>NW_024386778.1:5379075-5977423 GCF_900408965.1 Simochromis diagramma
AGAAGTGTAGTCGGATGGTAACAAAGAGAGGGAAGGTAGTCAGAACTACCAGAAGGCAACATTGCAGACATAGAGGACAGTTACAAGTACCCGGGGATCCCGCAGGCAAATGGGAACCATGAAGAGGCCGCTAGAAAGGCTGCAACCACCAAGTACCTGCAGAGGGTCAGGCAAGTCCTGAGGAGTCAGCTGAATGGTAAGAACAAGATCCGGGCCATCAACTCGTACGCCCTGCCCGTGATCAGGTACCCTGCTGGGGTAATAGGCTGGCCAAAGGAGGAGATACAAGCCACTGACATAAAGACAAGAAAGCTCCTTACCATGCATGGAGGGTTTCACCCCAAGTCCAGCACCCTGAGGTTGTACGCTAAGCGGAAGGAAGGGGGCCGGGGACTGGTGAGTGTCAGCACCACAGTCCAGGATGAGACAAGGAACATCCAAGAATACATTGGGAAGATGGCCCCAACTGACCGAGTGCTCAGTGAATACCTCAGGCAGCAGAAACCCAAGAAAGAGGAGGGAGACGAGGAACCATCATGGAAGGACAGGCCCCTGCACGGTATGTACCACCGGCAGATAGAGGAGGTGGCTGATATCCAGAAATCCTACCAGTGGCTGGACAAAGCTGGACTGAAAGACAGCACAGAGGCACTAATCATGGCAGCACAAGAACAAGCTCTGAGTACAAGATCCATAGAGGCTGGGGTCTATCACACCAGGCAAGACCCCAGGTGCAGGCTGTGTAAAGATGCCCCAGAGACAATCCAGCACATAACAGCAGGGTGCAAAATGCTAGTAGGCAAGGCATACATGGAACGCCACAACCAAGTGGCCGGCATAGTGTACAGGAACATCTGTGCCGAGTATAACCTGGAAGTCCCGAGGTCAAAATGGGAGATGCCCCCAAGGGTGGTGGAGAATGACCGAGCTAAGATCCTGTGGGACTTCCAGATACAGACGGACAAAATGGTGGTGGCTAACCAACCGGACATAGTGGTGGTAGACAAACAGAAGAAGACGGCCGTAGTGATCGACGTAGCGGTTCCGAATGACAGCAATATCAGGAAGAAGGAACACGAGAAGCTGGAGAAATACCAAGGGCTCAGAGAAGAGCTCGAGAGGATGTGGAGGGTGAAGGTAACGGTGGTCCCCGTGGTAATCGGAGCACTAGGTGCGGTGACTCCCAAGCTAGGCGAGTGGCTCCAGCAGATCCCGGGAATAACATCGGAGATCTCTGTCCAGAAGAGCGCAGTCCTGGGAACAGCTAAGATACTGCGCAGGACCCTCAAGCTCCCAGGCCTCTGGTAGAGGACCCGAGCTTGAAGGATAAACCGCCCGCAGGGGCGTGCTGGGTGTTTTTTTTTATTTTATTTACACATATATATATATATATATATATATATATACATACATACACACATCAGGGGTGCAACGATACACAAAATTCACGGTTCGATATTTTTTCGATACAAAAAAATGTTCATGCATTTTTAATTTGTCATTTATTAAAATTATAAATATATATTTTAACTCAAAAGTACAGTTTTTAAATTTAACCCTAACCCTTGTGCGTGTTTTTTATTTGACAGCGAATGCGCACCTGCGGACCACTTATGTGCAGCCCTGGTTATTTAGCTCATCATATTGCAGCCACAGAATTCTTTGTCCATGAAACATAGCATTAAGCTGCACTTTCTTTTTGCCTTATAGTCTGATTTGTCATAACTTCTCCGTTTTGTGGTAAGCTTTTCTTTGGCTGTCACTTCTTCACCCTGACCTGTCTTATTTGGCTCAGCAGAACTGAAATGCTTTTACACGCTCACTCACATAAGCTCAGCGATTCTCTGCGCGATCAACCTCTCACATGTTTAAGCTTGCTGCGGGAGATTTCACTTGTCATGTTTGCATAGTAAGCTAACGATTAATAAGACGATGTCAGAGGAATTGGTGCACAAATTATCATCACTCACAGATCAGTGCTGTCGCTCTCTATACACAGTTCGCACGATTGCAAAGTGAAAGCAAAAAAACAAGCGCAAATTCAAACGCGACTTCAATATGTCACATATTGACAGTGGCTCACCGATGCCAATGACATAATTACCCAGCTACATTTCTGAAAGAATGCAAAAGCATTGACATATATTTTTCCTACAATAGCCCGACGGGCAGGGAAGAGATATTTTGGTAGCCCGACTGAAAAAATCGCTAGCTCCGGGACGTCGGGCTAGCGATATTGCAAGCCCTGTATCTGATTGAGGAATCACTCATCTTTGGAAAAGAGAGTTTATTACAGAGAAATGGCTCTTTCCAAAATAAAAGCTATACTATCCGCTTCTTCTGGGCTATATTCTCAGCAGCATAAGGAGAATCATGTGCTAACAGCTGTCTAAATGACTCGGCTAAAGTTAGTAGCATGCTTGCTTTTTTTTGTCTGCTTCCACTTGTCTTTGCACTAGGATGATGTCGGCGTAAATGTGCAGTCATATTCGTTGTGTTCCCACTAGTGCTTTCAGGTTAATCTCGTTGAAATGACCTTAACGCCACAACACGGCAAATCTCCGTTAACGAGCTACCGCCGATCGCTCCGTGCATGGGGCTAGACGGCAAACACGTTAACGAGCTAACTGCGCTAACACACTAGTTCACACCAATGTAATTGAGCATTGCATGGCACATCCAACATACTGTTTTACTTTAGTCCATGACTCGCTTACCTTCAGGGTCATACGTCACATGAAAACCAAAATAATTCCAAACGCCAGATCTGAATGTTGCAAGTAGAGCTTAACTTCTGTCTCGCTAGCTTGCCCTGCGCTCTTCCTTCTGACTATGCTGTCTGTGTTGAGCGCTCAGTGGATCTGCGCTCGACAGTGCAGCCTAGGCGGAGTAGTCGAACACAGATTCACTGAGCGCTCAACACAGACAGCATCGTCAGAAGGAAAATTGATAAAATAAATTACAAATGTTGTATTGTTCGATACATATGCGTACCGAACCGAAAGCACTGTATCGAACGGTTCAATATCGATACGAATATCGTTGCACCCCTAATATATATATATATATATATATATATTTATGGTAAATGGCTTGTATTTATATAGCGCTTTTACTAGTCCCTAAGGACCCCAAAGCGCTTTACACAACCAGTCATCCACCCATTCACACACACATTCACACACTGGTGATGGCAAGCTACATTGTAGCCACAGCCACCCTGGGGCGCACTGACAGAGGCGAGGCTGCCGGACACTGGCGCCACCGGGCCCTCTGACCACTCTGACCACCATATATATATACACAGTGAGGCAAAACAGTATTTAGTCAGCCACCGATTGTGCAAGTTCCCCCACTTAAAATGATGACAGAGGTCAGTAATTTGCACCAGAGGTACACTTCAACTGTGAGAGACAGAATGTGGAAAAAAAAAAAATCCATGAATTCACATGGTAGGATTTGTAAAGAATTTATTCGTAAATTAGGGTGGAAAATAAGTATTTGGTCACCTCAAACAAGGAAAATCTCTGGCTCTCACAGACCTGTAACGTCTTCTGTAAGAAGCTTTTCTGTCCCCCACTCGTTACCTGTATGAATGGCACCTGTTTGAACTCATCATCTGTATAAAAGACACCTGTCCACAGCCTCAAACAGTCAGACTCCAAACTCCGCCATGGCCAAGACCAAAGAGCTTTCGAAGGACACCAGGAAAAGTATTGTAGACCTGCACCAGACTGGGAAGAGTGAATCTACAATAGGCAAGCAGCTTGGTGTGAAAAAATCAACTGTGGGAGCAATCATCAGAGAATGGAAGACATACAAGACCACTGATAATCTCCCTCGATCTGGGGCTCCACGCAAGATCTCATCCCGTGGGGTCAAAATGATCATGAGAACGGTGAGCAAAGATCCCAGAACCACACGGGGGGACCTGGTGAATGACCTGCAGAGAGCTGGGAACAAAGTAACAAAGGTCACCATCAGTAACACACTACAACGGCAGGGAATCAAATCCCGCAGTGCCAGACGTGTTCCGCTGCTGAAGCCAGTGCATGTCCAGGCCCGTCTGAAGTTTGCCAGAGAGCACATGGATGATACAGCAGAGGATTGGGAGAATGTCATGTGGTCAGATGTAACCAAAGTAGAACTTTTTGGTATAAACTCAACTCGTCGTGTTTGGAGGAAGAAGAATACTGAGTTGCATCCCAAGAACACCATACCTACTGTGAAGCATGGGGGTGGAAACATCATGCTATGGGGCTGTTTTTCTGCCAAGGGGACAGGACGACTGATCCGTGTTAAGGACAGAATGAATGGGGCCATGTATCGTGAGATTTTGAGCCAAAACCTCCTTCCATCAGTGAGAACTTTGAAGATGAAACGAGGCTGGGTCTTCCAACATGACAATGATCCAAAACACACCGCCCGGGCAACAAAGGAGTGGCTCCGTAAGAAGCATTTGAAAGTCCTGGAGTGGCCTAGCCAGTCTCCAGACCTCAACCCCATAGCAAATCTGTGGCGGGAGTTGAAAGTCCGTGTTGCTCGGCGACAGCCCCAAAACATCACTGCTCTCGAGAAGATCTGCATGGAGGAATGGGCCAAAATACCAGCTACTGTGTGTGCAAACCTAGTAAAGACCTATAGTAAACGTTTGACCTCTGTTATTGCCAACAAAGGTTATGTTACAAAGTATTGAGTTGTATTTTTGTTATTGACCAAATACTTATTTTCCACCCTGATTTACGAATAAATTCTTTACAAATCCTACCATGTGGATTCATGGATTTTTTTTTCCACATTCTGTCTCTCACAGTTGAAGTGTACCTCTGGTGCAAATTACTGACCTCTGTCATCATTTTAAGTGGGGGAACTTGCACAATCGGTGGCTGACTAAATACTTTTTTGCCCCACTGTATGTATGTATATATATATATATATATATATATTTTTTTTTTTTTTTAATAACTCAAATGAGCCTCGGACAAGAGAGCCTAATTTCTGCTGTTCAATACTAAAGAAACTACACTTTTAAAATTATGCAAAATTGCAGAATATTTTTAAGGTTATATGATATAAAAAGCCAGGCCAGCAAACTCTGCTTCATGTTTTTCTGTTTTATCCTCAATTATTTTGACACAAAAGCATCTGCTGTGATGCTCACACCACTGATGAAGTCTCGCAGTGTCAGTACTGATAGATGATCAGAATTATAATATTTCTGTATGTCTGAGGCAAAATTGAATCGAATCAGCAAACAGCTCATCAGAGGAGGCAGAGATGATGATTAAGTTTAACATTGTCTACAATACTACCAAAGAGTGCCAAAGCACTTTAAGCACAAGCACTTTTTCAGTAACTTATCTTTCTTGTAGAACTGTGCTCCAAATAAAGAACGTTGTGCTGACAAGATTGTTAGTTAATCATTTACAAATGAATATTGTCTATATGGACAGCAATTTTCCCCACAAAAAAGTGAACATGTAAAACTGCAGTGTTAAGCGGTGCGGTTGAAAAATTTGGGTGCGACTTAACTTTTGTGCTGGTGCACCTAACTTTTTTGTTAGGCGCACCAGTGTAACCGTGGCTAAAAGTTAGTCTAGATCCCTGAAAAGCAAATGCCAAAGTGTTCAACTTTGAAGGAATGTAGCGACTGTTAGGTCACTTCCATTAATTGACATTTCAAAGATATTGCACAGGATGGTCCTCATTTCTGTATAGCACATGGTGACTTACGTAGACTTTCTCCAGGGTGGCAACAAACAGATGGGTAACTTTTGCTACTTGGCGGAAGGCGAGGCCAGTGACAGGGCTAGCTCCCTCATGCAGAGTCAGAGTTTTACTGTGACGATCTCTGGTGATGTCACCTTTGGTCAAAACCACACTGCCATCCGTGAAGCCTGCCAGGAAACACAAAATCTGCTATAACCTTTCAGAATGACCACTGGGTCAGTAGACCAAAAGAACCTTTCTTCGAGTCTTACCAATTGCCATAAAGTTCAGGTTTTCGTGCACACTGAGGCAAGAAACTTCAGTTGGTTTGTTGCCTGGAATTGCAGGAAATATCCTAGTGCAGAGAGGGTTTCCACTGTCCCTCTTGTCCAGGTTCCAGACCTTTACCTAAGAAATAAGAAATATTCAGTTTAGCAGTGGTTTCTGTATGTGTGTTTTGAAAATGAGACTTCTCTGGGAAACATCAGGCTTACTACAGGGTTTATTCCATGTTCATCCTGACCCACTGACACAAGGATGCTGTGTTGCCTAAGCTGGTAGAGATGTGTAACTCGCAACTTGTAGGCCTGAAAAGACATCAGCTGCAAGGAGCGCATCAAAAGCCAGATCTTACCTTCCATATGTAACACTACAAAGGTTAAGGATAATTATATTTACAAAACAATTTCTAAAATACAAAAAAGCTGTTTATAAAATTGCTGCAAAATTAATTAAAAAAAATACCCCATCCTTTTCTCTTTTCAATATACTTACATAAATGTATATGCTTACATACTATATGCACAGTATATTTTATTTTAATATTATTCGTCAAGACCTGGTTCCAAGTAATTTCACAAGTTATATTATATTGTGAAAGTGTCATACTTCTTTCCTTTGTAGTTTCATACTTGTGACTGATGAGGAAATATCTGAATTTATTAATAAATCTAGGCCTTCTGCCTGTCATCTTAACCCACTTCAACTCAAGTGGAAGTCCTGTTTATCCCCTCTCCTGACGTTATTCACTCTAGTCTAATTTAACTGTTCCGCTCTTAAAACAATTGTGATAATTCCAACACTTGAGAAACCTGGTGCAGACCCTTTCACCTTAACTACCTTTTCTTTCAAAAGAAAAACTTACTATCACCTTACTAAACAATGTTTAACCTGTTTAAACAATTGCAGTCTCGTTTTCAGCCACAGAAACTTAAGATCATTTGTGATTTTAACTATACTTGTGCTGCTCCAGTTGTCAGTGGTTTTTTCCACGTGGGTCTTTCTTAGATCAACATTTTATTATTTATGTTTTGGTCAGATTTTTACTCAATTTCATTTCTATGCCAATGACATAGAAATGACATAGTTTCATGGCCATTCAATTGAGTTCCGCTGTCTCACTAGGCCAGTATTAATCATTTTCTAAAGCCCTGTGGGTCTCCATCGGATACCCGTGCAAGGCGGTTATAATAAACTCGATTAGCATCTAACGTGCTGGTGTGCATGTCAACCCGTTCTGTTGTACACTATTTTTTTTTACGAACTTTGCGCGGCTTTTCCCTTACTTTTTCTTGCTGGAATAAACACGATGACTAACTACAAGTTCCCAGTAAAGCTAAAGATTAAGTGGGAAATACGTAAAATGTAGTTTTAGGCGGAAAGAAGTCCACGAGGGTTCGTGGAGTCTCAGACAAGCAGTCGAGCCTCAACTCCAACGATAACGTATACATTTGCATGTAGATTGATATGGCGCAGAAAACGAAGCCAGCCTAGCTCTGTCGCCGCCTACAACCTACTGCTTCAATAACCTGCAAAGACAATAGTTACTTATCTCGAAGATATGCTCTACATTACCTGAATTAAAATTTTACTGTCACGAATTCTGGGTTATTTAGCGTCAGTTATCAGCAAGCTAGCATCACATCAGCTAATGTAGCTAACTGTTGCCATTTAAGGATATCTCCGAGAACGATATGACCCCGACCGGAGTCAGAAGCCGAGATCCCTTTTGGGAGAAGAAAGTTTTTCCCATTGTCATCTGGGTCCTTCACCGTATCCTTATCAAAGAAGACAAATTTCCTCCACTGTAAGAACGCTGCCATTTTGTTAGTATTTGCAGACTGGGGTGTTGTCATGTGACACGTGAGTCACATGACCAAATCGCTGGTTCTCCATTTCCTGGCTATAGCAGGCATGAGGCAGACCTGGGCCCTATTTCAGGAAGCCGGTTTAGAAAACTCAGAGTGAAAAACGATACTCAGGGTTGAGTAACCCCAAACTGTCCAACTCGGAATATTCGGTTTCAGAAAGGCTGATAACAATTAGTTCAGTCAACGCGGAGTTGCTTTAACCCCAAGTTAAGCGCGCGCACGAGGATACATAAAGCCCTGATTAGTGGAGCACAGATTAAGCGAGTCACCATGGAGACGGAGGGAAAGAAGGCGCGGTCAATGTATTTTACAGCGCTTGAGGCCGAAATTCTGATGGCAGCATATGCCGATAACATGCAAATTTTGCGGAAAAAAAGTAACACAGCCTCAGCTGCAAAAGAAAGGGAGCATGCATGGCAAAACATAGCCGACAGAGTCAATGCGTGAGTGTTAATTTAAACATCGATCTAGGGATTTCCACCCATTTAACACGTTATTATATTTTATTTTATTTTATTTTTTAATTTGTACATTTTATTTTGTGATGTGATGTGAGCGCAGGTGCAACCCAACAGGCCCCAAACGTTCCTGGCAGCAAGTAAAAATGAAATATAAAAATATAGTCCAAACAGGTAAGGTGTAATTGTATTATGAGCCATAGTGCTTGGTCTGTTTGTCCTATGTCATTCAATTGCAGTTAGAGGCTACATTAATTTCCCCTCTGTAAGCACTTATTGAAATTATCTGAGCACATTACAAGTACATATTTGCTTACTCTGTATGCTCAAATGTGACCTGTTATAGCCAACAGAAAAAAAAGCGGAGGCCCGAAAAACAGGTGGGGGTCCTCCACCACCACCACTCACAGAGGCTGAGCAGTTGGCTTCCACATTTGTGATAATGTTGGCAGCATCACATATGATCTTCACAGTGCAGAGAACACAAATTAACATCCATTACTATAATGAAATAATTTGTTAGTTTGAAATGCTACAGGGAACTATGTACCTGTACATTAATGCTGTGGAAAGACTTCCTGTTCACACAGTCTCCTTCATTTACTGAAGGAGCAATAATTGGAATGAAAACAAATGCTGTTGTGACAGTGATGTACACTGTCTTGTTGGTATATATGTATCAATCTAATAAACTTAAACCTACACCATCCTCCCTATTCTGGTATTTTAAACAGTACTTACCAGAAATATCAAACAACCTAATCAATAATTACATATACCTAACTAGCAGGGTTGCCAACTCCCAGCAAAAAAATAGGGGACCACCCCCCCACCCTCCGCCTCATGATGCTTAATCGACGTAATCGACTTTAATGTATTGCCAGGGTAAAACAAATGCACAGAAACCAGTTATTTTTCTACAGTAATTAAATAGATTCAATATCTTTCTGCAACAGAATTGCAGACTGCACACATGGTACTATAGCTTATTAGGGCATATATTAGACTTAATATTTACTATATACAATAATGAATTTGTATATATTTTACATCAGATGACCACTTTGGTTGTAAGATTCGGTTGTATTTATTAAAACCTAGACATTTTAAATGAGAATAAGAAAGAAAAGTATACGCTGTGGCTCCAGTAAACATCAGCTGATACTAGAAAGTAATATCAAATAAATTATAACAACAGCTTATCAAGCTTAAACGTGTTGCTGTTGTTTAGCGCGACATCCGCTGGTTTCGTCTTTCTGGCGCAAAGTGGGAGATAAACAAACGAGACGGGACTTAGGACAGCAAAGCCGATCAGCTGATCATTGATCAGTTTCATGATTGAAGTAGCAACAGGAGATGGAGGGGGAGAGAACGAGAGAAGAAGAGGCAGCTATGCAGCGTAAAGACACAGAATAACTCCAGCTTTGTGTCTTTTTTAAATTTTTTTGCTGAAGTTCGGGACAAATGACGTTCCTTTACACCTAAATACAGAACTTTAAAGTTCGACCTCATCGGCTGTAATTGGTCCAGCCCAGAGTCGATCATGACCATTTGGCCAATCCACCACCTTTCATTGTTTATACCGTTACAAAACAAACAAACAAACAAAAAAAACCGTCGGCCCATTAAAAACGAAAAATCACCATCAGCCCACCGGGCAGATGCCCGGTATGCCCGATGGCCAGTCCAATGGCAGCGGTTATACCGTTTACAGTTATATATGGTACAGATGAAGGTGAGAGGGGGGTTACTGGGGCTTCGTTAGGTACACCTGTTTAGCAGATCCTACAAAAATATCTAATCAACCAATCAAGTCACAGTACCTTAGTGTATTTAGGAATGTTGAAAAAACCTGTTTAAGTTCTAATCGAACCTCAGAATGAGGAAGAAAAGTGGTTTAAGTGACTTTGGCAAGGTTGTTTGTGACAGATGGACTATTTCACAAAGTGCTGACCTTTGCGCCACTAAGCCTAATCTTAAAAGTAGAGATAGTGTCTGTCTCCTGAATCCAAATTGGAAACTGGCTCCACAGAAGAGGGGCCTGAAAGCTTTGCTTCCCATTCTACTTTTAAATGTCACAAGTAAAGTCACAAGCAGTTGGCATACTCTAGGATAGTAGAAAAGTGCTATATAAGAATCAGTCTATTTACCAAGTAAGCCGGTAATCTGAAGAGTGAAGTGCTCTATTGGGTTGATAGGGTACTATAAGGTCTTTGAGATAAATGGGGCTGAGTGAGCATGCAAGTGCCAATGCCAGGGATTCTTACTGCAACATTTTGGATCAGGGAAGTTTAGGATAAGTAATAATCTGATAATCTGACTGATAATAATGAATTACAGAAGTCCCAGAAGTAACAGTTCCATGAACTAGTTTTTAGCATTACTTTGAGACAGAATGTTTCTAATTTTGGAGATATTGTGGAAATGGAAGAAAGCAGTCCTGCATATTTGTGTAATATGTGCATTGAAGGAAATATCCTGATCAAAAACAACTCCAGCATTCCTCACAGTGTTGCTGGAGGCCAATGTAATCTTCCAAAAATATTGAAAATTGAATTCCAATCCTATTAAAAAAGTGAATTCTTTTTGTACATGATACACAACAAAGAGATATTTGACATATTCTTGTTTAATTACAAATAGAATATTTGATATCTTACAAAGGACCTAAAACAAAATCAGCCATTGAATGTGGAGAAGAAACTAAAAGAATGCAAGACCAAATTAAACTTGTGTTTTAAAAAATATCTTGCAGTGGTGAGTACCAACCAAAAGCGGTCCAAGGAAGGGCTACCAGTAAACCGGTGACAGGGACATAGGCGCCCAATGCTCATTGATTGGCGCAGGGAACAAAGGCTGGCCCATGTGGTACAATATTTAAAAAAAAAAAAAAAGAGCTAATGTAACAGAAATAGCAGAAAAGGTTTTCATATAAAAGAGTCCAAACACAGTGCACCACAGCTTGCTTTGTATGGGATTGCAAAGTCACAGGTCAGTCAGAGTCCCTTTGCATGTGAGCATCAAAACTTGACCTTGGAGCGCTGGAAGAAGGTAGTCTGATCTGGTGAATCACAGTTTCTTTTATGTGATGAGGACAGACAGATGCATGTGCAGCATTTATCTGTGGACGAGATGGTAAATGGACTGGTTCTCATATAGCGCCTTTCTACTCTGAGCGCTTTAGACAACTTGGTTCGTTCACCCATTTGCACAAGCACTTTTTTCTATGCTCTGCTATGTAAGTGCTTTTTATCTAACATTGACATGCATGGGATTAGTATCTTGCCCAAGGATATTTGGCATGCACACCAGAGAAGATGGGGACTGATCCACAGCTATCCATGGCAGCAGGAGGGAAGGAAAGCAAGTTGGCAAGGATAGTGTGACACTCTGGGCAAAATTCTCCTGAGAAACCCTGGGTCCTGGACTTCACGTGGATGTCATTTCTAGACATAGCACATACCTGAACATTACTGCAGACCATGTACACCCCTTCGTGGCAGTGGCCTCTTTCAAATGGATAATCCTCCCAAATCCCAAGTCTGATCAATGGAGTCCCCTCCTCTCAACTTGCATGACTTAAAGAATCTGCTGCTCTTGCCGTATTGGCAGATTCCACAGGACACCTTTAGAGGTCAGATCTGTTTTAAACAACAATGTTAGTATGGTGGTTGTGCTGTGGTCCATGTACAGTTATCAACTATTTTTTTGGTATATTTATTTGTGTTTGTGTGTACACACACACACACACACACACACACACAAAAAAAAAACAGGGCACTAGCTGTTCATTATAAATGTAATAAGACAATGGAAAAATGTATATAAAAACACTTATTCCACACAGATGTAGTAGATGTTATTTTAATAGGTGTTCAAGAAGCAAAAGTTGCGTCAGAAGAAAGTGTCAAAGGAATAACAGTTGCATCAGCAAACAGTGTCATGACATAGTTTAGGGCGATGTGGGGTATGGAAGGTCGGGTGGCTAAGGGATCCCACACTAAGCAGGGGTTCCAGTAAGGCAAGGCTGCATGTAACAACTGGGCTTTAACAATCAAAAACAGACGTTTCATAATGATTACAGTAACATAAATTAGAGTAAGCACATGATATACAACCCTATTGGAGGAAAGATACTTAGAAGATCCGACAATCTCTTCATCACAAAAAAGTCATGATCTACATCCAGTAAAGGGTAAATAACCTTATACATGTGCATGTATAAACAGATGCATATTCATGTCTATATTTCACTGTTTGTTTGTTTTTTTATTTGACTAAAACTATAAAAAGGAGCAGTAATAAATAAACCGGGACTCAAGCATTTCATTGTTGTGATTGCAGAAATGTCCCAGTTGAACTCTTCTGAACAGACTTTTACTTTTACTGCAAAGGAAAAAAGTAACAAACCGGGGAAAGAGATTTTCCAACCACTCAATATGCACAAATCTTTCTTTTATCAGTCTTATGGATGGTGACATGACAGTCCTTTGGACTTAAAACTGCCCCACATTTCCAGTGACTTTAAGGTGCAGCAGCTTTTCTGTCATGAGAACTGTTGGTTGTAACAACTATGTACCTTAGAAACAGTATACCATCATAGCATACAATACAGTACAATCAAGACTGAATTAGAAAAATACAGGTACAAAATGATTACATTCAAGAAGACAGTGCTAACACAAAAGGGTATTATAATCATTTAGGTCATTAATATAGGAATTCAACATTATAGAAGCATTTTCTAGGTAGAAAAAGTGAGGGAAAATGACAAAATTATGGCTGTATTGTAGATGTGTGGTTTTGTTACTGACACACACACATAGTGCCTTGAAAAAGTATTTGCCCCAACATGTTACATAATAAATTGTGATGAACCACATTTTTAGAAACCCGAGTTCACTTTCACTATCCACACTCCTGCCAGACCTGCTGAATTAAGACATTACTTAAACAGAACCTGTCTGACAAAGAAAAGTAGGCTAAACGAAAGGACATCATCCCATAACTTAAAGAAAAAGATGACATCTATCAGACTGGAAAGGATTTCTATGGCTTTGAGACTCCAGCGAACCACAACAAGTGCCATCATCCAAATGGAGAAAACCTGGAACAGTGGGATTCTTTTTCTGGAGTGGCCAGCCTACCAAAATTACTGCAAGAGTACACTGAACAACTTGTAAAGAACAGCAAGGCTCACTTGCCTCAGTTATGAAGCAGTGTTCATGATTCAACGATAAGGGATATCTATAGAAGAGACCCAAGGTCAAAGCCACTGCTGTCAAAAAACAAATAAACAAAAAAACTCCAATTTGATGATCCAAGAATTTTGGTAAAAATACTCTATGGACTGACGAGGGAAAAGTTGAACTCTTTTGGAAATGATACATTTCGTAACATTTAACATAAAACCAAAATAGCATTTCATAAAAAGTACATCATACCAACAGTTAAACAGTATGATGGTAGTGTGAGGTCTGGGACCCAGATGACTTTGCATGATTGTTTAAACTGTTAATTCTGCTCTCTACTAGAAAATCCTGAAGGAGAATTTGGACTTACCAGAGACCACACTAGAAAGTCCACCTGTGAGGGGTTTGGTGTGGCCTAGTCAAAGGTTTTTCATTCTTAAAACCCTCCAATGTGGCAGATTTCAATTCTGCAAAGAAGAATGTAACAACATTCCTCCACAGCACTATGAAAAAAATCACCAGTTATCAGAGATGACTGAGTGCAGTGTATGAGTTCTTGCCACCAAGGGTGATACTTGGATCTTTGTCTAATATTCGTTTTGTTTAATGCTCTCAAACCTCTGTGTTTCACAAACAGGCAAAGAAACAAAGAAATTAGCAAGGTGGCAAATACTTTTCCATGACACTGTATACATATATCATTAAAATGCATAATTTCCACAGAGTGGGTAAAATTTATATATGCTTCCAAGACCATGACCATTTTGCCTTGGGTCATAAGGTGCAAATACTGAATATATACAGGCATTTAGTGGTGCCTTTTTGTTGCACTTAATTCCAACTCTGTATCCCACACAGGATGAATTGTGCTGATAATGTTACCTGAATATTTAAATACCTAAAAAACAAAAAACAAACAAAAAGAAACAATCTAGAGCACCCCCCCCCCCACAAAAAAAACAAAAAGCAGGATTTGTGGCTGAATATACCTTTCCCTTCTTTGGCAAATGTCAACATACTCACTTGCTACAAGCTAGTATCTGTCTCTTTTTTTTCTCTGTGTGGTCTGGGGGAAGACAACGTCTTTGTCTTTACAAAGAACTACACTGATTTCCACCAGTGGAAGAACTATACAGTTTACCATTGTACCAAGTGACAGAAATGTAACTTTCTTTTATATCAGAAAAAAACTACATACATCCATTCTTAGGATTATCATAAAGCATTTTGGGGTTCCTTTAACTTTGACTCTTTTTTTTTTTTTTTTTTTTAAATAAAACAAGTTCTTAGATGAATTAAAGACTTGTTGCATGTACAGGAATATTTGCATTGTAAGGCCTATATAAGATATGAATGACTCTGAAATAATGTATTTTTAAAAAAATGACTTCTCTGAGATCCAATATTACAATATTTCTGTCTCCTGTCATTAAGTGTCTGAAAGCACTGAAAGACACCTCATTATTTGAAGACAGTGCATTTTTTGGTGCCTCTCTGCTTATCACAGTAGAGACACATTTGTCATCTGTGAGCTTAATTTTTTTTTTTTTTTTAACAACAGTCCTAATCCAGTAAACTTCACCTCAGGAAAAACAGTGAAGTTCTTAAGGGACCTAGTTGAAAGAATATCATAAACACACACCCAAAAAAGAACGATCAAATAGAAAGCTAAAACCTACAAAAGTTATTAAATGTGACCGAATCTAAGTATTGGTCTCCAAAGAGGAAGGCTCCTCGTGGTACATACATGACAGGAGTCTCAGTGGAATATACATATATATATATATATATATATATATATATATATATATATATATATATATATATATATATATACACACATATACAGTACATACATACATATATGTACACACACACATATATTCCACTGAGACTCCTCTCATCTATGTTGAAATTGTGGCTGGTTTTAGCCAGGTCCTGAGGGTGTTAAAGATACTACTGACTCAAGTAAGAACACTGCCTCTGGTGGAGATGATGCATTTTATTACCCCGTTACATGAGCAATTTAAACTTAAACTTATGATTAGTCTATTTTTATGGTATAAACAAGCAAAACACCTCTTTAATGAAGTAAGACGTACACATACATTAACCTTTCTAACTGCTACGCAAACTGCAATAAGATCAAGTATTGACAAAAACTGCATTCACTTTTCAGAAATGTTTGCACTGACTTTGGGACACTGAGCAAGAAGCTGCTTGAGGGCTTTCTGGTGGCAAAGAGGGTGTAGGTGGGAGGGTTAAGACTATAGTTTAAGCACTTTTCCTCAATCTCCCCATCACAAAAATGTGTTTTTTCCCCCACAAGCCTCACAGCCACACTGTGATTCTACTGCTAGAAATTAGACAGGGCTCCTTGTTTACATGCAAGTGATGCACAGGTCTACTTTTCATATTCAGGCTATAACACATTTATTTGCGGTTACCACACTTTTGTAGTAAAGCATCACAATTTTAACACATATCCAAACCTGAACCAAGATTTCTTCAGTGTTTGAGTACACCGTAAGACTAAGTTAGTAATGGTCTACCAATCGTGGTTGGTTACCCTGGTTTAAGCCATTTTGGGTTGAAGCTAAAAGGGATTAAGAGCTATTTAAATGCAGAGGTATTGTAACAGAGGTGGAGGGAACTCTTCAGCAGGTGTATGTGTGAGGTATAAAAGATGAGAGAAAGCTGATTTGTCTCTAAAACAAATGCAGTTTCTTTTTTCTTTCCATCTAAAATGCCTTAACTTTAAAATGGCCTCTGTTTGATAAACATGTACAATAAACCCATGACATCCATCTCTATAAGAGAAGCCATGCACTGGTTGATAGCTTGATACTTTCAAAGGCCCTATTAGCATATCTGGGAGTGGGGGTGGGGATGTATGGACTTAAGAAAGGCATCTTTCCCCCAAAACCAAAAGAAGGTTTAAGGGGAAACACTGAGATAACGAGGAGGTGGAGGAAGAGGAGGAGGAGAAGGTCTCCTTCTCCTTCGAGGAAATTTACCACAAAGCGGAAGGTGGAATATGTCCAAAGCTTCTCGATCAAGTCTTCATTCAGTGTGGGGCTACCACAGAGGAAAGTTGAGATCCAATGCAAACCTTCGTGTTGTGGCTTCTCAGAACAGCAGAAGAGTTTCACTGATCAGCGCAGGAGATGAGAACTGGAGTCTGGGAAAGTTCGTTATTCTGACTCTCAGCCAAGCCTCTCTGACCTCTGAAACAAGACAGTAAGAGAGACTGAAGAGTATGCTTCATTTTTTAAACTAGTTTAAAGATTTTGCTTTCAAGCACTAGGCCCATTGTCTTTTAATGCAAAGTTCTTGGAAATTCTTTCAAGTTCTCTGCGTTTCCACCATAGTCTAAAAGACTATATGACATATGAATAGCATTTTTTTCTTTCCTTTTTTCATGTCTTCATTCTTGACAGAAGACAAATCAGTCATAAAACCAAAATAACACAATATACAATAAAAAGAAAGAGTATTAAAAATGCTATAACTGTCCAAGCTTGGTTATTGCAGTGCTGAATAACACAAATAAAGAGTCATTTGATATAAAGCTGAATCAGAGAGTAGAAATGAAAATAAAAATACTGGGTTGCAATGAGTCATATGCATGCGTCGTATAAATAAAGCTGAACTGAACTGAATGGTTCATATGAGATATCTAAATTCTAGACAGCAGCATGTAAGGGTGCTAGCAGTGCATTCTATTTTTTTAAATGGTCAAATTTATAACATTTGAGTGAGGAATACTCCCCCCCCCACAAAAAAAAATTGCCTACCTTAATTAAAATGACCCAATAAATAAAACCTAACTAATCTCTGGTATATTACAATCCTTAAGTGTTAGCAAAAGAATAACAATCACAAGCCAAGTCCATGCATACGGTAACCGGTCTCTACCTGTGAATATTTTCCATGGCTGCAACCTCAGCGAGGGCAGCCAAGCTGAACAAGGCAGGCAGCTCTTGTGATATGGTGCTTCTTTCTGCCTCCTCTCCTCTGTGACTATAGCACCCCATTTCATTGCATAAATTCTGTTGTGGTAATGGCTTCTTATCCTGGTCCTGGTTCAGGTCCCTTGTTTTGTCTTCTGTAGTAACAAAGCACATATGTACAATTCTCAGGAACATAACTGAATATTTTTCAGAACATGTCATTAATAGTTTCTGCTCACATATTAAGTTTCAAAATAATTTTACCAAAAACCGTCATGACATGAGATGCCAGAGTGTATCGTGCCACCAACAAGTAGAAATGGTTGGATCATATAAGTAAATATTAGCTGATTCTTGTGGTACGTAGAAATGAATTTGGTCAAATGTGCTCTCACTCAGTTCTTTCACTATCTACAGCACATGTAGCATCACACATCACAGCAAAGGGTGTACTAAGAAGGAAGGAGCTATATTCAAACACTTATGTTTGGGGATACTGTGACTCAGGTGGCAGAATGGGTCATCTACCGACTGGAATTTCAGTAGATTGAATCCCAGCTCCTTATGTTTGTGTGTAAGAGTATCCTTGGGCGAGAACCTCGAGTTCCCCCTGATGCATCCGTCAGAGTACGAGTGCGTGAATATTTTCGCTAATTCTTTTATCTGAAGAATGCTTTAAGCAGAGTAGAACAGAATAAAATAGCCCTTTATTCCTTTTGTACATGTACAATGAAATTGTGGCCGATACCAAACGTGAGATACAAACTGCTGGATACATTTTAGACACTCACCTGCCATTCCCCTCTGACCTCTGGCACAAACAAGGCATTTTTGCCTAGACAAACTGGATTTTATTGAAAATCTGGAAACTGTTGTGCAGGAAAATCCCATTAGATCTGTTTCTGAAATAGTTGAGTATTACTCAGACTAGCTTTCTTCCTCATTCTGATGTTAGGTTTGAACTTCAACCATCTCTGCATGCTTAAACTGCTGCCATTTGATTGGCTGTTGAAATATTTGCATTAACAAGAAGTTAAGCAGGTTTATCTAATAAAGTGGTAAATTTAAGAATAAAATTATTAGTTTTCACAAAGTCTGTGGATTCAGTTTTTATTATGCCAGTTTGCATAAATGCAGTGGTCCCTCTTTACCATAAAACTAAACATATGACTAAATATTCTATTTCCACTGCATTTCAGCTCTGCCAAAAAAAGACTGTGTGATTGTTACACAGGAAGCATGTAGAAACAGCTTAGAAAAAGAGTTTGGGTGACTGCACAAGTTGAGTGCTCAGACTGAGTAGAAAAGCGCTATAACTTGATGCATTCTCAATCAGCCAGTTAAGTAAATCTTCAGAATCTGAAAATGCTACATCCAGATGAACAGAATCAACCTTTGGAAAAAAGAATTGGTCGATTTACCATTTACTAACAAGAACAACACAAAAAGGCTGTTTATAATTCTGATCATTTATCAGTACTGATACATGTGAGACTTTATCAGAGGTGTGAACATCACAGCAGATGCCTTTGTGTCAAAGTAACTGAGAATAAAACACAGAAAAACATGAAGGAGATTTTCCTGGCCTGGCTTTTTATAGCATATAACCTTAAAAATATTCTGCATAATTTTAAAAAGTATAAATTTCTACAGTATTGAACAGCAGAAATTAGGCTTTCTTGTCTGAGGACATTCAAGTCCAAAAAAAAAAAAAAAAAAAAAAGACAGCAGCCATTAGTGCTGTAAACAACGGTAGACTGGTGGGTAATAAGCGAATAAATAACGCCGAAAAACAAAGATTTGAGATGGGAAAACTGTTCTTGAAGTACACAGAGAGAGAGAGAGCTGTGCATGAAGTGTGATTTTATCGTGGTGGAAGCAAAACAGCAAAAGACAGAGGGAAGTAATGACAATATTTATCAAATGTGAAGCGTAGTTTAGATCTTCTTTTGCTGCTGGTTCAGTGAATTTTGGTTGGAGAGAGACGTGTCCGTGTAGGTGCCATCGGGTGAGAAAGCCAAGAAAGAGAAAGCTGATTCTGATGCGTCGGGTCAGTGCTCTGTGTTTACGTCTTTGTGCAGAATCCGTTTACCTGCTCTTATTTGCTGTTTGGTGGTTGTTGAAATAGTTTTGAGAGCTTTAATCTGAGATTCTGGCGTTTCTGGCAAAATACATTTATATTTAAAAATTGATTCAGGATTTAATGAATTGATATCGCTTTATTCAAGCTACTCACCTCCCTCTTCCACCTGTACTTTCAAATGTACACACAAAGGACTACGGGACAACTACAGGACCACGGCCAATTTTAGAGGTCCCGCCCCTGACTATCTCTGATTGGGTCACACGATAGCGGCATGATGTGTGTCAGTTGTTGACCACACGGACACTTTCAGAGTTGCGGAGACTTTGAGAAATACATTGCTGCCATTTTCAATTTACAGTTTAATGCCAAGATACTGTATACAAGAATTATCAGACAATGTTAATCAGGCTGCTACAAGCTAATAAGCTTTTAGTTCCAGTTTCCTTAATATATCAGCCTGGGTGGACTGAGTACCTTACTAATTAAATAAATTAAAATATAATATCAGCATAAGACAAATTCTGGACTATCAAGTTGGACCTGCCACTTTCAAAATGACATTTTTTTCATGTATTTTTCATTGAGCTAAACTGCAAAAACAAAATGGATACTGACGTTACTCACCCTCACTTGGAGACACACTGCCATGTGCTGTGCGCACCAAGTGTGTGATCTTAGTCTTCCTTGCCTTTCGTTTCTGGCTACCAACTAGTATCTCCATGCTAGCAGTGCCCTGGACATCTGGGCACATTATGGGAACGGGAGCACATAATTTGACTTCCGAACCTATATCCAGTGTGGAATCAGTCTGTCCCACTGCTGTGGAGCACAATCACCACAATGGTTTCAGTCATTTGACCATTGCACAGACATAAAAAAAAAAACTGAAAATCACCGGCACAGACATTTGAGTCCTCTTAACAACGACTTAACGATTACAATTTTATCATTCATTGTGACCAAACAAAAGCATACTGTTTACAAATAATTCTCTGCAGAGTATTTCACAGATAACCCCTGTGTCCTTTAGTTACAGTTTTGTTCAATAACTTAAAAATCACAAAAACAGGTAACTTTTGAACATTTTCATCCCCTGTGTTTCAGTTTAATTTGAAAATGGTTCATGGACCTGCTATATAAAGCGCAAAAATCAACAATCTATTTCACCTTTTTCCACTGCACCTGGTTTCTCCTTTTTTTGTTTGTGCAATCTCGTCCTAATAATCTTGTGGAATGTAGTCTTTTTCTGAGATGGCCCTGATATAGCAAAAAAAAAACAAAACAAAAAAAACAAACAAACAACAAAAACAACAAAAAAAGAGATAGGTAAAGAAAGGAAGATCATGGAAATTCAATGTTATGGAGTCCAAAGGTTTCTTTGGTTTGTTTCTATTTTTTTATACATAATGAGAACTGGTCCTTAGTACCTGAACAGGACTGTATAAACAGGTATAGAGTGGATTATGGATGATAAGTGAGGGTGTAGAAATGGGTGACAAATTAATAAAAAAAACTCAACATCAAGCTTTAGTGCCTTAATGTCCATAGGTGTCTAAAACATTGATCGAAAATATATTTATAGTTAGATGTTTTGATGCCGGCAGTGGAAATTGCTGTCTAACAACTGGGCCAAATCTTCAGTTAGGGTACGGTCCAATGACTGTGAAGGCCATAGAATGTCATTCAAATAATCCTCATCTAATCACCCAATGAAATGTTGTGAACTGTTGTGTCCTATACACTGGGATATCGTGATCCTCAAGAGACCACATCCAGTAACCATTCAATCTTCAGTCAAAGGGAACACAAACCCCCCAAACAAAATCCACCAAATCTTCAGGGGCCGAGGATTTGAGTGTTTCTTTAATTTGTCACTCATATGTGTATCACATTATTTATTCTAGTGTAGACTGGACCTCAAACTTTGTTCCTACCTTTTCCGGTCTTAGACTCATCTCTTTGGATGGTGGTGCTGTCGGACTTCTTTTTTTTTGCAACAGCAGTGCCCTTTTTATCAAAGGTCATCGGGCTATACTGTGGCAGGCTGTTAAACTTCTTCTCAAACTCCTCCTCCAGTTTACCTAGGCTGACAAGTAAATTTCAGAGATTTACAAAGGGTAGCTTAACAAGCTTTAAAAAAAAAAAAAGGCAAATGTCAGTGATCTTGTAAATTCTTCATACACCAGCACAGAACAATAAACTGGACACAGGGAAAGAATGGGCATTACAACTACTTGCACAACAAAATTTAGGTGCAATGAACTGTTGAGTGTGGTTTCCATTTTAGTGGTTCATTATGGCATACTCGACATACTTGACTATTATATATGTGTAATCTATTAGCTACAAATATCATTTATGTATTACCACTCTAAAACAGCGGTCCCCAACCCCCGGGCCTCGGACCGGTACCAGTCCGTGAGTCGTTTGGTACCGGGCCGCGAGAGTAGAGGCTCAGGTGTGAAATGTATGGTTTTCAGGGTTTTTATCAGTTTTCAGCGTTATTTTGTTATAGTTTTTATCGTTAACTCGGTTTTCCTGGGTCTTTTCACGTGTGTTATGAATAAATCTTCTTTTTTTTCGGTACCGGTACTAGTTTTATTTTGTTGTATTTATCCGCGACACCTTAAAGGCCGGTCCGTGAAAATATTGTCGGGCATAAACCGGTCCGTGGCGCAAAAAAGTTTGGGGACCGCTGCTCTAAAAGCATTCCAGACAGGAATTCTATTACAGGTGTGTCAGTATTACATATACAGGGAGTGCAGAATTATTAGGCAAATGAGTATTTTGTCCACATCATCCTCTTCATGCATGTTGTCTTACTCCAAGCTGTATAGGCTCGAAAGCCTACTACCAATTAAGCATATTAGGTGATGTGCATCTCTGTAATGAGAAGGGGTGTGGTCTAATGACATCAACACCCTATATCAGGTGTGCATAATTATTAGGCAACGTCCTTTCCTTTGGCAAAATGGGTCAAAAGAAGGACTTGACAGGCTCAGAAAAGTCAAAAATAGTGAGATATCTTGCAGAGGGATGCAGCAGTCTCAAAATTGCAAAGCTTCTGAAGCGTGATCATCGAACAATCAAGCGTTTCATTCAAAATAGTCAACAGGGTCGCAAGAAGCGTGTGGAAAAACCAAGGCGCAAAATAACTGCCCATGAACTGAGAAAAGTCAAGCGTGCAGCTGCCAAGATGCCACTTGCCACCAGTTTGGCCATATTTCAGAGCTGCAACATCACTGGAGTGCCCAAAAGCACAAGGTGTGCAATACTCAGAGACATGGCCAAGGTAAGAAAGGCTGAAAGACGACCACCACTGAACAAGACACACAAGCTGAAACGTCAAGACTGGGCCAAGAAATATCTCAAGACTGATTTTTCTAAGGTTTTATGGACTGATGAAATGAGAGTGAGTCTTGATGGGCCAGATGGATGGGCCCGTGGCTGGATTGGTAAAGGGCAGAGAGCTCCAGTCCGACTCAGACGCCAGCAAGGTGGAGGTGGAGTACTGGTTTGGGCTGGTATCATCAAAGATGAGCTTGTGGGGCCTTTTCGGGTTGAGGATGGAGTCAAGCTCAACTCCCAGTCCTACTGCCAGTTTCTGGAAGACACCTTCTTCAAGCAGTGGTACAGGAAGAAGTCTGCATCCTTCAAGAAAAACATTATTTTCATGCAGGACAATGCTCCATCACACGCGTCCAAGTACTCCACAGCGTGGCTGGCAAGAAAGGGTATAAAAGAAGAAAAACTAATGACATGGCCACCTTGTTCACCTGATCTGAACCCCATTGAGAACCTGTGGTCCATCATCAAATGTGAGATTTACAAGGAGGGAAAACAGTACACCTCTCTGAACAGTGTCTGGGAGGCTGTGGTTGCTGCTGCACGCAATGTTGATGGTGAACAGATCAAAACACTGACAGAATCCATGGATGGCAGGCTTTTGAGTGTCCTTGCAAAGAAAGGTGGCTATATTGGTCGCTGATTTGTTTTTGTTTTGTTTTTGAATGTCAGAAATGTATATTTGTGAATGTGGAGATGTTATATTGGTTTCACTGGTAAAAATAAATAATTGAAATGGGTATATATTTGTTTTTTGTTAAGTTGCCTAATAATTATGCACAGTAATAGTCACCCTGCACACACAGATATCCCCCTAAAATAGCTAAAACTAAAAACAAACTAAAAGCTACTTCAAAAACATTCAGCTTTGATATTAATGAGTTTTTTGGGTTCATTGAGAACATGGTTGTTGTTCAATAATAAAATTATTCCTCAAAAATACAACTTGCCTAATAATTCTGCACTCCCTGTATATTCTAAAACCTTTTAATTATTCACCAAAGGAAATCTAAACACATACACACAAAAAGGAATAGTGCTAATATGATGTATAAATACAGGCAAAATTATTACACCCCCCGCCCCCCCAAAAAGTTTATTTCAAACTTTGACTCAATTGACCTCTCTTTTTATCTGGGACCAATATTACAAATATATCTATATATAATTATATTTTCAAGTTACTACGGGCCACAAGAGTGAGAATAATACTTGGGTTAAAAATGAAGGATTAGTTACTTACTCCTATTCCTCAGAATGACTGTAAGAAAAGCCAACTCACCCCTGAGAAGACTCGTCTTTGGACTTGGACTTCTTGAGCTTCTTGGGACAATTAGGTCCTATCTGTGAAACTGTCCAGCTGTCATCACTCCAGTTAGCGTCATGATCAGACGTACGGAAAATACCTCTTTTACCTGCAGATATTTGCAAAACACGAATTAAATTCTGCCCCTTACATGTATCAGTCACATCGTTCTTGAATCAAAATAGATACCTCGGTCAATATTGGCTCTCAGTGAAGTCAGCATTCCCTCAGAGACCAGAGTTTTATATAAGGCGCCTTTACAGGTTCGCTCCGATTTCCTGGACCCACGATTTTCAGTGTTAGACTCACAAGTTGCATCACTTGACCTTTCCTTTCCTTTGTCGTGCTCTTCAAGATTAACAAGTGAATGATTGCAAGAGGACTTATGGGGTTCTATTGTCTGTCCTTGGAAATCAGTGCTTTCCACGTTTGCTGCTTCTGTCCTGGAGCCAATATCAGACAACTTTTCTTTGATTTCTACCTCAGGGGAGCTGTGCTGTCCACTCTGCCCACTGCTGTCATCCATCTCCTCTTCATCTTTGACAAAGCTCTTGATTTTCGGCTTACTCTTCTTTTTGGGCAACCCACCACTAAGACAATTGTCATCCTTCTTCTTGGACTTTTCCTCTGTGTCCAAACAGACCCCTTTTGCCACTGACTCGATTGTACTGAATACACTGTCCAGGCTTTCTGAAGGGTTAGCCTTCTTTATAACTTTCTTTGATGAACACCGGCTCTCATCATTGTCATTTGACTTTGTCACGTCTCTTTTCTTACCTTTTTTTTTGACAAGTGCATTTTGGCTGCTGAATTGTGGGAGAATGGCATTAGTGGAGGTAGACGTGAGAGAGTAGAGCGAAGGTAAGAGTGCTGCTTTGTGAGGAGAGGCAGGGGAAAGGTCAGTGTCTGCTCTCTCCTCCTTGACCTCTGGCTTGATAGCAGTTTGTTGGAGAGGGTCTGTGGAGGAGCTGTCTTCTGGCTGAGATGCAACTGTGTCCATTTTTCCAGCTTCAGATGCTAAACACATCTATTTGGAACAGAAAAGCTTAAATCAAAGACAAAGACTGGCAACAGTTCACTCAAATACCACCAACAGCAGTTTTTCCCTCTCAAATATTATCATTTCCTCATGCCTATCAATGAAGTCTAACATTTAAAGATACAGCCCCTTAAAATGACAGTACCGTGTCTTTGCCTGGTTTATGACAGTAACAAAATTACCCATCAGTGATGTAGTCATTTTATTTACTGCATGCTATCATGCATTTAAATGTATTAACGTCTTCTATAATTGTCATGGACTCATAATGCCCAACCTGTCTTTAAAACAATTATTTGTGTATATAGGCCAGTGATGCTTTTGTAAGTTCTTCATTTCGTATTTAGTGGTGACTGTTATGTTATGTACTGGCAAAGTACATTTAAAGTGACACATGTAACTGTCACGGTCCTGGGTCGGGTCGACCCAGTATTTTGAGTTTCTTATGTTTTGGTTTATTTTGCATTATGGATTAGTTATTCTCTGGTGATACTGTTTTGATTACAATTATATTCTGATTCTTTAGTTATCTGATGATGATGTTGATGATGATTATTTCTGGTTTAGGTTTTGTTATCTTGCCCTTATGTTTGGTTTAGGTTGCCTGTGCTTAGTCTTCTCTGCCCGTATGTCCCTCTGTTTGTCCATGACGTCATTATGCCCGTTTACGAGTCTGTCTCTGTCTGGCGTGTGCTTCCTGTTTTATTTTGTAGGTCTGTGCCCTTTGTCAGTGCATTCAGCTTTGTGCTCTCCCTGTCTCGTCAGTGTAATCAACGTCAGCCGTGTCTCCCAGCTGTTTCCTCTTTGCTCCGTTCACCTCTTGTATTTAGTGTCTGTGTCTTCCCCTACTCGGTGTCGCATCGTTAACGTCTGTTCAACCTCGCTTCCTCTGTGTGCTCCGTTTGCCAGCCAGCCTTCCTGCCTACTTATTCCGTTCTTCCAGTTTAGTTAGTGTTTTTCTGTTCTGCTTCTTACCAGCAATAAAGGTGTGTGTTTTGAATTACTTCCGCCTCAGTGAGTCCTGCATTTTGGGTCCTCCCTTCCTGCCTGCCCACACTCAGACATGACAGTAACAAATGCAAACTGAGGACATAACAGTGCGTTTGCAGATGGATGATGAATATGAAAATCAGAAGAAATAGCATTTACAATACAGCTGGTTGGAAGGTTGGTGGTTCAATCCCTGACTGCCCCAGCCTGCATGCCAAAGTATCCTTGGGCAAGAGACTGAACCCCAAATTGCTCTCCAATGTATCCATCTGAGAGTGAATGTGTTTGAATGCTAGACAGAAAGCACTTAGGCAAAGAAAAAAATGTGTTTGTGTGAATGTGACATGTTGTTTAAAGTGCTTTCAGTGCTCAAGTAAAGTAGAAAAGCAGCGTGTAAAAACCAGCCCATTTACCATAACAAAAACATATAGATGTTAATTAATGCTGTATGTATGGCAATGATTGGCACACCCATTAAGGAGGTGAGATGGTATAAAGAGGTATATGTATATATGCCATGATCATTATAGTAACAGGAGAAAAGCTAAAAGAAGATACATGTTTGTCGGTGTAGTTTTGTTTTTATGTTTGTAGCAAATATAAACTGAAAGTTGTTCAAGTTGAGCCAAAAGGCAGACAGTGACGGTCTGCAGTTATTGCTTATTAATGTTTCTTAACATAAAAGATTAGAAATATTATTGAACTCTAAAGGTTTCCATATAAAAAACTCAAATATAAGTTTAACTGTAAATAACTAATTATTATATGTTACAAAAACAGTCTTCTTCTTTGTATTTCCCAAACTATTTTGCTCTTTTTGTTTTAGTGGTTGTTCAGATATGGTGCATTGTGAAACATCTTGAGGATTTCTGCCATCAAGTCAGGTCAGTTTTGAATGTTACTAAAAGGAAATGGAGCTTATACATAATAATATCACTTTAACAGTATACAGTGGCTTGCAAAAGTATTCGGCCCCCTTGAACTTTGCCACATTTTGTCACATTACAGCCACAAACATGAATCAATTTTATTGGAATTCCACGTGAAAGACCAATAAAAAGTGGTGTACACTTGAGAAGTGGAACGGAAATCATACATGATTCCAAACATTCTTTACAAATAAATAACTGAAAAGTGGGGTGTGCGTAATTATTCAGCCCCCTTTGGTCTGAGTGCAGTCAGTTGCCCATAGACATTGCCTGATGAGTGCTAATGACTAAATAGAGTGCACCTGTGTCTAATCTAATGTCAGTATAAATACAGCTGCTCTGTGACGGCCTCAGAGGTTGTCTAAGAGAATACTGGGAGCAACAACACCATGAAGTCCAAAGAACACACCAGACAGGTCAGGGATAAAGTTATTGAGAAATTTAAAGCAGGCTTAGGCTACAAAAAGATTTCCCAAGCCTTCAACATCTCACGGAGCACTGTTCAAGCGATCATTCAAAAATGGAAGGACTATGGCACAACTGTACCAAGACAAGGCCGTCCACCTAAACTCACAGGCCGCTGATCAGAAATGCAGCCAAAAGGCCCATGGTGACTCTGGATGAGCTGCAGAGATCTACAGCCCAGGTGGGGGAATCTGTCCATAGGACAACTATTAGTCGTGCACTGCACAAAGTTGGCCTTTATGGAAGAGTGGCAAGAAGAAAGCCATTGTTAACAGAAAACCATAAGAAGTCCTGTTTGCAGTTTGCCACAAGCCATGTGGGGGACACAGCAAACATGTGGAAGAAGCTGCTCTGGTCAGATGAGACCAAAATGCAAAACGCTATGTGTGGCGGAAAACTAACACTGCACATCACTCTGAACACACCATCCCCACTGTCAGATATGGTGGTGGCAGCATCACGCTCTGGGGGTGCTTCTCTTCAGCAGGGACAGGGAAGCTGGTCAGAGTTGATGGGAAGATGGATGGAGCCAAATACAGGGCAATCTTGGAATAAAACCTCTTGGAGTCTGCAAAAGACTTGAGACTGGGACGGAGGTTCACCTTCCAGCAGGACAACAACCCTAAACATAAAGCCAGGGCAACAATGAAATGGTTTAAAACAAAACATATCTATGTGTTAGAATGGCCCAGTCAAAGTCCAGATCTAAATCCAATCGAGAAACTGTGGCAAGATCTGAAAACTGCTGTTCACAAACGCTGTCCATCTAATCTGACTGAGCTGGAGCTGTTTTGCAAAGAAGAATAGGCAAGGATTTCAGTCTCTAGATGTGCAAAGCTGGTAGAGACATACCCTAAAAGACTGGCAGCTGTAATTGCAGCAAAAGGTGGTATTGACTCAGGGGGCTGAATAATTACGCACACCCCACTTTGCAGTTATTTATTTGTAAAAAAAAATGTTTGGAATCATGTATGATTTTCGTTCCACTTCTCACGTGTACACCACTTTGTGTTGGTCTTTCACGTGGAATTCCAATAAAATTGATTCATGTTTGTGGCTGTAATGTGACAAAATGTGGAAGAGTTCAAGGGGACAGAATACTTTTGCAAGCCACTGTACATGCTCACAGTGGTATTCAGTCAGTATCATATCGGTCTGATTTTTAATTTCAAAATAAAAGCCCTCAAATAATTGTTCTTCTTAATTCAACATTCAGTCACAAAAGCTACCTCATACTGAACATCTCTAAGACAAATGAAATGTAAATAATAGTAGATTTACCAAGTTTCAGGCCCCCTCCCCAGCATGTTAATGGAGTGGATGTAGAGGTAGTAACAAAATATTAGGTTTACACCTAGATAACAACTTAGACTGGTGTCTAACTATACAAAAATGGAAAAGTCGCCTCTTTTTGTTAAGAAAACTAAGATGTCTTGACATCTGCAGTAAAATGCTGATGGTAGCAGTACGGATGCTGTGTTGTCTTCTGTGTCCATTTCATGGACGAGGTATTCATTGCAAAACGTGCATAAATTCAACAGCCTGTGCAGGTAGAATTCAGCAGCCATGTGCATGTGCTGCTATAGTTTCACGCTCTTGTGGTTTGCTCTTTGAGCTCAGAGAGAAATACTGCTTGCTCAAATCAACTGACTTTTGACTGCTTGGAGGCAAAGCCCAAAGAAAGCGAGGCTCCTAATGTGAACTCCTAATGTGTCAATCACTTTGATGGACAGTTCAGGTTACTGCATTAAATCGAGTTGCCCCATGGCAGCAACATAGGCATTCTTTTAAACCATTATGTATTTATAATTCAGGAAATAAGTTTTGACAAATTAATTATCACCATTTATTGTTTGCTGGGAAGCAGCGGAAATACTAACAACTGTCACTGGATTGCTAAAGTGCTAAAGAAATCAATCAAAGACAAGTTCTGAAAGCTATAGACCTCAGTCGCATACCTTTTACGATAAAAAAAGAAAATCATCACAAAGAGCACACATCATTTCCAAGAAAAAGGAAAATGTGTTTCTTAGTCAGCTGAATAAACTTCATTTTATAAAATGTCAGTAAATATAAAATGTGCTTATGTTGCTGCCAGATAGCCACTCAGTGAAGCACAGTTGTGAAGTCAACTCACTGTGGGTTCAGACTGCAATAGTTCATCTAGATAATATCACAAGTTCTCTGAGTAAGCTTGAGTCTGTGTAGTGGAAAGGAGAGGAATATGTGACAGGCTGTCTCTGTCATGGTCTCCGTGCCTGCCCGGTCGGCCCCACAAGGCTACATTTGCTGTTTCTGTTCTCTCCCTCTCTGCCTGGGCGGAGCTCACTGTGGGCTCCCGCCCTTGGCCCACACACACACCTGACAACAATCACCTGTCATCACCGGGAGCACTATTTGAGGCTGGAACACAGATCCTCTCGTCGCTGGATGATTGTACTATTGACGTTAGTGTTCTCACAGCTCCTGTGGACTTGTGCTTCATAATTCGTGATTTGTGATTAGTTGGTGACTTTCCTTCTCTTCTGCCTCAGATCTTCCCCCCCCGGACCTGCGACCTCCCTGCCGTGTGAACGTGTGTGAGTGTGAGCAAAGAAGACGTGAGCGAGTGTGAGAGAGCTACCCTGTGATTCCCCGGAGTTTTGGATTTCTTCACTGTACATATATTGCACTGGCACTGTAAATAAACTACACCTTGGAGACACCTAACCACTCTGCGTTTGAGTCCCTGTAACCAGATCGTGACAGTCTCATTTGTTGTTTTTAATCAAATGGTTCAGGTTTTTGCTATTATTTTGTGTAAATGTAAAGGGTCTTGTCTATCTGTTGTCACTGATCAAATATTTGTACAATTTTCTTTAAATTCTTTTCATTTTAGTTTGCTAAGTTTACATATTTCTTTATATAAAAATCCTAATAGTGTTCATAAAGAGACTAGCAAAAACAATATTCAAGAGAAGTTTCTGGTAAGTACTTTTGTAGATATTAGTAAAATGTTTACTAACTTAACTGTTTCAATAAACAGTGAACAAATGCACTGATAAATGCTGATTATCAACTTTTTACAGTTGCACCAAGCCTGAGAACACCAAGGCGTTCCCAGGCCAGCCAAGAGATATAATCTCTCCAGTGTGTCCTGGGTCTGCCCCGGGGCCTCCTCCCGGTGAGACATGCCCGGAAAACCTCACCCAGGAGGTGCCCATCTGACAAGGATGCCCCCTTGTCAGATGCTCGAACCACCTCAGCTGGCTCCTTTTGATGCGGAGGAGCAGCGGCTCTACTCTGAGCCCTTCCCGGATGGCCAAACTTCTCACCCTATCTCTAAGGGAGAGGCCAGCCACCCTTCGGAGGAAGCTCATTTCCTCCGCTTGTATTCGCGATCTCGTTCTTTCGGTCACTACCCACAGCTCGTGACCATAGGTGAGGGTAGGGGCGTAGATCGACCAGTAAATTGAGACAGAGGTTCCCAAAGTGTGGGGCCAGCCCCCTAGTGGGGGGCGCGCGGTATGAAAAGAGAGAGAGAAAAAAAAAAAGAACATTTGGACACTGCTAGCGTAATGGACAGGTTTTTGACGGGGCTTCCACACAAATGCAAAGCAGGATATGAAGCATCGCCAAATGTGTTTCCAAACCAACTTCCTTCCAAGCCAAAGACTAGAAAATATGGTGAAGCATATCTTCCCCTTGGCTTCACCTGCACAAGTGCCAAGGTAGGTCTCCCCTGCAGAATTGGTTTTCCCTGCGTCGGGAGCATGCGCTGGGCTCTCCAAATCACAGACAAACAGTATCCCACATTCTTGATTTTTAGTTCACAAACACTTCTTATAATGAATAACTACTCCTGAAATTTTGCTCTTTATCCAGTAAAGTCACAGTGGGATACAAATAATATCAGGCTGATCCTGCTACGATTAATTCCCCTGTCCAAATCACGAACAAACAGCATCCCACAGTTTATGTTTTTGAACCCATTTTGCACAGAGAGTCATTTTTTGAATAATGTATTCATAGCAATGTTGAATATTATTACACAGGAAAAAAAACAACTACACATAAAATAATTACACTGTGACGCCTCTGCCTTTCTAAATGGAGGGACAGTAACTGCGTGTGTATATGTAAGCGTGTAAAAACTGAAGATAGTAAGATTACAGTATTTTATCTCTATTTGCAATTCATCTCATGTAAACAATAACGTGGCGCACAGCGTGACGTGAAAAAAAGGCACATACCTTTGATGTTACATGACCACTTTCTGTATTCCTCGTCCACACGTAAACGCAAAAAAGGAGTTTTGAAAAAAATCTCCGTGTTTGGTGAGTCGAAACGCCGTTTACGTGTGGACGAAAGGAACAAACGCATAGAAACAGCTGTGTTTTCAAAAATACCCTGTAGGTGTAGACGTAGCGTAAAAGAGTTAGTAGTGTATTTTATTACTACCTGTAATTTATTGCAGTTTACTTGTATTTGCTTAATTGTTTACTAAATGTTTGAGGTGTGAAATAAACCGCAATTGGGAACCACTGAATTGAGAGCTTCGCTTTTACGCTCAGCTCACTATCCCCATTCCGGGTACTGAACAAGACCCTGAGATACTTAAACTTGTCCACTTGGGGCAGGGTCTCGTCCCTTACCCGAAATGGGCACTCCACCCTTTTCCGGCTGAGGACCATGGCCTCAGATTTGGAGGTGCCGATTCTTATTCCCACTGCTTCACACTCGGCTGCCAACTGTTCCTGATGAAGCCAACAGAACCACATCATCTGCGAAAAGCAGAGATGAGATCCTGAGACCACCAATGTATGTATGTATGTATGTATATATATATATATATATACACACATAAATACCATAGAGGACAGTTACAAGTACCTGGGGATCCCGCAGGCGAATGGGAACCGTGAAGAGGCCGCTAGGAAAGCTGCAACCACCAAGTACCTGCAGAGGGTCAGGCAAGTCCTGAGGAGTCAGCTGAACAGTAAGAACAAGATCCGGGCCATCAACACCTACGCCCTTGCCCGTGATCAGGTACCCTGCTGGGGTAATAGGCTGGCCAAAGGAGGAGATAGAAGCTACTGACATCAAGACAAGAAAGCTCCTTACCATGCATGGAGGGTTTCACCCCAAGTCCAGCATTCTATGACTGTTCCCACCACTAACACATGACCCTACGCTGTGTTCACTGCATCATTCCATGTTTCACATTGATCACCACCTGCACTCATGTATATATCTATCTACTTAGCACTTTTAATTCTTATTCTTATTTTTATTTATTTATTTATTTTTTTTCATGTCTATTTAAGCGTAATTTATGACAGTATGTTTGCACTGAAGCACCGCAGCAATTTCCTAATGTTGTAAACCTGCTCAACATTTGGCAATAAAACCCTTTCTGATTTCTGATTCTGATTTCTAAGGCTGTACGCAAAGCGGAAGGAAGGGGGCCGGGGACTGGTGAGTGTCAGCACCACAGTCCAGGATGAGACAAGGAACATCCACGAATACATCACGAAGATGGCCCCAACTGACAGCGTGCTCAGTGAATACCTCAGGCAGCAGAAACCCAAAAAAATGGAGGGAGACAAGGAACCATCATGGAAGGACAGGCCCCTGCACGGTATGTACCACCGGCAAATAGAGAAGGTGGCTGATATCCAGAAATCCTACCAGTGGCTGGACAAAGCTGGACTGAAAGACAGCACGGAAGCACTAATCATGGCAGCACAGGAACAAGCTCTGACTACAAGATCCATAGAGGCTGGGGTCTATCACACCAGGCAAGACCCCAGGTGCAGGCTGTGTAAAGATGCTCCAGAGACAATCCAGCACATAACAGCAGGGTGCAAGATGCTAGTAGGCAAGGCATACATGGAACGCCATAACCGAGTGGCCGGCATAGTGTACAGGAACATCTGTGCCGAGTATAACCTGGAAGTCCCGAGGTCAAAATGGGAGATGCCCCCAAGGGTGATGGAGAATGACCGAGCTAAAATCCTGTGGGACTTCCAGATACAGACGGACAAAATGGTGGTGGCTAACCAACCGGACATAGTGGTGGTAGACAAACAGAAGAAGACGGCCGTAGTGATCGATGTAGCGGTTCCGAATGACAGCAACATCAGGAAGAAGGAACACGAGAAGCTCGAGAAATACCAAGGGCTCAGAGAAGAGCTCAAGAGGATGTGGAGGGTGAAGGTGACGGTGGTCCCAGTGGTAATCGGAGCACTAGGTGCAGTGACTCCCAAGCTAGGCGAGTGGCTCCAGCAGATCCCGGGAACAACATCGGAGATCTCTGTCCAGAAGAGCGCAGTCCTGGGAACAGCTAAGATACTGCACAGGACCCTCAAGCTCCCAGGCCTCTGGTAGAGGACCCGAGCTTGAAGGATAAACCGCCCACAGGGTCAACTGGGGAAATATATATATATATATATATATATATATATATATATACACACACACACACACACACTAGGGCTGGGCAATATGGCCATGGCCTAAAATTCATATCGCGATATAATTTGAAGCATGTGCGGTAACGATATATATCACGATATATCCTTTTCTTCTGTATAACGTATTTTCCACACTATAAAGCATACTTAAAATCTTTTAATTTTCTCAAAAATTGAGTGTGCCTTATGTATGAATTCTGGTTGTGCTTACAGACCTGGAACCGATTTTGGCTGCAGAAATCTGTTAAAAAATGTTTTAGTACAACTTTGGTAAGCTGCACTGCTTGATGGATTGTCACAGCATTACGGCTGCCGTAGTGAGGGAGCTTCTCGGAGTAATCTGGGTCCAAAACTCTGTCCACTTCAGGTCCCAAAGTCAAACGAACACTAAGAGTTAAAAACGGTCTAAATTCTTTAATCTTTAATAAAATCATCAGCATTGCTGCTTTATCGGGTGTAACAATTAAGTTTTACATCCATGAAAACAGAATTTATTAAATTTAATGGAGTTAGAAGTTAACAGGAAGTTAGCTCGCTAGTTTACACCTAAACATTTCATACCATGTTCTGACTGATAGATTTTTGAAACTAATTCAAACGTACAGCTCTGCTATCACTTCCAACATAAATGAAGACAGAAAACTAAACAGCAGTGGCGTTTGCAGGGTTACTGAAGTTGGACTACCTGGTATATAATGTTGTCCTACGTGATTGCTAACCACACAGCTATGTTAGCATAACATTAGCACAGTGAAGCTGGAGGATGAATGCCAACTTTTTTTTCACTCGATAAAAGTTAACGTGAGGGATTCTGGTGGTCAGGGACAAATGCAATCGCATAGCAGGATGCTATACACGGGGCAAACTTCAGTCAGGAGAACAACTGAGATTATTCATCCACAATACAAGGTTAGTTATTAATATACTGCAACAACATGGGAACAGAACAGCTGCAAGAGAAATCAACATTAATGAATCAATGTTACGGAAGTGGAGGAAGCGCACTTTTTGGCTTTCCCCATATTTCAAAAGTGCTTCATCTCTTTGCTATGACTGTCGCCCGGCATAATTTGCAGATGATAATGGTTTTAGCCGCTGTGATGCTTTCGACCAAAACAGGCACAGCTTGATGACATCATCAACATGCGCTATCGCGATAGAGCGATATAGTCAAATTTGGCCAAATTTATATCGTTTCTATCGTATATCGTTTATATCGCCCACCCCTAATACACACACACACACACACACACACACACACACACACACAGAGGGAAATAATATGAAAATGGATGTAGATGGATATGTAGATCACACTTCCTGTTGTACCTGTTCAAAAAGAAATCTGAACAGGTACAACATAGGAAACAATAAATGAAAAATTAAATTCTACCAGTTAAAAACACAAACCACATTTGCTTTTGAATCTATAGCACAAGGATATTTGTGTGCAAAAATATTTTTTCTTTATTTTTATTAAATGTTATCTAATTATTGATTAGATTGAAATGGATGGAAGGATATTTACTGTGAATGGTTTTGTTGTTTTGCAGTGCATCGTTTACTCTTAATAAATCTCAATGTCTTAAAAAATTCAAGTCATCTATTTTATATTAGTAAAATGTAATTTTTAATAAGTGTAGGTCGAAATATTTTAGCATGAAAGCTATCAAGACAGTTTAAAGCTTTACAAGTCAAAGTTTTTGTGAAGAAACTGCCACCTCTTGGTAACACAGCAAATGAATAATAGAGGTGTTCCTATTGAGAAGCAGAAACATCACAGGAGAAGGAGAGATTCCTAGCAATTGATAACTGGATAGGAACTGACTGAGAGTTTTCTGTCAGTCAGCTGGGAACGGCAATTAAAATTGGCTGCATCTGTATTTCAGTTTTCAAACGAAGTCCAGTTTGGTTGCTCAATTATACTATGAAAATTCTTACCTCAGCAAGCTGGAAGAGAGCAGACTGTCTGCATAACTTTCCTTCAGGTGCTGCAGACAGCGATGACTGTGAACACACAGTAACAAGTGTGATCACACAGTTCAGCTTTCTGCTGATACCATTAATATTCAGCAACAACAACTACGAATAACAAATACAACTGTGTTGACAGTAAACCTAGAGCATTCGAAATAACAAGCATTGCTGGTGAGAATGCTCAGTTATCACCAGTTTGGTTTACTCTTCTTTGCAGAATTGTTTTAATGTCCTAGGGCCTGGCACCCACATATGGGCACATCACATTTTGGGTTGTCTAGACCACAATACTACATTTTGCTCTTTCAAATGGCTTTCAAATGAGCCATATTGCTCAAAGGGGCACAATTGTTGTTTCTCATTTTGTTTTTATACTCAGGAAAAATTCAGCTGTGTTCAGACACCAAATAAAGAGTTTTGCACATCATTATTCAATTGTGACTTTATAGTGTTCTATCAACAGTATAAAGCTCAAATAGCAAAGAGAAATTAAAAAGGCATGCCATGAAAGAGTTCGGGTCTTTGGAGGTTAATTCAGCTACATTGAAGGGTTTTCAAGCATAAACATGAGACCAAAGCATGTAATCTGTGTCCAGACTTTGAGTCTAGGGCAATAAAAAAACATACATTTGTTTTTTGGAATTAATCACAAGTAATTAATTATGTAAATACTGGGGGCAATTTCTCAAAAAGCCAAATGCGTTTGATGAATTGACATGTGGCAACACTGTCAGGACTCCTGCCATGACACAAGAAGCACTGCAAAATAAAAGTGCTACATGTTTTCATTTTTTTCACATTATCGTAATCTCTGGAAAAATGATGACCTAAAATTTTTCAGTCGTGTGATTAATCAGTGGTATTGCTGGCTGGTTTTGAGTTCTAGGCCATGCAGAGCACTTTCTTGTGTTTTGGAGTAACTCCTCCCACATCTAATGACTTAGTTATGATGATAGGTACCTCTTTCATGAACTAAAATTTCAGCCTACCTCAGCCACTGGTGAAAGGGCTGACTGGACCCTGTTTTCAGAAATGTCAGGCACTCTGTTTGGTATTGTCCCAGAAAACATCTGTGCATCAAATAAAGAGGGTAAAAAACACATAAAACTAAATAACACATCAGCATTAAATGACTTTTCGAAAACTCAAACCCGAGACAGTTGTCGTTTTAATCAGATAAATTTAAAACTAATTAATGACGCAATTATATGTGAGCAACACTAATATGCCAGTACCCGAGTTGGTAAAGTAAGTTTTATTTTTTGACTAATGTATAAACTGCTATGCAACTTAGTTCAAGTTCAAGTTCAAAGTTTATTCGCCACATGCAACTTAATCTATATTAGTATGTACATTACTATTAGTTGACTTCCTTTTCTATTAATAATATAAATCAGCAAAGCAAATAATATTAACTAGATATTTAAATTAAATTCAGTAAATGGTTTCCTTCACTGACTGGGTCAGGTGCTTTCAAATATACACACACACACGCAGCATGGACACCTAGGTTGTCAATACAACAAGGAATGGTATGATTTTCAATCGGATATACATGGTACATGGTAACAATTTGAAAATCATACCATTCCTCGTACTCGACTTGTTGTATCAACATCCCAGGTGTCAATGCTGGGTGACAACAACGCCTCATCAGCCTTTTATGGCTTTGGGGTAATGAAAAAAATATTAGTATTGAAGGCCCTCTACTGGAGAACTTGTGCATTATCACAGTGCACCTAAAATTATACTGCTTCACATTTCAAGTGGGAAGTCAGAAATCTCAGCTTCCATTTTGGAATGCAAAGCCCCCTCAATTCAAATTTGACTTAAAGAAAAGAAAGAAAGGAAGAAAAGCCCCCATCATCACTCACTTCACATTATCAGTCGTAAAACTGTGAAACTTTTTTAAATCTGTATGACTACTGTTGTGTATTTGTTTGGGGCGACCGTGGCTCAGGGGGTTGGGAAGCGCATCTGTCGCCGGTTCGATCCCCGGGCTCTCTGTCCTGGTTGTTGTGTCCTTGGGCAGGTCACTTTACCCTACCGCCTACTGGTGTTGACCAGAGGGGCCGATGGCGCGATATGGCAGCCTCGCTTCTGTCAGTCTGCCCCAGGGCAGCTGTGGCTACAACCGTAGCTGCCTCCTCCAGTGTGTGAATGCGAGAGTGAATGAATAGTGGCATTGTAAAGCGCTTTGGGTGCCTTGAAAAGCGCTATATAAATCCAATCCATTATTATTTGTGACAACCCTATCCATGAAAATGCTGAAGCAGTGTTTTTGGGCTGGCTTTGGGTTTTATTGCTAATGATAAATGAATGTCTCTGCCTTGCTTAAAGCAAAGATATCCTCTTTTATTGCTTTTCCTAATGGAACACATTTAACTTGGAAGTGACATCACTGCCAGCTATGACATTTGACTTTTGGTAAATGGAGCACAGCATTAATGCAATAATTTGTTGGAGAAAGACATTATTTGTTGTTTTGCTGTACACCACACAGTGAAATTTAAACCAAACAATGAAAATGTGATGAAGTGCAGATTTCCAGTTCTAATTCAGTTTTAAACTTTTAAAAAAGTTTGCATTAACCGTTTACGAATTCTAGTCATTTTTTAATAGTCCCACATTCTCAGAAGCTTGGAAATAATTGGACAACTGTCTGGCAAGCAGTTTCATAGCCAAGTGAGGGCTGTTCCCTTGTTATTTTATGACAAATGAAGCAGATATAATATTTGAAGCTCATTTAGGCTGCTAAATTTATATTCTAGAGCTTTTTACCCTACTTTTAAATATGAACCGCAAATATATGTCAGTGCAAGTGAAGGAGGCCATCACTAGCTTGAAGAAGCAAAATAGACAGTGAAAAAGAGAGTATCCAAAATCAACAATCTGGTACATACTTAAAAAGAATGAATGCACTGTCAGCAACACAACAAGGTCTGAAAGACTATGGAAAACAAAGTGGATGATTGCAGAATTCTTTCCTTGGTTAAAAAAAAAAAAAAACAGAAACAAAAGAAAAACAAAAAAAACCCCCAAAAAGCTTCATAACATCTAGCCAAATCAAGAACATTTAATGAGTGATCATTGTCAAAATCTACAACCAAGAGACGCCATGATGATTATAAATACAGTGGGGCAAACCACTGGTTATTGCCAAGAACAGGAAGGCTACAGAGAAAGAGAACCAGCTCATGATCCAAACCACAACATACCAAATCATTTGTCAAATATGGTGGTGGCAATAGTTATGGTACGTGCATGTATGGCTGTAAAACATGGGTGGGGGGGACTCCAGGCCGTAAGGGCCGGTGTCCTGCAGGTTTTAGACATGTCCTTGATCCAACACAGTTGATTTAAATGGCTAAATTACCTCCTCAACATGTCTTGAAGTTCTCCAGAGGCCTGGTAATGAACTAATCGTTTGATTCAGGCATGTTGATCCAGGGTGACATCTAAAACCTACAGGACACCGGTCCTTGAGGCCTGGAGCTCCCCACCCCTGCTGTAAAATCACGTCACTAGTACTTCTTGATTATGTGATTGCTGAAAGATGAAGCAGGATGAATTCCTTAGGGCAACTCTCTGCTGTCTTCCAAAAACGGATTGGACAGTGCTTGGCAAATGAATGCAGTACAAGGCAAATGAATAATGACCCAAAGCATACTACAAAAGTAACCCAAGGGTTTCTTAAGGAAAAAAATTGAATATTTTTCAATCTCCAAGTCAGTCAAGTAATTAGATTAGAGCATGTTTTTCCACGTGCTGAAGGCAGAAAGAACCACAAGCAAGCAGGAAATGTAGACGACTGTAGTAAAGGCCTGGAAGGGCATCTCAAGGGTTGAAATACAGCATTTGGTGATATCCATGGATTCTGGGCTTCGTTGACTACAAAGGATTAAAAACAATCCTTATATTTAAAATTATGCTAGTTTGCCCAAGTAATTTCAAGTCTCTGAAAATGGGGGACTAATTATAAACTGTCTGTTTTCTGAAGAGTTAAGGCCAAACACTCGAACAATTTCTTGAATTGAAAAGCACTTACATTGATTGTTTGATTTAAAATCCACTGTGGTGGTGGACAGAGGCAAAACTGCAAAAAGTATGTCGCTGTCCAACAAGTTATAGACCTAACAGTATCTGTGGCTTATCAAGTGACCTACCTCTCGGTTTGTGAGGGCATGTTCCCCAGCTAGCAGCAACATGCTCAGGCCCCCCATCTTTGTAGGATCTAGTGAGGAATAGCATTAATTTACAAAACAGGCCAATATTTTATTATGCTACACTATAATAAATAATGTTTAATAATACACACCTGCCATGGCAAAGTTCAACTGTGGCATACTTTCCGTTTTGGGCACTTTTTTGGCAGTGGAGTCCTTGGATGAGTTGCAAGAAAAGGACCAAACTTTTTTGCGGGGATTGCTGACTGGCTGACAGGAAGTGCTCTTAACTGGTTTGCTGGTGGTGGGACACCACTTGTAGCCTGGGTTTGCCTTCATAAAGGCATCCTTGTACTGGAAGAACATACAGAATGAATTTGGTTATAAGCAAACCCTATAAGCAATTTAATTTTTATTTAATTGATCATTTCATTTTTATACTTTAACAAAGTATTTCTATTTCACATTATAAACTGACAAGCAAAAAGGATGGGGAAAAAAAAACACCTTTATTTTTTACAAGCACTTCTTTAAGTACTACTGGCCTAGGATAGAGTACCACAGGAATTAGTCTTAAAATTCAGAAATTAGTTTTCATTATTGTACTTTTAAATCAGAGGAAATTGCATTGAAGTCTTAGAATTCATTCAGAAGTGGCACCACTTTGACCCTGCTGAACAAAACATGGAAATATCATGAACTTCAGAGTCATAAAGTAGCCTCACCTCCTTGGCCATGTCAGTGTATTTCTGTTTCTCTTTGGGTTCCAGGACAGCCCACCAGTCAGCCAGGATTTTGGTGGCCCCGCGATTGTCCAAGCGAGGGTGTTCTTGCCGCACCAGGGAGCGGTGGCGTTTGCAAAAGAGCAGAAAGGCATTCATTGGCCGGCGTGCCCGCTGTTCGTTTGTGTCCTCCTCCACTTCCTCTGTTGTGACTTCACACTGTGAATGCTGTGTCTGGTTGAACAGCCCTGCCTGCTAATAAAAATTTAATAAATTCCTTTGATTCAATGTTGCACCATAGTTTCTGTCTGATTTATTTGTCATAATCTGAAATATTAGTTATTCAGTTGGGCAGAAGTTATTACAGGAACAACCTGTAGTGGAAACCCACTAACCTTCACCAGCTCCTCTTCATCTTCTTCCTCCTCCTCCTCAGAGAAATCAAGAGCCTTTTTGGAGAGAAGTGGGTGCCACTGTAGGCATTTGCGCTTGGGGCGTTTGCCAGTGACCTCCCCTGCAACAGGTGGCTCCTTGCTCCTTCCTCCACCCTTCATCGTACTACTGCACCTAAAGCAAAAGAAAAGAAAGAACACATCAGAATGGGCACTATAAGTTTGTACAAAACACACAGTGAAAGCATCAAGCATGGAATCTGTGATACTTGTTGACAAAATATATTTTACTGGAGTGTTATAGTAATAAGATACTGTGAACAAGTAGGACAAAGGTTTACTTAAAGCTGGTGTCCCTGGGCATGCAGTGCCAAGAAATAGTATTTGCCCCCTTTCTTATTTCTTTGTTTTTTGGCTATGCTTCACACTGCTGCATCCAATGCTTTGCGCTGTGCTTAGGGATGTTAAGCTGCTAAGCCATAGAAAACCATTTCATGAAGATCTATATGCACTGTTCTTGAGCTGAAGGTCATATGAAGTTTGGAGGTCTGTAGTGAATGACTATGCAGAATGTTGTCAACCTATGTGTATGTGCCTCAGCCAGTGTTTGGTACTGTAATTAAATTACTTTTCCACTGAAAAAGCAGAGTAACTGATTATTGTTCAATTTTTTAATTACAGTTACTTACAATGTACTTGTGTTAAATTGTAAAATAATTGAACTCGCTGAATATCATTATTTAATTTCATTATTTTATCTTCTAAAGGTAAAAGTAAACTCTGCCGCTATAACATTGATGTAGTGCAGGTGCACGTCATTTCACGCCAGTTTACTGCATAGTTGTATCCTGAAGTGGAAGATGTCGGACTTGGCTGAAGCGAGTGGCTGTTTTATGAAATGTAAATATTCCCGTCACTTCACTTTTCTGAAACAAGCAGAGAAGAACATTAAAGTAATATGTAAGCTATGTCCTGGGGAGAAAAAACTATCGGCCGCTGTCAATAGCACGAGTAATCTACTGAAGCACCTGACACGACGTGAACGTTTTCTACTTACTTAGACAAGTGTTATGCTGACGTGGAAATGGAGCTTAAAGGGACATTCGAGAGTTTGGAATATATTTCCATGACTGCTGACATTTGGACCAGTCATAACAAAAGTTTTCTCGGAATGACGGCATATTGGATTGATCCTTTTACTTTTGTACGAGGACATGCAGTGCTAGCATGTAAAAGAGTTAGAGGTAGACACACATATGATGTAATCAGCAATGAAATCGAGCAAGTACATTCGGCTTATGGACTGAACTCTAAAGTGACAGCCACCGTGACCGACAATGGGTCCAATTTTATCAAAGCTTTTAGAATGCTCCAAAAATCAGACTCTGATGAAGAATCCGAAGAAGATGAAGAGGTGACATTTACTGATGTTGAGCAGTCCCTCTCCACAGAATCTGAAGGACAGTTTTCTCTCCCTCCACACTTAAGGTGTGCATCACACACACTGAACTTAATTTTTCATGATGTTGAGAAATGGCTTCAAGCAAATGAGGCAAAATTCATCTACAGAAGTGCAACTTCAAAGTGTTCTGCAATGTGGACAAAAGCAAACCATTCTTCTGTTGCTTCAGAGTTAGTAGATAATTTTTTCAAGAAAAAACTCATAGTGCCTGTTTCAACACAATGGAATTCATTTCACGACGCCCTGTCCAGGATCACTGACATTCCCCTTGCTGACTTAAATACTGTCTGTACTCAGTTTGGAATCAAGTATTGTATTGTGTTGAAGCCACTCACTGTTGCGCTAGACACATTGCAAGGAGAAGAGAACTGCTATTTTGAAATCCTTCTTCCAACTCTGGAGGTCGGTGGTTCGATCCCAGGCTGCTCCAGTCTGCATGCCAAATATCCTTGGGCAAGATACTAACCCCATGTTGCTCTCCGATGCATCCATCGGAGTGTGAATGTGTATCAATGTAAGATACTTAGCACTTAAGCTTAGAAGTGCTTGTGTGAATGGGCGTGATTGGGTGAATGAATTAGCTGTATAAAGCGCTGTGAGTGCTCGGACAGAGTAGAAAAGCGCTACATAAGAACCAGTCCATTTACCATTTACCATAAACTGGAACTACTCGCCCAGTTTAAGGTGTCCCTGTCCCAAGCGCTCAAATTACCACTAGTCCCCGCTGTTGCCTTCATCCTACACATCTCTTAACTCCTCTTTTAGCCATTGGCTTTTTTAACCTTCTTGTGTTCCTTAGCTAACTGGCACAGATGTTTCTGTATACTATGCCACCTAATTGGTTATGGCATTCCATGTATGCCCTCTCTGCTAGCATCTTGAACCCTACTGGTATCTGAGGTCTGGTGTAGCAACATCTATGTATCTTGTGCTTAGAAGCTGTTCCTGTGCTGCCACTATTACTGCCTCTGTGTTGTCTTTCAGTCTATTTAGTGGTTGTGGCTAGCAGTAGGGCTGCACGATTAATCGTTAGAAAATCGCGATCGCGATTCATACTTATGTGCGATCTCATTTCCAAATGACAACGATTAAAATCCGGGACGTAATCTGCATGAAAACAAGCGCTCACTCTTCCTGCTCAACAAATGACAAGGGCGGAGCCTTATACCACGTGATACAGAAGCTGTGCCGTGTGATGCTAAAATTAGCAGGGAAAAAAACAACGGAGAGCATGTCAGGGATGACGAGAAAGTGACAGGAGAAAATCCGTCCCGGTCAACCACCCAAACATCAATAACGGGAACCTTATACAGCGCCTCCCCCGTCGCACTCCCGCAGGCACAAAGACATTACGGAGGCTATCACTTATCACCTGACCAAAGATATGGCTCCCATCAACACTGTGCAAAACGAGGGATTTAGGAAAATGATCAACACCCTAGACAAACGCTACACAGTGCCGTCCCACAACTATTTTTCTATTGTTGCACTACCTGCTCTATACACGCAGCGTCGAGCAACGGTGGAGACGGAATTTCAAGCAGTACAACATTTTGCAGCAACGACAAAACGTGAGACATTTGTTGTTTTTATGTTTATTTATTGTATTTATGTTCAGCCTCAACTGTTACGAAGTTGATGTGCAGTTAATAAGCGCAATAAATATTTATACTGGAAAAGAAAATCGTGAGAGAATCGTGATCTCAATTCTAAGCCAAAAAATCGTGATTCTCATTTTATGCAAAATCGTGCAGCCCTAGCAAGCAGCCTCTCCATAACGTCCATTTGCCTGTGGGACTACAAGGTACTTGTAGCTGACTTGAATTTCTATAATCTTCCCTTTCTGCAACCCCCTCAGTTCTGACTACTTTTCCTCTCTTTGTTACCATCCAACTAAACTTCTCCATTTCGAATGGTATTCCAATGTCAGTGTCGTTGCTGTAGATCCTGGTGGTTTGGATCAGTGTATCGATGTTTCATTCACTCTTGGCATACAGCTTGATGTCATCCATGTAAAGAAGGTGCCTGATAATTGCTCCATTCCATAGTTGGTACCCGTAACCAGTCTTGTCAATGACCTAACTAAGGGGGGTTCAGGCGTAACCTTTGCTGCTCCTGTTTTTCCATCAGTCTCTCCAGTACTTGAGGCTGATCCACTATCCCATAATGTTGTCTTCTTCTGTAAATTTATTTTTATGAATGATAATGGTAAGCGCTAAGCTTCCTGACAAACACATTACCTTTCTTGCAAGTAATAAAAGTAATAATAAAACTATATATTTGTATCAGTGAGATGAGTCACACATGACTGAGCTCATCTAGTCTTGTTTCTTTCATCTAAGAAATACTGTAAAAATCAAACCTTTACTGTTATCCAAGTATTTAGATGCCAAGAGCAGGAATGACGGCTGAACACTGAGAGTCCAATGATAAAGGGGACTGATAGTGAGTTTAGCACTGTGATATGTCCAGCATGTTACATATATTAGTAAAGATTTCCATATTATGAATCTGGGTCTTCATAAGGTCATAATAGAGACCCCACAGCACATTTCTTTTTCTTGTTGTTCAATTAAAATTAAGGGTTCGCTGTATGGCTGATGTTCTGGACAGCTGTAATATTTATTTAAATGTTCACATATTTAGGTTCCTGGAGTGGACTGTCTATACTGGGGTCTACTGCCTAAAGAAGAATCAAACAGTCGTAGCATGGGTAGTAGTGGCAGGATAGAAGTTTTTTCATTTAGTGTAAATGGTCTGTTGAACCAGATAAAAAGTAGTAAAATTTAAGAAAAATGAGGAAAGAAAAAGCACATATAGTTTATCTACAAGAGACCCACCTAAACTATAAGGAACAAGAGAAATGAAAAAGAATGGATTTTACAAATGTATTTTCATTTGTAAACCTTCTAGTTTTGGTGCAGTACCACGTGATATAATAATAGAGACCCTAATAAATAATTTTAAAACTTTTCCCATATTTAATATGATCTATAACCTGTACATTTCAACTGGAAAAAACAAACATCTTTTAGGGAAAAAATATAAAATGAAAAACATACAATGAGCTGGTTGCAAAAGTGTGCGTATCCTTAAAACAACACTTTGTTGAGGCACCTTTTGATTTAACCACAGCAATCAGTCTTCTTGCGTAGACACATGCCATCAACTAAAGACAGCCTGATTCACCACAAATAAAGTTCAGCTGTTCTAGTAAGATTTTTTTCTGACATTTACTCAGTTGTTTGATACAGGAAAAGGCCATGATTCACGGGGAATTCACAAAGCATCAAAGAGATCTTGAAGGTATCAGTAATGTGAACGATATAGAAAAATAGGGCTGTTCGATATAACGATATATATTGGATGACAATATAAAAACGTCTATCATTTCATTTTACACTATCGTTTGTTTCATGGTGTCGCAAAATAAACTGTTTACGGCAATATTTTTTCATCGTTTTGATGGTCACTGTAGTGGCTATATTAATTTCTTAAAGTTCTCTCTTTCTCTTATACAGAGAGTGCAGAATTATTAGGCAAATGAGTATTTTGTCCACATCATCCTCTTCATGCATGTTGTCTTACTCCAAGCTGTATAGGCTCGAAAGCCTACTACCAATTAAGCATATTAGGTGATGTGCATGTCTGTAATGAGAAGGGGTGTGGTCTAATGACATCAACACCCTATATCAGGTGTGCATAATTATTAGGTAACGTCCTTTCCTTTGGCAAAATGGGTCAAAAGAAGGACTTGACAGGCTCAGAAAAGTCAAAAATAGTGAGATATCTTGCAGAGGGATGCAGCAGTCTCAAAATTGCAAAGCTTCTGAGGCGTGATCATCGAACAATCAAGCGTTTCATTCAAAATAGTCAACAGGGTCGCAAGAAGCGTGTGGAAAAACCAAGGCGCAAAATAACTGCCCATGAACTGAGAAAAGTCAAGCGTGCAGCTGCCAAGATGCCACTTGCCACCAGTTTGGCCATATTTCAGAGCTGCAACATCACTGGAGTGCCCAAAAGCACAAGGTGTGCAATACTCAGAGACATGGCCAAGGTAAGAAAGGCTGAAAGACGACCACCACTGAACAAGACACACAAGCTGAAACGTCAAGACTGGGCCAAGAAATATCTCAAGACTGATTTTTCTAAGGTTTTATGGACTGATGAAATGAGAGTGAGTCTTGATGGGCCAGATGGATGGGCCCGTGGCTGGATTGGTAAAGGGCAGAGAGCTCCAGTCCGACTCAGACGCCAGCAAGGTGGAGGTGGAGTACTGGTTTGGGCTGGTATCATCAAAGATGAGCTTGTGGGGCCTTTTCGGGTTGAGGATGGAGTCAAGCTCAGCTCCCAGTCCTACTGCCAGTTTCTGGAAGACACCTTCTTCCAGCAGTGGTACAGGAAGAAGTCTGCATCCTTCAAGTAAAACATGATTTTCATGCAGGACAATGCTCCATCACACGCGTCCACGTACTCCACAGCGTGGCTGGCAAGAAAGGGTATAAAAGAAGAACAACTAATGACATGGCCACCTTGTTCACCTGATCTGAACCCCATTGAGAACCTGTGGTCCATCATCAAATGTGAGATTTACAAGGAGGGAAAACAGTACACCTCTCTGAACAGTGTCTGGGAGGCTGTGGTTGCTGCTGCACGCAATGTTGATGGTGAACAGATCAAAACACTGACAGAATCCATGGATGGCAGGCTTTTGAGTGTCCTTGCAAAGAAAGGTGGCTATATTGGTCGCTGATTTGTTTTTGTTTTGTTTTTGAATGTCAGAAATGTATATTTGTGAATGTGGAGATGTTATATTGGTTTCACTGGTAAAAATAAATAATTGAAATGGGATATATTTGTTTTTTGTTAAGTTGCCTAATAATTATGCACAGTAATAGTCACCTGCACACACAGATATCCCCCTAAAATAGCTAAAACTAAAAACAAACTAAAAACTACTTCCAAAAACATTCAGCTTTGATATTAATGAGTTTTTTGGGTTCATTGAGAACATGGTTGTTGTTCAATAATAAAATTATTCCTCAAAAATACAACTTGCCTAATAATTCTGCACTCCCTGTATTTAATATAACCACACTAGGGACGGACAAGCGCCTGTTTTTATGCGTTTTGGTTAGCAACAACGACGGTAACACCATCGCGTGTCCGCTTGTTTATGTTCCACATAAACTTTTCACAATAAAGCTTAAGATCCTGTTGAGACTTTTCAAAATAAACTGAATCACGTGAAAGAGCAGATTATTCACGGATGAGAAGCAAAAAAAAGAGCCGCCAGGTGCTAAAAATAAACCTTAGACTCAAACGTTAGAACAGGCTTTTCCCCGCAGCACGCCATGTAATAAATACTCACAAAGAAAACGGCGGCCGTTACAACTTATGTCTAAAAATGTATAGTTTCATGCATCTGTTAAAACACTCGACTCCAGCTACATGACGCGCAGCTGGAAACACTTCCCGCAAGTCGAGCTGCCCGAGATTCACAGAATTTATAGAAAATGTTACATTTTTGTGATTTATATCGTTATCAGGACGATAGAATTCTTATATCGGGATATGAGATTTTGGTCATATCGCACTGCCCTACAGAAAAATGTTCATGGTGCCAGTTTAGCTCAGTGGGTGAGCAGACATCCAGGTGGCACCTGGCCAGAAAGTAGTGGCCTGAGACCAACCTGCACCCCTTTGTTGCATGTCTTCCCTGCTTTCCTGTCTTTCTACACCGTCTCTATCCAAAAAAGGCTAAAATGCCAAAAGAAAATCCACAACATTGCATATATCATGGAACACAGTGAAGACAGTTAAAGTTAAAAGTGGAAAAAATATGGAAAAACAGTAATATTGCAAAGAACTGGACGTCCCCAAAACTGATGAAACAACAAGACGAAAACTCATCATAGAGGCTGCTAAAAGAACTACAACAACACTGAAGAAGTTGCAGCTACAGTACTGGGAAGTGCTAGTTGTGTACTACATGTGACAGAAATTTCCTGTATTCTCCATATGTCTGGACTATGGGGTAGGTTTGCAAGATGGTAGCCTTTTCTAAAAAAACAAACAAACAACCAAAAGAAAACATCTAAGCCAGGCTACAATTTGCAAAAAAATACTCAAAGTCTCCCAAAAGCATATAGTAAAATGTGTAATAGTATGATAAGACCATGGTTGAACTGGTTGTACGCTTGGCTCTGACAATACTATCCATAACCAAAAGACCACCATACACATGGTGGCAGGGTCATGGTTTGGGGTTGCTTTTCTTCAGTTGGAAATGCAGCTTTAGTCAATTATGTACAGTTACAAACACCAGTCGCTTTTGGATCCAAAGTTTTTGATGTCTGCTAGGAAGATGACAATGAAGAAGACTTTCAACTTTAAAGACAACAAAACTCAAGGATCCCACGAATGCAAAAACAACAAAATAATGATTTCACCAGAAAAAAGTAAAGTTTTGAAATGGTCCACCAGTACCCAGAGTCTGTGGGGCAACCTGAAGACATAAGAGATGACCTCACAATCCCAAAGATTTGGAGCATATTTACAAGGAAGAGTGGGCAAATATTGCCAACTCGAGATTTGCCATGCTGATAGACTCTTACCAATAAGACTGAATGATGCGAATACAACGTATCAGTTTAAGGGTGTGCAAAGTTATGTAACCATTTTTAAACATTTAAAAAAAAACATTTAAACAGATTTGTTTTTCAATTCAACTGAGCAGGTTATAGGTTACATTTAAACAGGAATGTGTACACTTTTTATATGTACTGTACCTCCTTGGGACCAATTTCTCTTAAAAAATTAAAAATGACAGTCTAATTATTTTTTTCATGTAACAATTTCAATGTCACCTTCTTATTCTAGTGCACTGCTGGTATTTGTAAATAAATATAATGACATCATAATCTCCGGTACAAATTCTAATTCAGAAGTTCTATTTCATTCAAGGGGAAGTGCACTCTTAGTTGTAGACTATTATGAAGAGCTACCAAGCGAAATCATCGTTTTAATAAAATGGCACCCCTGTGTTCAGCTGTAGTTCTCTTACTACATTTTAATGTTTTACACACAAACCAGGCAAATTACTGAACATTGTAAATGTATCCTCTCTGTTTATTTTCACTTGCTGATGTTTAATTTTTCCACATGTTTGCACTTCTGGATGTGTATCAAACATAGGGCAAATTAAATTACCATTCAATGAATGAATGATATAATGACTGTGAACCACAATTAGACTAGATGCCAGCAGTTGCTTTTATGAATGTTGTGTGGAAAACAAGAATACTTACTGAAGAAAATTATAGAAATGCTGTATGAGTGATGAAGATGAATCTGTCACAGCCTTTGTCATGCAATGACGATGACCTATAAAACACAAGACACCGCTCTCAGTGATCTTTTACACTTCCATCTCTGCAATGATTCCGCAACACCATGAGCTTGATTGAGTGAAAAAATGTATGCAAAACAACTTTAACAGCGCATTAGTGAGTAAACATTGCATAGCACGAGACCCCACCGGCGTGAAAATATCGAGGGGCATTGTCTCATTTCAATGAATTCGCCCTTGTAGCCAGAACAAGACATGTAGGCCAAAACCCTTTGACCACCGGGTTCATTTCATCTAACTGCCCCGAATTAAGGAGGCACAGTTGCAGTGACTATTTTGCTACGCAGTGGTCTCAGGTAAATCTGCAGATGCCCGATCGGACTATCTGTGTTGAGCGTACCGATGTACTGTGTCGAGCCTCGTGAACAGTAACGCCACAAAATATGCGAGCTGCGTGAATAAACGACCCGTTCGTCCATTTAACACGCTTCTACCACTAAGCACACATTTGTTTTAAAATCTGCGTGCAAAATGTCGACGTAAGCCTTGACAAGACAGACAAGCAAAATGCGAGTCCATCTTGCTTTGGTTTAGAGGAGGAAAAAACCCAAGTACGGTACAGTAGTGGGGATATTTCACTCCTGTCAAACTCCCCGACAATGTCGCCGAAAATGCCTCCCACACCAAGAAGGAAAACAATCTCTCTGGTTAATTAAAGTGGGAATTTTTTGACCGGGCACATGCATCTGTGGTCAGTGTTTTGCACAGCAGTAGTTCTATTTCCTCACACTGTTACTAGGAATAAAAGTAGCTAGTTAGCTTGCTAGCTGTGCTAACTGGACGAGGTACGCTTTTAATGTGCAATAGTTTCCAATACTGTAAAAAGGTATCGAGCAGCTGTTACCAAAGACACCGACACAAACTGGATTTCACGTATTTGTGCTGTTTCAACTGTTCCTTTACATACAACGCAGGTCTGTGGCCATGTATTTGATGCGGATAGGAGGAGGAGGAGGCGGCGGGGGCATACCACCTCACCGTGAAACAGTTGCCATTTATTTTATACGGCGATTTGAAACAGAACTGAGGAAATATCTGGCAGCACCCTAACCGTGACAACACTGTATGCTTTCTAACAATGGTAAGCAATGAGATGCGGACGAGGGAAAAACATGAAAAGGACAAGCCAGCAGGCGGACATCATGTCCAAACAGCGATTAGAACAATTTTCGGTGTGAGTGACTGAGAGGTTGACAAAACAGCGACTGCTTTTTCACGTAAAAAACATAGAACCACACGTTCTCTGTCATGACCACTCCCTAAACGTCTGAACATACCTCCGGTATCCTGCTCAAGTACCGAAGGGGGCTCTCATCACTGGCGCCGTCCACCTTTTTAACTTATTGACACATCATAACAGTTCTGCACTGGCTGTACGAAAGCAAGCGAGGTCAAGTCGATTCAAAGAACACCAACAGAAACAGGAAGTGGTGTTATTTACCATTAAAATAAAACTTCACATATTTCAGCAAAAATATATCAATCTTCACTCCAGGTACAGGTATTTATTTAGATTATCTTTGACGTGTGATCCATGCTCTTCTGCTTATCCGATTCAGGGTCGCGGGGGGCTTGGAGAGTGTCCCACCTGCCATAGGGTAAGCCCTGGACAGGATGCGCACAGATCAAGGACCAGGGTTGTAAAAATTTTCTGGAAGAATCTGCCAAAAGTCTGGGATAATGTAATAGTTCATATAAAATAATTACTTTGAATTAATTATGGAAAGGCTGTATGAGTGATGAAGATGAATCTGCCACAGACATGACGTATGAATATAAAATACACTGTTCTCAGTCATTTTTTTTACACTGCAACAATTCTGCAACAACATTAGCTTTATTGGGGAAAATGTATGTAAATGACATTTAACAGCGCATTAGGGAGTAACAAGCCCCACAAGTGAGCACAAGGCCCCACTAATTAGCTTTTAATTTATACACACACACACACACACAGAGAGAGAGAGAGAGAGAGAGTATATATTGCCAAATACTTTCTTGTCATAGGAATTATTAACTTCTTCAGTTTTACTTGTGACCAAATAATAAACAAAAACTTTCCATTTTGCCCTAGGACTTAACAACATCCATCTTTCTCTAAAATATTAATTTAAATACTATCCTCCCCTTGTCTTGCGAACAGCAATTTTATGTTATAAAAATATAAAACACTACCGTCAATTGAAAGCTTTTATTTCATAACACAAACCGGATATCGACCTTGTTATTCTCTAGAACTTTATTGTGGTACAGAAACGCAGGACTTAACCAGATGATGAATGCTACTGTCGGCGAAGGCGACACATTAAACTGCTTCAACCCACCATAATAACACCGTTATGGGTTCAATCTGGGCAAAACACACACTTTTTCAGTCACTCAATGTAACAGAAATCACTTTCGTTTTCCTCGAGGTGGGAGAAAATTCATATCTCATCTATTCCCTCCCCTCCCCCGGTTTCCGAAGTGCTCATTCACAGACTGGCCTGTACTCGCCAACACCATCTTTCACTTAACTTTATATCTTTGAGCTCAGCCTGGGTGTCAAAGGTCACCGAAAAGCTGCGGTTGCACGTAAAAACACCGATAACTACGTACTTACCGCTGTTCCAATCAATATCGTCCGAGTGCCTACTTGTTATAAGCTTCCTGGGCGTTTGCGCGTGATAACTGATTCAAAAATGTTCTATTGATATATACCAGCGGGGTTAAAGATACGTACCTGTCAAAAGCACCACTTGACACGGCTAGTCAGCTGCATGATTCTTCTTTAACAGCTTTAGCCGAGAAACTATCAACAGTTTTACAGAATTCTGTACGGACCGAAAAGAGCCACCCCGTCATGCAATTCCGTACGTGAATGGACACCGTTTTTGATTGACGGGTTGTCTTCGCCAATTAGAATCGTTGTTATATTGTAGCGTTTAGAGACTGTGCAAAGTCCTCAAGATTAATATGGATAAAATTACTCATAAACAACGCAAAATATCGTTAATATCGTCACACTGAGTTTCTGTAGTATTCATAAGAGGAAGCGCACTGCTCTGTGGTGTTTTATTCTTCATTTTGTGGAAATGTAGAGAAAACATGTAAATACGTTGTGTGTGTGTAGCAAAGATAATAAATGATGACTGATGTTACAGTAAGGGGACAAATTAGAGAGAGAAAACCCCTCAACCTTTAACCTTCCAAACACGCACACGCACACACACACACACACACACACACACAGTCAGGGGTTATTATTTTAAAGTTCCGTATTTAGGTGTAAAGGAACGCCATTTGTCCCGAACTTCTGCAAAAAAATTAAAAAAGACACAAAGCTGGAGTTATTCTGTGTCTTTACGCTGCATAGCTGCCTCTTCTTCTCTCGTTCTCTCCCCCTCCATCTCCTGTTGCTACTTCAATCATGAAACTGATCAATGATCAGCTGATCGGCTTTGCTGTCCTAAGTCCCGTCTCGTTTGTTTATCTCCCACTTTGCGCCAGAAAGACGAAACCAGCGGATGTCGCGCTAAACAACAGCAACACGTTTAAGCTTGATAAGCTGTTGTTATAATTTATTTGATATTACTTTCTAGTATCAGCTGATGTTTACTGGAGCCACAGCGTATACTTTTCTTTCTTATTCTCATTTAAAATGTCTAGGTTTTAATAAATACAACCGAATCTTACAACCAAAGTGGTCATCTGATGTAAAATATATACAAATTCATTATTGTATATAGTAAATATTAAGTCTAATATATGCCCTAATAAGCTATAGTACCATGTGTGCAGTCTGCAATTCTGTTGCAGAAAGATATTGAATCTATTTAATTACTGTAGAAAAATAACTGGTTTCTGTGCATTTGTTTTACCCTGGCAATACATTAAAGTCGATTACGTCGATTAAGCATCATGAGGCGGAGGGTGGGGGGGTAGTTCCCTATTTTTTTGCTGGGAGTTGGCAACCCTGCTAGTTAGGTATATGTAATTATTGATTAGGTTGTTTGATATTTCTGGTAAGTACTGTTTAAAATACCAGAATAGGGAGGATGGTGTAGGTTTAAGTTTATTAGATTGATACATATATACCAACAAGACATCACTGTACATCACTGTCACAACAGCATTTGTTTTCATTCAAAGGCTTTATGGCTTTTCCTATAATACCTGGTGGGCCGTTCTCTAGTCAAAATGCCCAGGCTGATTTTTTGTCCCAGTCCAGTCCTGTTTACAACCCAGACTTTAAAATGAGGACTTCTCAAATCAAATCACTTTTATTGTCACATCACATTACTGCAGCACATGTGAGTGAAATTCTTGTGTGCAAGCTTCACAAGCAACAGTGGTGTGCAAAATCCATGAAATTTATTGTGCAAAAGGAATGGCATATATGTACAATATGGAGTGCATAAATGTCTGCTAAGTGAAAGTGAGGTGTTTATGAAGTGTTCAGCCGTCTGTTGACCTGATGGAAAAAGATGTTCCTCAGTCTGCTGGTTTGGGACCGGATACTGCAGTACCTTCTGCCTGATGGAAGTAGTTTAAACAGTTTATGGCTGGGGTGACTGGAGTCTTTAATGATCCTTCCCGCTTTCCTCAGGCACCACTTCTTGTAGACTTCATGAAGGGAGGGAAGCTACCTTCAATTATCCATTCAGAACACCGCACTGCTCTCTTGAGAGCTTTGTGGTTATAGGCTGCTGCCATACCAGGTGGTGCTGCATCCAGTGAGGATGCTCTCAATGGCACAGTGGTAGAAGGTCCTGCCGATGTGAGGGCTCATGCTGAATCTCTTCCATCTCCTGAGACAGAAGAGGCCTGCTGCGCCTTACTGTTTTGTTTGTGTGAACAGACCATGTGAGATCCTCTGCCAGATGTACACCTAGGAAACAGAAGCTGCTCCCTCTCTCAACAGCAGCATCGTTGATGGTGATGGGGGTGTGTGCTTCTCTACATCTCCAGAGGTCTACTATCAACTCCTTTGTCTTTGTGATGTTGAGGGTAGGATGGTTCTCTTGGCACCAGTCTGTTAGGGCGCTGACCTCCTCCCTGTAGGCCGTCTTATCACCTTTGGTGATAAGACCCACCACTGTTGTGTCGTCCGCAAACTTCACAATGATGTTGGAGTTGCTTGTGGCGGTGCAGTTGTAGGTGTATAGTGAGCACAGGAGAGGGCTCAGTACACACCCCTGTGGAGCACTAGTGCTCATTATGATGGGGGATGAGGTGATGCTGCCCAGTCTGACCACTTGGCGTCTGTCAGACAGGAAGTTAGGGATCCAGCTGCAGAGAGAGCTGCTCAGTCCTAGATCCTGCAGTTTTCTGTCTAGCTTCAGGGGAACGATGGTATTGAATATTGAGCTGTAATCTACAAACAGCATTCTCACATACGTGTGTCTTTTCTCCAGGTGCGAGAGGGCAGTATATGTAGTGTCAGGGCATCATCAGTGAACCTGTTGCAAATTGTAGAGAGTCCAGTGAGTTGGGTAGTGCAGAGCAGATGAAGTCCCTGACCAGCCTCTCAAAAGATTTGCTCACGATGGGGGTCAGGGCTACCGGTCGCCAGTCATTCAGTGATGAGATGGTGGAGGATTTGGGTACATGGTGGCCGTTTTGAAGCAGGTTGGCACTGCAGACAGACAGAGAGAGGGAAAGGTTGAAGATGTGTGTAAACACTCCAGCCAGCTGAGCCGTGCATGACTTGAGGACTGTCTGCACCACTTCTAACAGAGACTCAGAGGGGGCTATAGTTCCCGGGAAATGAAAAATATGTCCATGCCAGTTATACAGTTTAAAATACACACCACTCTAAAAAGGGATCTATACACTACAAACCAACTACATGGAATTTAATGACACTGCACTCGGGCTGGGAATTGATGGGAATCAATAGCACTTATCAATTCAATTCCTTGTAGATTCTCATTGGGTTCTCACTGGCTCCACTTTGAGAGTCACCACTACTAATGACGACACACATATGATCTTTGTCTTACTATTTAGGTATGACCACAAAACCAGCAGCACAAATGAAAGATTAAAACCAGCACAAAGATACTTTAAAGCGATCGCCACAGTGATTCTACTGTAGAAACACAAACTGGTAGAAACAGACTCTGGCCTGACTGATCATCCGTTTGTTAACTGTTGAAATGTAGCATAATGCTGTTGTTTCTGTCCTGGATGCAGTTTCCACTTAACTGCGCTCCCATCCTAAAAGCAATGTCCATATTCACGCTGCAGACTGCACCACCATCTTCCTTCTGAACACACAAAATTAAATCAATTGACTGTAGTGGGGCAGCACGGTGGCACGGTGGTTAGCACTGTTGCCGGACAGCAAGAAGGTCCTGAGTTCAATTCCAACATCAGGCCGGGGCCTTTCTGTGTGGAGTTTGCATGTTCTCCCCGTGTTTGCGTGGGTTCTCTCCGGGTACTCTGGCTTCCTCCCACTGTCCAAAGACATGCAGCTTGTGGGGATAGGTTAATTGAATAATCCAAATAGTCACAATGTGCGAATGAAAGTGAGTGCGAATGGTTGTCTGTCCCTGTGTGTTGGCCCTGCGACAGACTGGCGACCTGTCCAGGGTGTACCCCGCCTGTCCAGGGTGTACCCCGCCTCTCGCCCTATGACAGCTGGGATAGACTCCAGCACCCCCCGCGACCCTGAAAAGGATAAGCGGAAGCGAATGGATGGATGGATGGATGGACTGTAGTGCAAGTGGAACCAATAAGCTGAGGCTACGTACACGGGTATTTTTGAAAATGGAGATTTTCCGTTTTAAAAAATAATCCCGTCCACACGTAAACGCAGAAATGAAGGAAAACGCTGCTAGGAACATGCCAAAGCAACAGGTGGCGATATATTCCTAACCGTGTAGAAATGTTGGCCAATCAGAAGTCTAGAAGCCTCGGTGGGAAATAGTAAACAAGGATGGGGCATAAGAAGCAGAACCGAGTCGTATGTGTGGACGGACAGTAACTGTGTGTGTATATGTAAGTATTTAAACACTGCAGAGAGTACAATTAACAGTAACAGTATTGTAGAAATTCATTTCACCGAAACAATAACGTGGCGCACAGTGTGACGTCAAAAAAGGCGCACACCTTTGACGTTGCGTTTTCTCCGTTTTTCTCATCCATCCATCCATCCTTATCAGTAACAAGGGCGCTCCTCTTGCGGCGACCAGCAGGTTGTCTCTGTCTTAACTTATTTTTTATTCCTCTATTTTATCTTTTTTTTTTTTTTTTTTTTTTTTTTTGCCTGAGGAAATCCTACAGCATCGGCTTGTGCTTTGTGGAACTTCTTTTGTTGAAGATGGGTTTTTTTTATTTCGCTTGGTTTTATTGGCAATCCTGACGGTTGTTTGGAGTCAGTGCTACTCCCACACAATTACATACTCACGGGAGTTTCTTCTGGATCTTCGGTGGACAGGCCCGTCTTTGAACTCTTTTCACCCTCCAGTGTTTCCCAGCTCTGGATTATCCAGTAATCACAGGGGCACTTTTGTTTTTAACAGAGTCAAAGCATGGAAGCGGGGTAAGAAGGGAGGCCTACGTCAGCGATTGCGGAAGCAAATACGGTACAACCGTATTCCTTTACCATCAATAATCCTGGCTAATGTGCAGTCTCTGAGGAGTAAATTAGATGAACTGCATTTGAATGTTGCACATTTACGTGACTACAGGGATGCATGTCTAATGGCATTCACAGAGACTTGGCTCAAGGATTCTGACCCTGATTGTTCTCTGGAATTAAATGGCTTCGGGGTTCCCATACGTTTGGATCGAGACCCCGGAGCTACCCAGAAATCGCAAGGAGGAGTGGTGTGTTTGTATATAAATCAGAAATGGTGTAAAAACGTGACCGTTCGTAGACAAGTGTGTCTGCCTGACATTGAGCTCCTCTCTGTGTCTTTGAGGCCGTTTTATCTGCCGAGGGAATTCCCACAGATCAACGTCACCGTCGTTTACATCCACCCCAAAGCGAATCCTAAGAATGCGACTGACACCATCTCCAATGCCATCCACTCTCTACAATCTCTCTCTCCTGAAGCCCCTAATATTGTTCTTGGGGACTTTAATCGCTGCGACTTGAAGAAAACACTGAGCAGTTTTTATCAGTATGTGCACTGTCCCACTCGCTTCAATAAGATTCTGGATTTATGTTATGGCTCCATAAAAGGTGCGTATACATCTGTGGCTGGCCCCCGCCCTCGGATCCCAACACGGTGCATCTTCTGCCAGTCTATAAGACTGTATTGAGAAGAGAGAAAGTGAGGAAACACCGCATAAAGGTTTGGAGTGATGATGCCTCTTTAGCCCTGCAGGGCTGCTTTGACTGTACAGACTGGTCGGTGTTTACTGAATCATGTAGAGACATTAATGAACTCACTGACGTTGTCTGCGGATATATATCCTTTTGTAGAGACACGATTATTCCCTCAAAGGTTGTGCATTCTTTCCCTAATAACAAACCATGGTCCTCTAAAGTTCTTACGAGGCTGATTCACGAAAGGAATAAAGCTTTTACTGAAGGGAATACCTTGAAAGTCAGAGAAATTAGAAAGGAGATTAGATCAGAAATTAAAAAAGCTAAAATAAAATACAAGGATAAGGTAGAGGTGGAGATGGGTAGCAATAACTTAAGGGTGGCTTGGGCTGGCATGAAACACATGACTGGTCACTGTCTCAGTGACTGTAATAAGATAAGTCTCCCTGGTTTTAGTTCAGATTTTCAGTTAGCCAATGAGCTGAACAGATTTTATTCGAGATTTAATGATAACTATATTCCAAGGAATACACTTGATTCCTTAATAGAGAGCACCAGAGGCCCCCCAGTTTTGTTCTTTGATGAAAGAAGGGTGGGAAATCTTTTTAAAATGAGTAAGACTAATAAAAGTCCAGGTCCTGATAATATATGTGGCCAGGTGCTTAGAACATGCGCTGAGCAATTATGTGGTATTTTTTATCACATCTTTCTTTTATCTCTTCAGCAACAGAAGGTTCCAGAGGTATGGAAAAAATCAATTATTTCTCCAGTTGCTAAGACCACAAAACCTACATCACTAAATGATTTTAGGCCTGTTGCTCTTACATCTTTAGTGATGAAGTCCTTCGAAAAACTTGTCAGGAAGGAGATCCTGCAGCAAGTAGAGAAGCTGATAGATCCACTACAATTTGCATACAGGCCTTGTAGAGGTGTGGATGATGCAGTGGTCACTCTGTTGAACTTCCTTTATCGCCATCTTGATGGCGCCAAAGCTCATGCTCGGCTTTTATTTATCGATTTTTCTTCTGCTTTTAATACTATCCAGCCACATCTTTTAGTGGACAAGCTTCTTAACCAATTTAAACTTGATTTTAATCTCGTTGGTTGGATCTTAGACTTCTTAACTGATAGATCAGAGTGCGTGAGAATAAACGACTGTTTTTCCAAACAGCTGAACTCTCCCACTGGCTCACCACAAGGTTGTTGTCTCTCTCCTCTTTTGTATATTTTGTACACTAATGATTGTCGCAGCACACAGGCCAATAGGCATTTCATCAAATACGCAGATGACACAGTCATTGTAAGCCTCCTTCATGGTGAAGAGGATTCCCATGGGCCTGTTGTGGAGGAGTTTGTTTCATGGTGTGATCAGTCCTTCTTAATGATTAACACCTTGAAAACCAAGGACATGGTTATTGATTTCAGGAAATCATCCCCTCATCCTGCGCTTACAGTGGTAAATGGTGCAGCCATTGAAATGGTGGATAGTTACAAGTACTTGGGGGTTGTTCTTGATAAGACCCTGTCCTTTGAGTCACATCTTGCTGCTACAGTGAAAAAGGCCCAACAAAGACTGTACATTTTAAGGAGGTTGAGAGGTTTTAAGGTTTCATCTGAAATTATGACTCTCTTTTATAAAAGTTTTATTGAATCTGTTTTAACTTTCTGTATCATTGCTTGGTACGGTAGTATGTCCATGGATAATAAGACCAGACTTAACAATCTGGTTAAAGTGGCGGGCAAGATTTCAGGGAGGTCTCAGGTCCAGCTTGTGGACTTTTATAACAGGCAGGTGCTGAGGAAGGCAACTTCTGTCCTGTTGTGTTCAGATCATCCTCTCTTTAATGATTTTCAACTGCTTCCATCAGGTCGTCGTTATAAAATGACTGCAGTGAAGACAAACACCAAGGCGTTCCCAGGCCAGCCGAGAGATGTAATCTCTCCAGCGTGTCCTGGGTCTGCCCCGGGGCCTCCTCCCGGTGGGACATGCCTGGAACACCTCACCCAGGAGGCGCCCAGGGGGCATCCTTGTCAGATGCCCGAACCACCTCAGCTGGCTCCTTTCGATGTGGAGCAGCAGCGGCTCCACTCTGAGCCCCTCCCGGATGGCCGAACTTCTCACCCTATCTCTAAGGGAGAGGCCAGCCACCCTTCGGAGGAAGCTCATTTCTGCCGCTTGTATCCGCGATCTCGTTCTTTCGGTCACTACCCACAGCTCGTGGCCATAGGTGAGGGTAGGGACGTAGATCGACCGGTAAATTGAGAGCTTCGCTTTTACACTCAGCTCCCTCTTCACCACGACGGACTGGTGCAGCGTTCGCATTACTGCAGCTGCAGCCCCAATCCGTCTGTCGATCTCCGGCTCCCTTCTCCCATCACTCGCGAATAAGACCCCGAGATACTTGAACTCCTCCACTTGGGGCAGGAACTCATCCCCGACCCGGAGTGGGCACTCCACCCTTTTCCGGCTGAGAACCATGGCCTCAGATTTGGAGGTGCTGATCCTCATTCCCGCTGCTTCACACTCGGCTGCGAACCGTTCCAGTGCGAGCTGGAGGCCCTCACCCGATGAAGCCAACAGAACCACATCATCCGCAAAAATCAGAGATGAGATTCTGAGGCCACCAAAGCGAAAGCCCTCCGCCACTTGGCTGCGCCTAGAAATCCTGTCCATAAAAATTATGAACAGAACCGGAGACAAAGGGCAGCCCTGGCGGAGCCCATCACCCACCGGGAACGAGTCCGACTTATTGCCGGCAATGCGAACCAAGCTCTTGCAACGGTTGTACAGGGATCGAATGGCCCGTAGCAATGGGCCAGACACCCCATACTCCCGCAACACCTCCCACAGGACACCCCGAGGGACACGGTCGAATGCCTTCTTCAGGTCCACAAAACACATGTAGACTGGTTGGGCAAACTCCCATGCACCCTCAAGTATCCTCGAGAGGATAAAGAGCTGGTCCAGTGTTCCGCGACCAGGACGAAAACCGCATTGTTCCTCCTGTATCCGAGGTTCGACTAGCGGATGAAGTATTCCTTCCACCGCCTGACAATTTTCTCAGTCGATGTCAGCAGCGCTCCGCCAGCACTATACACAGTGCAGGTAGAGCACCGCTTTCCCCTCCTGAGACGCCTGACGGTTTGCCAGAATCTCTTCGAGGCAGTCCGAAAGTCTTTTTCCATGGCCTCTCCGAACTCCTCCCACACCCGAGTTTTTGCTTCAGCCACTGCCCGAGCCGCATTTCGCTTGGCCTGTCGATACCTGTCGGCTGCCTCCGGAGTCCCACAGGCTAACCAAGCCCGATAGGACTCCTTCTTCAGCCTGGTGGCTCCCTTCACCTCTGGTGTCCACCATTTGGTTCGGGGATTACCACCACGGCAGGTACCAACCACCTTGCGGCCGCAGCTCAATGCAGCAGCTTCGGCAATGGAGATGCTGAACATGGTCCATTTGGACTCAATGTCCCCAGTCTCCCTCGGAATGCTGTTGAAGCTCTGCCGGAGGTGTGCGTTGAAGATCTCGCGGACTGGGGCCTCTGCTAGACGTTCCCAGCACACCTTGATCCAACTCACCACCAGGTGGTGATCAGTTGACAGCTCAGCCCCTCTCTTTACCCGAGTGTCCAGAACATATGGTCGCAGGTCTGGTGATACGATTACAAAATCGATCATCAACCTACGGCCTAGAGCGTCCTGGTGCCACGTGCACTTATGAACACTCTTATGTTCGAACAGGGTGTTCGTTATGGCCAAACTGTGATTAGCACAGAAGTCCAATAACAAAGCACCGCTCGGGTTCAGATCAGGGAGGCCGTTCCTCCCAATCACGCCCCTCCAGGTCTCGCTGTCATTACCCACGTGAGCATTGAAGTCTCCCAGCAGGACAACAGAGTCTCCAGGTGGAGCACCTTCCAGCACCCCCCCCCCCCCCTAGGGACTCTAAGAAGGCTGGGTACTCCGAACTGCCACTCGGCGCATAAGTGCAGATGACAGTCAGGACCCATTCCCCGACCCTAAGGCGCAGGGAACAAACCCTCTCATCCACCAGGAAAAACCCCAACGTACCGGCAGCAAGCTGAGGGGATATTAGAATACCCACCCCAGCCCGCCGCCTCTCACCAGGGGCAACTCCAGACTGAGACAGAGCCCAGCCCCTCTTCAGGAGACTGGTTCCAGAGCCCAAGCCATGCGTAGAGGTGAGCCCGACTATATCTAGCCGGTACCTCTCAACCTCACGCACTAACTCAGGCTCCTTCGCCACCAGAGAGGTGACATTCCATGTACCTATTGCCAGTCTTGGCAGCCGGGGGTCAGTCCGCCAGGGCCTCCGCTCCTGGCCGCCACCCGGCACACAATGCACCCGACCCCTATGGCGCCTCCTGCGGGTGGTGGGCCTGCGGGAGGATGGGCCCATGTCTCCTCTTCGGGCTGTGCCGGCCGGGCCCCATGGACTAAGGCCACCAGACGCTCGCCCTCGGGCACCCTCCCCGGGCCTGGCTCCAGGGCGGGGCCCCGGTAACCCTATCCCGGGCAGGGTAAACTGTTCCTCGATATTCTTTTCTTAAGGGTCTTCTGAATCGCTCTTTGTCTGGTCCCTCACCCAGGACCAATTTGCCATGGGAGACCCTACCAGGGGGCAAAAGCCCCCAGACAACATAGCCCATGGGATCCCCCTGGGACACACAAACCCCTCCACCACGATAAGGTAGCGATTCAAGGAGGAGTCCGTTTTTCTCGTCCACACATAAATGCAAAAACTGAGTTTTCAAAAATATCCACCCTGGCCAGAGTTTTTAAAAATCTCCGTGACCAAAAACGCTGTTTACGTGTGGACGAAAGGTGCAAACGCATAGAAAAATCTGCGTCCTTTGGGGCTCTACTTCCTTTGGGGCTCTACTCAGCTCTTCCCAGGAGGGTGGCACGGTTCCCCCCCCCCCCTTTGGTGGTCCTCCTCGGGTCCTTGTACTCTGGGGCCTCTGGATATCTGGGGCCTGGATCTCCTCCATACCTGCTTCATACCCTGGTGGACGGGGCTATGGCTCCCCACACTCCCTAGCAGATTGTTACATGGAGAAACCTTTGGAATACAAGCATGCTGATCCACACAGGTATGCACACAGGTGTGCACACAGGTGTACACACGGGTGTTCACAGACGCGGACTACACCTTTCTTGGCTGCTGCCTCAAAGCACATTGTGCGCTGTCTATCTTGCGTGCTGCACAATATCGTTTATTATTTAGTATCTACTGTTATCTACTGCTAGCTAGTTTATTGTGATGGTGCTGTTTTTTTTTATTTATTATGTTGCTCTTTGTTGTTTGCTTTCTCTTCTGTTTTTTTTCTCCATACAGGTGATCCAGGTGTTTTGTTTGTTTTTTTGTTTTTTTTCTTTCTTCCCCCCCCTTCTCACCGTCTCTTCTCCCCTTTGGTTTTCTTTCTCTCCCTCTCTTTCTTTCATTCTTTCTCCCTGTCCTATCCCCCAGTCATGTCTGTCCCGTTTGTAGCAACTGAAAATAAAATAAATTCATACTTATAATAAAGGTCAATCAAATGGACCAATATGGCAAGGCCGTGATGATCCACTTGGTAAAATAAATCCGCTTGGCATCTTTCTTGGCCTTAAGACAACAATTCTGATGGCTAAAGATCCAAACGGGACAAAAAAAAAGAAAAAAAAAAAAAAGAAAAATCTGCGTTTTCAAAAATACCCGGGTAAGTGTGGACGTAGCCTGAATTGATAGACAAGCAGATTAACTATTCCAAGAAACTGGACTACTGGGAACTGATTCTCTACCAGCGGGTTCAAAAAAGCACCCCTCAAACAGCCAAACCCATCTGTTCTCTGACTGGATAGTTAAATTTGTGATTGACATGACAGTGGCCAATCAGATGAAAGGAAGAAAAATAGGGTCAAAATTCATACTTGTAACTTGAAACTTGAGTGCAGACTTTCTCACGTAGTTTTTTGGCTAAGTCCACACACAAATCTTTTTTACGCACACACAAATTCGTTTTACACATACAAATCTTTTTTACACACACACAAATTTACACACACAAATTCTTTTTACACATACAAATCCTGATTTACAAGTACAAAACTGATTTACAAGTACAAAATATTTATGACCACAATTTGAGCCCATAGGATACAGCCGTTGTCTGAGACATTTTATGTTTTTAGTGCTATTGTAACTTGTCAGCACAAGAGGGAGTAGTAACGCTACTTGCACCTGACTCCACACCCATTTAATCCAGGTTCAATGGTGCTCAAATGTGATGAGATGGAACAGAGGCAAACAGTTTTTTGACCGTGTATTATCATGTAAGGTTGTGTTGGATCCTCTTGGCATATGAAAAATTGAAATAGAAGCAACTGTTTTATGGACATTGTCAAAATTAGAAGAATAAATGATACATCATTTTATTTCAAAGAAATGGTTAATGGATACTTATTTTGCATGTGTCACAACAACTGTCATTTCATCATCTGTGGTGGCTGATCTTTCATTGGCGAAGTCTGGTCCTACATAAGCCAAAAACTTCCTCTTTGGAGAGTTTTGGAACAAAAGAGACTGCGCTGAATTGTGATGCTGTTACTGTTGTCCTCCACCTGCTGCGCACCAGGGCTGTTGGAGCTACGTGTCATGGAGGTCAACTGGACATCAGGGCATCTATGACGGCCAGTGCAAAGGTATGTATATTGCTACAAAACCAGGGAATGGCCATTCATGTTTAAAGTGTGCACACATACCTTAGCATGCAAAAGAGCAATGCATTGGCTACCGACTGAGTGACTCTTAATCTTAAAGACAAACAGATTAACAAAGGTCTGATTGTTTAAAAACCATAGAAAAAGACTGTGATTCTGATCCAGAACCTTTGCCTGTGTCTGATACTGAACCCAAGGCTGGATCTTCTGATCTAGTGCCTACTGTTTTAATGACTGAGAAAAGACTCATGGAAAAAACTGCTGTTTTTCAAAATGAAAGAAAGATTAAATTCCAAAAAGGCTTGATGAATGAAATTTCTTTTGTTAAAGAGGTAAAAGTTACACTTGAAAAATATATTTTTGTTGATGATCCTAAAACCCAACATGAAGTGTTGATGACTTATTTGCCAAAGGATGAGTCTGAAAGACAAGAAATGTGGTTCAAGATAAAAATGCTTAGTGATTGACTGAAAAGGAAAGGTGTTGTTCAAACAAATAAAAGTGGTCTTGAAAATGAACAAGTGTGTTTGTAATGTGGGGTGTAAAGGATCAGGCAAAAGCAATAGGCCCTCCACAAGGTCTGCAGTGCTCCAAGGCAGTAATGGTTGCAGTTATTGCTCATGCAGCTGCATTAAAGGAAAAGCTTGCATTGTAAAAAAAATAAAATAAATGTTGATCAACTGAGATGGCAAATGGAGAACCTTTAAACTGAAGTTGAAATTGTAGCATCCACAGCTACATTTGGAGTATTTAATGCTTCAGATTACAGCAGCATTTTTTTAAAACTTGTCATTCCAATGCAGGGGTCTCAAACCCACTGATGGGACTGTCATCTCATGTGAGGGCTACTTTAGGGCTCAAGTTGTACAAAAAACAAACAAGAAAACACCCACAAATATTTCGAAAAGTGTAGTTTTTTCAAATTTTATTTTTTATTTCAAATATTGTGTAACAAAAAAACCCTGCAAACGTGAACGCGTTTTTTCCCCCCTCACTGTTAACTAACTGAAGCCTTTCATTTAACTACCAAATAAACATTGGTACTCTATTTCTGTCCCGACATGTGATAGCACTTGTGCTATAATTTTGTTCATATTGAACAAAATAAAGATGTAGACATTCAATTCAATTCAATTTTATTTATATAGCGCCAAATCACAACAAAAGTCGCCTCAAGGCGCTTCATAGATACAGAGAAAAACCCAACAATCATATGACCCCCTATGAGCAAGCACTTTGGCGACAGTGGGAAGGAAAAACTCCCTTTTAACAGGAAGAAACCTCCGGCAGAACCAGGCTCAGGGAGGGGCGGCCATCTGCTGCGACCGGTTGGGGTGAGAGAAGGAAGACAGGATAAAGACATGCTGTGGAAGAGAGACAGAGGTTAATAACAGATATGATTCAATGCAGAGAGGTCTATTAATACATAATGAGTGAGAAAGGTGACTGGAAAGGAAAAACTCAATGCATCATGGGAATCCCCCGGCAGCCTACGTCTATTGCAGCATAACTAAGGGAGGATTCAGGGTCACCTGGTCCAGCCCTAACTATATGCTTTAGTAAAAAGGAAAGTTTTAAGCCTAATCTTAAAAGTAGAGATAGTGTCTGTCTCCCGAATCCAAACTGGAAGCTGGTTCCACAGAAGAGGGGCCTGAAAACTGAAGGCTCTGCCTCCCATTCTACTTTTAAATACTCTAGGAACAACAAGTAGGCCTGCAGAGCGAGAGCGAAGCGCTCTAATAGGGTGATATGGTACTACAAGGTCATTAAGATAAGATGGGGCCTGATTATTTAAGACCTTGTATGTGAGGAGCAGGATTTTGAATTCAATTCTGGATTTAACAGGAAGCCAATGAAGGGAAGCCAAAACAGGAGAAATATGCTCTCTCTTTCTAGTCCCTGTCAGGACTCTTGCTGCAGCATTTTGGATTAGTTGAAGGCTTTTCAGCGAGTTTTTTGGACATCCTGATAATAATGAATTACAGTAGTCCAGCCTGGAAGTAATAAATCCATGAACTAGTTTTTCAGCATCACTCTGAGACAGGATATTTCTAATTTTAGAGATGTTGCGCAAATGGAAGAAAGCAGTCTTACATATTTGTTTAATATGTGCGTTGAAGGACATGTCCTGGTCAAAAATGACTCCAAGGTTCCTCACCGCGTTACTGGAGGCCAAGGTAATGCCATCCAGAGTAAGAATCTGGTTAGATACCATAATTCTAAGATTTTCAGGGCCGAGTACAATAACCTCAGTTTTATCTGAATTAAGAAGCAGAAAGTTAGCAGCCATCCAGGTCTTTATGTCTTTAAGACATTCCTGCAGTTTAATTAATTGGTGTGTGTCATCTGGCTTCATGGACAGATAGAGCTGGGTGTCATCTGCATAGCAGTGAAAATGTATGCTATGTCTTCTAATGATACTGCCTAAGGGAAGCATGTATAATGTAAACAGAATTGGTCCTAGCACTGAACCCTGTGGAACTCCATAATTAACCTCAGTGTGTGAAGAGGACTCTCCATTTACATGCACAAACTGGAGTCTATTAGATAGATATGATACAAACCACTGCAGTGCAGTACCTGTAATACCTACAGCATGTTCTAATCGCTCTAATAGGATATTATGGTCGACAGTATCGAACGCTGCACTGAGGTCTAGCAGGACAAGCACAGAGATGAGTCCACTGTCAGAGGCCATAAGAAGATCATTTGTAACCTTCACTAAAGCGGTTTCTGTGCTGTGCTGAGCTCTGAAACCTGACTGAAACTCTTCAAATAAACCATTCCTCTGCAGATGATCTGTTAGCTGTTTGACAACTACTCTTTCAAGGATTTTTGATATGAAAGGAAGGTTGGAGATTGGCCTATAATTAGCTAAGACTGCTGGGTCTAGAGATGGCTTTTTGAGTAAAGGTTTAACTACAGCCAGCTTGAAGGCCTGTGCTACATAGCCGATCATTAGAGATAGGTTGATCATATTTAAGGTCGAAGAATTAATTAATGGCAGGACTTCTTTGAGCAGTTTTGTAGGAATGGGGTCTAAAAGACAGGTTGATGGTTTGGAGGAAGTAATTATTGAAGTTAACTCAGAAAGATCAATTGGAGAAAAAGAGTCTAACTTAACATCAATAGTACTAAGAGTAGCTGTAGATAATATTACATCTGTGGGATGATTACTGGTAATTTTTTCTCTAATGATAAAAATTTTATTTGTGAAGAAGTTCATGAAGTCATTACTAGTTAACGTTAAAGGGATGGTTGGCTCAAAAGAGCTCTGACTTTTTGTCAGCCTGGCTACAGTGCTGAAGAGAAACCTGGGGTTGTTCTTATTTACTTCAATCAGTGACGAATAGTAAGATGTTCTGGCTTTGCGGAGGGCTTTCTTATAAAGCAGCAAACTATTTCTCCAGGCTAAATGATGATCCTCTAGATTTGTGACACGCCATTTCCTCTCCAGATTACGAGTCATCTGCTTTAGGGTACGTGTTTGAGAATTATACCACGGAGTCAGGTACTTCTGATTTGAGGCCTTAGTTTTCACAGGAGCTACAGTATCCAGAGTCGTACGTAGTGAGGAGGTGAAATGATTAACAAGATAATCGACCTCTGTTGGGGTAGCGTTCAGATAGCTGCTCTGCTCTATGTTGGTACAGGGCATTGGAGATGATAACAGTGGGTGGATTATATTCTTAAACTTAGTTACAGCACTTTCAGAAAGACATCTACTTTGATAAAGTCTACTCTTCACCACTGTGTAATCAATTATTGTAAAAGTAAATGTTATCAGGAAATGATCAGACAGGAGAGGGTTTTCAGGAAACACTGTTAAATGTTCAGTTTCTAAGCCATATGTTAAAACAAGATCTAGAGTGTGATTAAAGTGGTGGGTGGGTTCTTTTACATTTTGAGAGAAGCCAATTGAGTCTAATAACAGATTAAATGCCATGTTGAGGCTGTCATTTTTAGCATCTACATGGATGTTAAAATCACCCACAATAATTATTTTATCTGAGCTCAGAACTAAATTAGATATAAAGTCTGAGAAATCAGACAGAAACTCTGTGTAAGGCCCAGGTGGACGATAGATGATAACAAGTAAGACTGGTTTCTGAGTTTCACAGCTGGGGTGGACAATGTTAAGCATCAGGCTTTCAAATGAATTAAAAGTCTGTCTTGGTCTTTCATTAATTGATAGGCTGGTGTGAAAAATTGCTGCCACACCGCCCCCTCGGCCTGTGCTTCGAGATTTCTGGTAGTTAGAATGACTCGGGGGTGTTGATTCATTTAAACTAACATAATCATCCTGCTGCAACCAGGTTTCTGTAAGGCAGAGTAAATCAATTTGTTGATCAATTATTAAGTCATGTACTAACAGAGACTTGGAGGAGAGAGACCTAATATTTAATAATCCACATTTCACTGTTTTACTCTTTGGTTCAGATGTGGATACTGTATTGTTCTTTCTTTGTAATTGTTTATGTTTAAGTTGTTTGTTGCTGGTTTTTAGTTTGTTTTTTGTCTTTTTGGAAGCTGACACAGTCTCTATGGAGATGGGTTTTTGGGGGGGTAGCAGGAGGAGAGAAGCTGCAGAGAGGCGTGTAAGACTGCAACTCTGCTTCCTGGTCCCAACTCTGGATAGTCATATTTTGGGGGGTTTAATAAATTTGTCCATATTTCTAGAAATGAGAGCTGCTCCATCCAAAGTGGGATGGATGCCGTCTCTCCTAACAAGACCAGGTTTCCTCCAGAAGGTTTGCCAATTATCTATGAAGCCCACATCGTTTCTGGGACATGAAGGATTAAAAAAAAAAAACAACAACATGCAATAGAATAATATTAAACACAAAGTGAACCCGTCTTCCTTCATTAAATAGGTTCTTTTAGATGTTAAGGAGGAATTGACTTAACCAGGCTGGCGGAGAATGAAGACAGCCGGACACCTGCGGCAGATGGGGAATCAGTGAACTTTTATTGAGACAGAGACAACCTCTCAACACAGCTCACATCAGGAGATTCCGAAGATTTGCTGTGAGGATGGGTATATATTCTCTAAAACTTACAGGAGGGGGGAAAGTGCTGCACTAGCAGAAAAACAACTCCATAAAAGGAAATCGGCCTTGGGTGTTCTAGCCTCTTCGCTTGCAGATATCTTGCACCTGCAGGATGAGGCGATCGCTTCTTATCGCTCTCAAGGCCAAAGTCGTGAGCACATTTTTATTACACAGTTGCACAGTAACTTTAAAGCTGAACAATGTTTAAAGCTGAATAATGTTTAATCAGATTATATTTTCTTCAAATCCCCCTTTTGACCCATCTTAAAATGGGTCAACACACACAAAAATAAGTAACATTCAAAGGAACACAGAGACGTGTCGAAGCCTGGCTCGAAAAACTCCTCGGGTCTTATCATTTGTCTTTATCTGTCATTGCAGATGAGGAGAAAAGAGTCCAGGCACCACCCTGCCCAGGGGTCGGCTGCAAGCAGTCTCGGTTCCAGACGAAAGCAGTAACAGCTGTCCTGCACACAAGGATACAACGAGTCAGTGCAACCAGGGTAGTGACACAAAATTAACAGTTCATGTAACACAGCAACCAAAAAGCATAAGTAATGATAAAAATGTGGAGAGTACAGAGTATACTATAATAATGAGAGATATAAACGTGAAAATGTGAAAGAATAAATCAACAGTAAAATAAACCCAGAACGGTAACTGCTAAGGACATTCAAAAGTGAATATGGTAAAACGTGAGGAAGGGGTGTGGAAAAAAGCAATTTATATCCAGTGGTCGGAGTACACATTTGCTCAGGCTTAAGTCCGGAGACCCTGAGAACATCGCTTAACCCTCACAACCCGACCAGACACAGTTCAACCAGATATATCCTTCAAGAGGAAGTGGGTGAGGGAAACAATTAATAACAAGGCTAATACAAAAGACCACAGAGAAACAACCATTCTAGAAGCATTTAAACAAGAGAAAGACGATAATGTTCGTCACCATCACGATCAGAGTTTTCATCATCCGTTGGCGAGGAGGTGTTCTAGGAGTTAAAGAGCAACAAAAAGTATCAGTGACACAACTTTAAATGAGCTTTCAGCGATTAAAACTATTGCAATGTAAAATGTAAATCTTAAAAACTCAAGCCAATATAAAAGCAAAATCATAAAAGATGTTAAAAATAAAAATGTTTAGTTCAGTATGAAGAACACCCCCTTTTGTAACCAGCCGGCTTGTAGGTTGAGTTTTGGCTCCCTCAAGTGGTTGGTGATGCTGTTGCAGCTCCTTCTGACAGGTCCTTCTGCACCTCTCTCAAGGTTCTTCCTGGTTCGGTGGCAGCAGCGCACTGTGTGTAATGAAACCAGGTGTCACCTTTCCCTTCGAGCCTGACAGCGTGGGAGGTCCGCTCTGTTATGCGGTAAGGGCCTGTCCAGCGAGGCTCAGCCCACTTTCTCTTTGTGACTTTCAGGAGGACGTAGTCCATTCCAGGTGCAGCCGCCTCTTTCTGCTCTTGCTGGTTTCTTTCAGCGACCTGTGAGGAATACTGGGCAACAAAACTGCGGAGCATGTTATAATATGTCCTCGGATCGAGGTCTGAATCAGCTTCATCCGACATTAACAGGCGAGAGGAGGGGCCAGGAAAAGGCCTGCCATGCTCCAACTCAAATGGAGTGTAACCAGAGGTTTGATTTACTGAGCATCTTATGGACATTAATGCAAGAGGCAATGCCTTAACCCAATCTAATTTGGTCTGTGCACAGATTTTAGCCAATTTAGTTTTTAGAGTTTGATTCATCCTTTCCACTTTCCCCTGGGATTGGGGGTGGTAAACTGAGCCAAACTTATGTTTCAAACCTAATGCGGCTTCAACCCTCTGCAGATCGTGGTTCCTGAAATGTGAACCATTGTCCGACCTTATGACCTCGGGAAACCCATGCTGTGGTATATAATGATTAATCAGACACTTCACCACAGTTCCACTGTTTTCACTTGCTGTCGGCCAGGCTTCTGGCCAACCTGAAAATGCATCCACAGCCACCAGCAGGTACCTGTAACTACCTACTCTGTCCACCATGTCTGTGTAATCAATGATTATTTCTTTTCCTGGACAAAGTGGGATGGGGAAGTACCCTGCTATTGGCTTGAAGGCGGGCTTGATTCCAAATTGGTTGCACTCCTTACAGGTTTTAACCATGTATTTTGTCATGTCTTTTAGATAAGGGTGCCACCAGGCGGCTAAGTTCCTCATCATTTGTGCAGGTCCCACATGCCCCACTCCATGTGCCTCTTCCATGGCTGTCTGTCTGACCCCTGGCGGTAGAATGGGCCTTCCATCTGGGCCACGCCAAACATCTGTGTTTGTGGCCCCTCTTGTTACCCATAATGATTTTTCCTGGGGGCTGGCTTTGTCCTGTAACTCTCTGATTGTGGCTAGGCCTAGTTGTATGGGTGGTCTTTCTGGAGGGGGTGTGGCTTCTGGGTCCATTACCATAATCAGGGAGGGTAAGTAACCAGCTGTCTGCTTAGCTACTAAGTCGGCCTGTTTGTTACCTAATGCCACTAAGTCCAATCCGGCACTGTGTCCTTTGCATTTTACCACTGCCACCTTAACAGGTAACAACAGTGCTTCCGCTAATTCCCTCATTTCTGTCTCATGTTTAATAGGCTTTCCGCTGGCTGTCAAAAAACCAGCTCTTAGCCACTGCTTGAGCTCCACATGCACTGCTCCCACAGCATAAGCTGAATCACTGTATATATTCACTTTCTGTCCCTTTCCCATCCTTAAGGCTTCAATCACCGCTCTCAGTTCAGCTCTCTGTGCAGACTGTTGTCCTGTCAACTGCTCTGCTTTCACTGTTTTCCATCTCATGTCTGTCTGTTCCACTATTGCCCATGCAGCTTTCAACATTCCACTTTCAGTTCTGAAACAACATCCATCTGTGAACCAATCTTTTTCTGCGTCCATTAGAGGTTCTGCCTGCAAATCTGGCCTGATTTTCTCCTGTACCTGCACAACTTCTTCACACATATGTGGTTCCCCTGATCCCATGTGATCAGCCATGTTTATGCCTTCATGTGAGTAGGTGATGTGTGGTGCTTCCAAAATGGTACTGAGGCGTCTCTGCCTGAGTGAAGTGAGTGTGAAGGCCTGTGAGGAGACGTAGGCCACCACACTGTGTGATGTCAAAATTTTTAGTGGGTGGTTCATCACTATGTGTGCTGTTTTCTGAATGATTTTTGCAAGTCCAGAAACGTGTTGTGTGCACGGTGGGTGGCGTTTTTCAGTGTTGTCAAGCATTACACTTACATATGTCAACACTTTTCTCTCTCCCCCTTTTTTCTGGAACAGGATACCATTGATATGGGTTCCAGTTCCAGAAACATCAAGATGAAAAGGCAAGGTGTAATCTGGCACAGCAAGGTCAGAGGCGACAGAAAGCTGTTGTTTTAACTTTATAAACGCCTGTTCTGCTTCTATAGTCCATGAGAGGGGAGCAGAGAGGTTTCTCATGCCTTGTTCATTTACCAAAACGCGCAGAGGGGAAGTAAGGCCAACATAGTCTGGGACATAGGTCCTGCTGTAACCAGTCAGGCCCAAAAATGACAACATGTCTTTTACAGTTAGAGGTTTTGGATGGTGCAAAATGGAGTTCCTGTGTTCTGGGGACAAGGAAATACCGGACTGTGAGACCATGCGGCCTAGAAAAGAAACCTGTTTTCTTGCAATCTGTAGTTTGTTTTTGCTCACTTTAAAACCTGTGTTGGCCAGGTGGTGAAGTACCACTCTGGTGGCCTCCAAACAGATGTCAGCCGTGGGGGCAGACAGCAAAAGGTCATCCACATATTGTATTAACATACAGTCAGATGGTAGTGGGCAGGTTTGTAAAAGTTCTTTCAAACACTGATTAAACAGTCCTGGGGAGAGGGCAAATCCCTGTGGTAAGCGAGTGTAACGCCATTGTCGGCCTCTAAATGTAAATGAGAAAATGTCACGCAGTGACTCACGAAGTGGGAGGCAGAAAAAGGCATTAGCCAAGTCAATGCAGGTGAACCAGGCATGAGATGGTGGGAGGCTGGCCAAGGCAACATAAGGATTAGGCACAGGCAAAGTAGAAGTGCCAAGTAAGGCATTAATCCTTCTCAAATCATGTGCCATTCTGAACTTCCCCGTGCCTTTTTTCTCAACGGGTAGGATGGGCGTGTTCCACTTAGAGCAGGAGGGCTCCAAGACACCGGCAGTGACCAAACCAGAAATTGTTTCTGCAATCCCAGCCTCAGCCTCCGGTCTGTGTGGGTACTGAGGCTGCCACAAGGGGGTAGTAGATGACAGTTGAAAAGAGACTGGCCCCACATCAACTAAACCTACATCTGTGGGTCCAAGTGACCACAAACAATCTGGAAGAGAGTCCAGTAAAGCCGCAGCATCACAGTGGTCTGTGTGTTCTCTTCCATGTGACCTGCTGACCACTTCATGTTGCAGTGTTGAGGAATTAAAGCAATCATTTAAAATTTGGTATGTCTTGGTAGATGGAGAAAACAAAACCTGTGGGAGTTTTGTAGGTGTCCAGTCAGTGGCCGCAAGGGAACGTTTAACCATTCCACCCAGCTCCTTAGCCTGGTGTCCAGGATGTAAGGCCAGTGACACATGGGGAGCTGCCTCATCAGACATCATGTACCACTGTAATTGATCTGTTGTAAAAGTAACCGCTGCTGCCACCCCCTCAGGTGCCGCAAAAATGCACGACATGTTCAGAGACCAAGCCCGCCCCTCACACTGCTTTTGGAACATGTGCTGGTACCAGGTGGTGTCATGCCTGTCATAAAACAGTGTAACATGAGGTGGGTCAGGGGGAGGGACATAAGGATGTAGGAGTGAGAGCCACGGCCGCCATTGCTGAAAAGCAGTCCAAATTCCTGGTTCAGCAGGTGTTTCAACTTCCAATAATGCCCAGTAGATGTCAGCAGAGTCCGCCAAACAGGAGGAGGGTTGCAGCAGAAACTGACCACCTCCCTCTGGCCCATCAGAGCAGGGAAGTACAACCCCAGTAGGGAGAGTCACAGTTAGGCCTTGTGAAGAGCAGAGTATTGTGGCTCCTAATTTAATCAACAAGTCTCTTCCCAGTAAATTCACAGGCGCCTGTTTTGAACAAACATAGCTGTGTAACAAGGTCTGATCTCCAACCGTTGTGGGGAGGGGCACGGTGTAAGGCAGAGTTTTAGGTTCCCCAGATATGCCCACCACTGTAATCACTCTGTCAGTAAGTCTTTCACGAGCAACATCCTTAATGGTGGAGTACGTAGCTCCAGTGTCCACTAAAAAGCTGCTTCTCCTTCTATCTACAGTTATGGACAGCATAGGGTCCGCCGTTGTCCCTTCACCGTCCTGGGCAGTCTGTGGGGTGTCCTATAGCTGGGGACCACCCTCGTAGTACTCCCACCCCATCACAGGCATCTGTGGGGCCGGGGGCACTCCAACTACAGCACCACGAGGTCCACCTCTGTGGCCAGGATGCTGATAGGGCCCACCACGGGCTCCCCTGCCTCTTCCAGCAGCCGGGTTCAAAGGGCACGCTTTAGCCCAGTGTCCAGGTTGTCCACACCGGAAACAAACATACATCTGGCCTCCCCTACCACCTCCCATCTGACCCCTTCCCCTGAAACCACCTCTGTTTCCTCCAAATGGGGAACCTCTCTGCCCATAAGGGGCCGGGGAGTGATAAGCACCATACTGGGGGGGCTGTGGATCAGTTGGCCATGGGTTCGGATACAAATCAGGGGCAACTGGACCAGGAGGGGGAGCTGCAGCAGCCACAAGCTGCTTTTTAGGCTTGTCACCTTTTCCACCCAGGTCGTTTTTAGCTTTCTGCAGCTGAACCTTCAACAGTTGCAACTGTAAATCTTCGACGCTCTCCGCTTTATCATCAGACTTAATCTGCACTTTGTTAAGATTAAAAATCAAATGTTTCTTCCAGATTGCAAAGTCACAGTCCTGCAAATCAGGATTATCCTCCATTTTCTGGCTTACTGACTCCGGAATGCCCCTCAGCACCGCCTTTCTAAACCACATGCTCTGTGAACAAGTCCTACTGGGGTGATGACCTGTATGGTTCACCCAGTCTTCAACAGCCTGATTTAGATAATGGGTGGGATTTTGCTTTCCCTCCCATTTAAATTTCTGTAAGGTGCCTTGATTTTTGGGTGGGAATTGTTTGCGCAGGGCCGGTCCAATAAACCTCAAGGCCTGCATTAGTGGCACCCTCGTTCTCATGCATGGTAGTACCTGCATTTTGTTCCAGGTCCGCTGCCTGAGATCGGGATGTGCACCTAGTTATAATAGCTCTAAAATCTCCCAGTGCGAGGTCCTGTCCAGCTGTGTATTTATCCAAACCAGCCAACCAGGCATTCCCTCCCTCCATTATGTCAGGGAGTTTGTCCACTAGGGCCTGGACATCTCCGAATGAATATGGTTGATACACTGGTCTACGTTGCGCTTTAGTCTGGACCAGGGGAAATATGCCTGGAGGCTGAGGCACAGGGCCCTTAGATCTAGTCTGATATCCTAAACTGGGAGGGGTAGAGGGGGGTGTATTGTTAAGGTCACTGAGTTCATCATCAGTATCCTCAGTTTCCTCCCCGCCTGGTGGGGGTAGCAGTGTCAGCAAAAATGTGGGCTAAACTCATCTGTGTTTCCGGATCCTGACGGCCCACCAAAGACATGGTAACTGTGACATTTGGTGAAGTGCCAGGCTCAGTTTTTGCAGTAGCAGTCAGATCTCCTTTAACAGCGACAGGAGTGCTGGCAAAGGGGTTGGACCGGGAAAGAGGGGCTGACGCAACACGATTATTCACCTGGACCACTGACCTATGTTCATTTAAGCAGCTGCGTAATGCTGCTTCTTGATCAGTTAATTGTTGTTCAGTGGGTTCCTGTCTGTTCATTCGAACCGCAAATGGTGCGCTCGCAGGGGGGTCAGTTAGGCCCTCAGATCCGGTTCCAAAACAATGGGACATAGAAGAGGGGGCTCTACTACTAGCTGAGGATGTCGCCGACAGAGAGGAGCTTCCTGGGCAAAAATGCTTAGTATCTAGGGGAGTTGGAGCTACGGGCGGTTCTTCTCCAATAGTCATTATTCCACCAGAGATATTAAGTACCGGATATATGCCTGCTGAGGGAGGAGTTGAGGCAGAATAGGGAGGTGGCTGAGACCTATTTTTCTTCATGTGTGGTTTTGCAGTTTCCCATAAACACACCCAGTGATTAAATTTAGCTTTGCGGCCTGCGTGCTTATCTGCTTCCTTTCTGTGTCTCACCCCGCTCATCACACCTGCACCTGCTGCTGCTGAGTTGGCTTCTTCCTCTTTCTCTTTTGCCTGCATAGCCTTATTCTGCCAAATTATTCCCCAGTTACCACTACTCCCCTCGTTCTTTCCCTTTTCTTTCATTAACCTTTCAGCTGTTTTCCTCAATAACTCTTTCTGCTTTTTTGCTTCTTTAGGCTGGTGTGTGGAGTTGATGACTGTCTCAACACATGTTAATTGTTCTCCCAATGTGCTAAGAATAACACCGGGACCCCAACCATCATCATTAGTTTCTCTATCTAATTCTCCATCCATTTTACTGTCAATGGAGGAGTGTTCTTTTATTGATTTTAAAGGAGAATTTGGGCCAGCTGGGTGTCTGCCTCTGTTAGGCACTAACAGCTGGGGCGCTGCTTTAAAGGTGAGTCAGCACTGAAATATCCCTTCAGGTGTTACCAAGCTTCTACCAAACCGGAGTCTGGCGGGTAACCTTGCCTAGAGCTTCCTGATAGGGGTGCTAGTTGGTTGTCACCTTGTTCACACGTCTCATTCACACTTCACACATTACCTGCAGTCACTCATTACCCTCCTTATGTATTTAATAAATGTGTAAAAAAAAAATTCTATGTGTGGTGTATTATTTTAACCAAAAGAGGAACCTAGTTCCTTTAATTGTGTAATCTGTGAACAACGGAGAACCAAACTGTCCTGCCCAGTGTTCCACAGCAAGCATTCAGCGTGTATTTATGTGTGTCAAATATCAAACAGAACATCAAAACATTTAAAACACTAAAATCATCGGGGTTTTAAGAAGAGATCCGTTTTCTCCTATTGATCAAAGGGACCCCTCCTTTGGACTCCAACCAGTACTTTTCCTTTTTAAGTTTTAGAGGATCTTTTCTAATAAAGTCCTCTGGGCCTTCCTAACCCTTCTGTAGTTTAGAGAATATTACTAAAAAATATTCTCAAGGCCTTTAACCTTTTAATTGTTTAGAAAGGCGTTACTAATAAACCCTTTCAAGGTCCCAGACCTGCACTGAGGTATGTATCCGACACCGGAGAGCAACCCGTCGGCTGCAACCGTGGTCAGACCTCAGTTCACTCTTATCTTTATTCACTTATTCACTTATTTCTTATTCACTTATCTCTTATTCACTTATCTCTTATTCACTTGTCTGATTCTCAACAAGCCTTAAGTAAGCCAGACAATTTTGGTTATGAATTACTAGGAGTTTGGACACTAAGTATTTTTATAATGTTCAATATAGCAGAAATAAAAGGTCTGCTTACCTTGTTTTTGTGTGCACACAACTTTTGTCCAAACTCCGTTCACTCAGACCACGGCCGAAGTCCTCCCATCCGTTCCAGTTGACCTGGAGCGGATCCTGTTCGTGACGCCAATTGAAGGATTAAAAAAAAAAACAACAACATGCAATAGAATAATATTAAACACAAAGTGAACCCGTCTTCCTTCATTAAATAGGTTCTTTTAGATGTTAAGGAGGAATTGACTTAACCAGGCTGGCGGAGAATGAAGACAGCCGGACACCTGCGGCAGATGGGGAATCAGTGAACTTTTATTGAGACAGAGACAACCTCTCAACACAGCTCACATCAGGAGATTCCGAAGATTTGCTGTGAGGATGGGTATATATTCTCTAAAACTTACAGGAGGGGGGAAAGTGCTGCACTAGCAGAAAAACAACTCCATAAAAGGAAATCGGCCTTGGGTGTTCTAGCCTCTTCGCTTGCAGATATCTTGCACCTGCAGGATGAGGCGATCGCTTCTTATCGCTCTCAAGGCCAAAGTCGTGAGCACATTTTTATTACACAGTTGCACAGTAACTTTAAAGCTGAACAATGTTTAAAGCTGAATAATGTTTAATCAGATTATATTTTCTTCAGACACCACTCAGACAGCCAGCAGTTTAAGGAGAACATGCGGCTAAACATGTCACTCCTGGTCTGATTGGGGAGGGGACCAGAGAAAACTACAGAGTCCGACATTGTTTTGGCAAAGTTGCACACCGATTCAATATTGATTTTAGTGACCTCCGATTGGCGTAACCGGGTGTCATTACTGCCGACGTGAATTATGATTTTACTGAATTTACGTTTACCCTTAGCCAGCAGTTTTAAATTTCCTTCAATGTCGCCTGCTCTGGCCCCTGGAAGACAATTGACTATGGTTGCCGGTGTCTCTAGCTTCACATGTCTGAGAACAGAATCGCCAATTACCAGAGTTTGACCCCCGGCGGGTGTGTCGCCGAGTGGGGAAAAACGGTTAGACACATGAACGGGTTGGTGGTGTACCTGGGGCTTCTGTTTAGGACTATGCTTCCTCCTCACCGTGACCCAGCCGCCCTCTTTCCCCAGCTGCTTGGGATCTGCCGGGGAACAGCTAGCGGGGCCTACGCTATCTTCGGCTGCACCAGCTACAGGGGCCTGGCTAGCTACGGGTGAATGAAGGGTGCGAAGCCGAGTCTCCAATTCAGTAATCCTGGCCTCCAGCGCTGCAAATATGCTACATTTGTTACAGATATCATTACTGCTAAAGGAGGCCGAGGAGTAACTAAACATCTGACACAATGAGCAAGAAAGTGCAGGAGGGAGAGGTGAAGTAGCCATGGTGCTAATGAGTCGGCTACGAGCTAAGCTAAGCTAGCGAGACAGTACAGAGACAGTGAGTGAATACTTTGGCTATAAATTAGGTAGTGAGTACACAGAAAGTGTGCTTCGGATGAAGCACGTGAAGATTATACTATGAAAGAAGAATGTATTTAAAAGTTGTTAATTAAATTGCTAAGCAAATAAGCTACACATGAGTGTACTGATACATTTTTGACTCTCTCACTGAACTAACACAGCCAGTCCCTCAAAATGTTTTTACTCTCTGCTCATACTGCCTTCATATTATATACGTTTTTGCTTTTTAAAGAACTTATTTTAAAATTGCACTCAACAGCAGACAAATCCTCCCTAACAAAAAAAGTAACTTCAAGGGCCAAATTTCATTATATTTCTTCACGTCAATATACATTTACACTATAGGCTAGTGTAAGGAAGAGGACTCCCTTACTGCATTTATTTATATTATATTATCTGTATAGCACTTTAGAGCACACCTTTCACTTTATTAAAAGCACCTTATCAAGCACTTTATTTAGCATTACACTTTAAGCATGGATTTGCACACAAGAAGTTTAAATATTTATTGACTATTTATTGGGAATTTTAAAATCAGTTGGTAGCCTTATTTCAGATCCTGCACAGCTGCTCCTCGTCAAGGAATGTGGTGGTTGTCTGTCAGGAGAGAAGAATGGTGATTGAGATTGTGATTAAGGTTTACCAGTAGTGATGTGACGTTCTGTATCGAGGCTTCGAAGCTTGTGTCGAGTAATGGAGGGGGCGTTTCCGCGAAGCGCGTATCGAGGCTTGCTTCATTTATGGGAGGAGCTGAAAATGATGACGTCCGAAGCCTCGCTGCCCGGCTGTACCACGTGACTGGTTCAGGAAGCGGTTCGAACTTTGCCGCGAGCTATGACAGCGATATAAACCCCTCAGACCCCATTCAAAATGTGGGCGTTTGATGGACAGTTGCGGTTAGTGAGAGTTTGGAGACAGTTTGGAAAAAAAAGAAATCGCCTACGACCTGCCACAGTGGAGAAACTGTTGTTTTTAAATAAAAACCAATGATGTGTCCCCTAAACACTAATCACTTTCCTTGCCTCAATGTTACAAAAGCACAACCACTGTCCACACCTCACAGTAAATGATCATTTCCATTTTAAGCATTTCCAAAAAATCATTTTCCATACTGCCAGTATAAATATACAAAGTATACTGCCATCACTACAATATAGAGGTTTTACACACTCCTTTTGTTGTTGACATTTACAGGCTGTGTGCAAAATGCCACACTCTTCAAATTCATGCCAACTAATATTTTTACGTCCAGTAGGTGTCCTACTAGAGCAAATGAAGCTTCAAGAAGCTTCGCGTTGGGGTGAACCAATTGGATGAAAAGCTTCAGTGCTTCATGAGGCTGCATCTGCCCATCACTATTTATCAGTAAGGAAAACTAATGCAAATATGTGTGTGAAATCTAGGAATAAAAGTGGTGCAAATAAGTGTTTGTAAGATAATGATTACTCACCTTTCTTGCCTCTGTCCTCTTCAAGGTGTTTGGGCAAATGTTTCCCCAGGGGTCCAGACACCATTTAAAGGTTCCGGGAGAGACCATTGGTAAAGAGAGTGTGGTGAATCTTTTTGTGCTTGGGTTTCTGGGTTTTTATAATATTGGGTTTGGTGTAACATTAAGTGTGAAATATTTATTAATATGTAAATGTATTTATGTATTTATTTATTCTTATTGATATATTGTATACTGTGGTGGAAGGTTGGGATTTAAGAATTTACCTGAGAGTGGAATAATGGTTAAGTCTGTGACAGCTGAACATATTTAAGGCTGCCAGTTGTCATTAGAGGGTGGATTTTTGTGCTGTGAAGAAGCTCGACAGGTTAATTGTTGTAAGGAGAGCTGTATAGCAAATAAGTACTTTGTTCCACTACACTTGCCTTGGTCCATCTCACTGTGTTTCCAGCCGCTAAGGGCCGCCCTGTTACAAGTGGTGTCAGGAGTGTGTCACTCATGCCACAGTGAGAAGATGATGACAGGAGGTGGAAGAAAGCCAGGCCAAGAGGAGCAGCCTGATGAAGGAGTTGGAGCTTCATCTGAGCTAGAGGCCATGGCAGCAACAAGCCCTGAGGACAAATTGGAGGAGTTGACAGGGTTGGTGAAATCTCTTATGCAGTCTCAAGCAGCCAGAGACCAAAAGTGGGAGAAGGATTTGTCACGTCAGGAGCAAAGGTGGAAAGGCATGCAGCATCAATTTCAGCAAATCCAGCAACAAGTTAACGCTGTAATTGATAAGCCTGATCCACCGGAGGTGCCAGCGCCCCCTACAACATCTGAAGAACAAGAACTTGGATTCAATGGTGAAGACATTCCAGTGGCCAGTGGGTCCAGGTCTTTAATTGAACCAAAACTTTTTCCTCTGTCACCAGAAGATGACATTGAACATTTTCTGACTACGTTTGAAAGAATGGCAAACGTGTGTCGATGGTCCAGAGATGAGTGGGCTATTCGTCTGGTTCCCCTGTTGACAGGTAAATCCCGCACAGCCTACATTCTTATGGATTTAACAGACTCTGAGAATTATGATAAGGTGAAAGAGGCAATTCTGGCAAAATATGAGATCACTGCTGACACCTACAGACGCCGCTTCAGATCTCTGAAAGTTGAACCAGGTGAGACGCCACGTGAACTTTATGTAAGATTGAAAGACCTGTTTTCAAGATGGATTAAACCTGAAAAATCAACTGTAGAAGAAATATCTGAGCAGATAATTCTGGAGCAGTTTTTGAGAATGGTTAACTCAGAGCTGGAGATCTGGATACGTGAGCATGACCCGAAGACTGCAAAGGAAGCAGCTAGCCTCGCACAGGTTTTCACTTCAGCCAGAAAAGGAAGCAAGAGCACCTACTTCAGCCGGGAGACCCACTACGCCCAACCAAGTAAGTCCATTGGGGGTGAACAGTAGTGATGGGCAGATGAAGCTTCATGAAGCACTGAAGCTTTTCATCCAATTGGTTCATCCCAGCGCAAAGCTTCTTGAAGCTTCATTTGCTCTAGTAGGACACCTACTGGACGTAAAAATATTAGTTGGCATGAATTTGAAGAGTGTGGCCTTTTGCACACAACCTGTAAATGTCAACAACAAAAGGAGTGTGTAAAACATGTATATTGTAGTGATGGCAGTATACTGTGTATATTTATACTGGCAGTATGGAAAATGATTATTTGGAAATGCTTAAAATGGAAATGATCATTTACTGTGAGGGGTGGTTGGGGTGTGGACAGTAGTTGTGCTTTTGTAACGTTGAGGTATGGACAACTACACACTGAGGCTTTGAGCCTCAGTCCTGCCTGTTCACATTTTATTCTGTAAAAACTAAATTTTCACTGCTTTTATGACCTTTTTAGTGGGGAGAACATAGCTAGGATTTAATGATTTAACAAATCTTTTGAATCCTTTGTCCTCCACAATGCTAAATGGCTGTGAGTCCTCAATCACCATGCTAACCAGATCTTCATCTATTTGAGATTGTTCTCCTGAGGAAAGACAATAAAGACAAAGCACAAATATAAATATTTCAAATATATATCACACACGTAACTTATAACAGTTGTATAATATTGTTATATCATTTAGTAACATTACAGCATGCTATATATATCATTGCATTTGATGGCTCACCTGGTCTTGCTCCACAATCGGTGTTCCCCTTATTCTCATGCAAAGCTCTGTAGTGCCTAAGCATGGATGAGGTGTTGTTGTTATATCCCAGCTCCCTGGCACATAGCAAACACTTCACCTTGTACAAAAGTAAAGATAGCTTAACATAAATTGTATTGCACCATCAGTATTATGAAAATACATCTTCTGTAGAAATTTACATACCTTGTTGGGAGGAATAAGATCAAAATGTTCCCACACAGGGGAGGACATCCGCCTCTTCTTAGCCGGCTCCATTCTCTCCTGACTTTCTCTCCTCACTCTCATAAACCTCCAAACTGTCTCCAAACTCTCACTAACCACAACTCTCCATCAAACACCCACATTTTTGAGAGAAGTCTGAGGAGTTTATATCGCTGTCATAGCTCGCGGCAAAGTTCGAACCACTTCATGAACCAGTCACGTGGTACAGCCGGGCAGCGAAGCTTCGGACGTCATCATTTTCAGCTTCTCCCATAAATGAAGCAAGCCTCGATACGCGCATCGCGGAAACGCTCCCTCAATTACTCGACACAAGCTTCGAAGCCTCGATACAGAACGTCACATCACTAGTGAACAGGGTTCTGGTCAAGTTCAGGCTAGAAATCTTTCTAGTTCTAGGCAGCTCCCTTCTCATAGACCTCACAATGTGAAGAAATCCTTTAAGTCTTCAGTTCAGGATATTAAATGTTATCACTGTCATAACTTTGGCCATACACAACAATTTTGTCCTGCCCTTAAGTCAAAACCATCTCTTTTGTGTGCAGTTTCAAGACCAGCCACAGAGCCGGTAGGAAAGAAAGCTTGTACTGTCCCTGTTTTAGTTAATGGCCGTAAAGAGGAAGCTTTGCTTGACTCTGGGTGCTTCCAAACTCTTGTACATTCTAGCATAATTTCAGGAGAAAAGCTAAGTGGGGTTGGGGCTACAATAAGTTGTGTGCATGGAGACAAACACAGGTACCCCACTGCTGAGGTTTACCTGACAGTGGGAGGTCAAACCTACTTGTTAGTGGTAGCTGTGGTTCCCAGTTTGCCATATTCAGTGATACTTGGTAATGACATCCCCACTCTTTTTGATCTAATACATCAGTCAGATTATGACCCTCAAGTGAGTGCTGAGAAAGACATTCAAGGCTTAGGTGATGAATCTGGAAGCTCACTTCCTCTAGATACGACAGCTGAACCATTTACACCCTGTCATGTAGTCACAAAAGCACAAAGTGCAAAGGAAATGATGCAAGAACTACCCTTTTTTGAGGAGTCTCTTGAAACAGAGCCAGGGAAGATTAGGAAGTCTAGGGCTCAGAAAAGAAGAGAAAAGTTCAAAGGCTCAGGGTAAAAAGGTACAGCATTGTTTCCTAAGCCAAATAACCAACTTGAGTTTGATGTTCCCTCAGATTTAGGTGCAATCCAAAGAAGCGACCCTACGCTAAAACCCTGGTTTGAGAAGGTAACAGAGATAGAGGGGGCTAGTCAAGTTCAGGTAAGCTGTCTTGCAGACACTGTTTACTTGATTAAAGGAGGCATCTTGTACCAGAGAAAGGGGAAGTGCGAAGCTGTGGCACTCCCACAACAGTTCAGGAACAAAGTTATGGATTTGGGTCATTCAATTCCATGGGCAGGTCATATGGCTTTTCACAAAACACTGAATAGGATCAGCAGCCGTTTTGTTTGGCCAGAGATGTATGTCCAGGTTTCTGAGTTTTGCCGTTTCTGTGAAAAATGTCAGTTGACCTCAGGCAAAGGAGTAGCACGAGCCCAGTTGCAACCACTGCCAATTATTGAAACACCATTTGAGAGGCTAGGCATGGATATTGTGGGCCCTTTAGAGAGGAGCTCCACAGGTCATCGCTACATATTAGTCATATGTGACTATGCAACACTGTTTCCTGAGGCCTTCCCACTCAGATCAATTAAAGCTCGTCACATTGCTAATTGTCTTCTGCAGCTTTTCTCTAGGGTAGGCATACCAAGAGAAATTCTGACGGATTGTGGAACGAACTTTCTATCCAAGTTGTTGCAGCAGGTTTATAAGTTGTTAGGGATAAAGGGACTTAAGACCACCCCTTATCACCCCCAAATGGACGGGCTAGTGGAGAGATACAACCAGACTCTCAAAAGTATGCTACGCAAGTTTGTCTCTGACACAGGTGCTGACTGGGATCAGTGGCTGCCATACCTTCTGTTTGCCTACCGGGAGGTCCCGCAGGTTTCCACTGGCTTCTCGCCTTTTGAACTTTTATACGGTCGCCGAGTGAGAGGCCCCCTGGATCTGCTTAAGGACTGCTGGGAGGAATCCAAAGCAGAGGGCGAAAACATCGCAGCCTACGTCATCACCATGAGAGAGAGGTTGGAGAAAATGGCATCATTGATGCAAGACAACATGAAAGCTGCACAAAAACATCAAAAGACATGGTATGATCAGAAGGCCAGGGATAGGGTCTTCCTTCCAGGTCAGAAAGTACTATTATTGCTTCCCACCAGTGATAACAAGCTGCTGACAAAATGGCATGGACCATACGAGATCGTCAGACAAGTGAGTAAAGTCACTTATGAACTGAATATGCCAGAAAGAGTTAAAAAAATATCAGACATTTCACGTGAACTTGTTGAAGGAATTCCATAGCCGACAAGAGCCGGTCTATCAGTTACTGGTGCGTTCAGTTAAGGATGAGGAGGTGACTGAGAAGTTCTTTCCAACTAACATTCAAGTTTGTGCTTCAGTTGACCTTTCTCATTTGTCTCCTACTGAGCAGGCTGATATAAAACCACTCATAGACCCACAGCTCTTTCGAGAAACACCAGGCTTCACATCACTGGTTCAGCACAAGATACGGGTGAAGGAGAATGCACCCATTTGACAAAAGAGCTACAGAATTCCAGAACTGTTGGTGCCAGTGCTGCAGAAATAAATAAAACTGATGTTGGACCTGGGAATCATTGACGTGTCAAGTAGTGAGTGGTGCAGCCCGATTGTTTTGGTACCAAAGAAAGATGACACCCTGAGATTCTGTATTGATTTCAGATATTTGAATGTAGTATCCAAGTTTGATCCCTACCCAATGCCCAGGGTGGATGACCTGCTGGAGAGAGTTGAATCAGCAAGGTACATTACAACACTCGATCTGTGTAAAGGATACTGGCAAGTGGCTTTGGCACCAGAAGCGAGAGAGCTGACAGCCTTCAAAACTCCTTTTGGTATGTACCAATTTAAAGTCATGCCATTTGGGCTTCAAGGTGCACCAGCGACATTCCAGCGATTAATGGACCATGTACTGAGAGATGTGTCAGCATTCTCTGCAGCATGTCTGGATGACGTGGTGGTGTACAGCCAGTCCTGGGAAGAGCATGTCATTCACCTACAGAAGGTGCTACACTCCATTAGAATGGCTGGACTGACAATCAATCCCAAGAAGTGCTCCATAGCCAAGAGAGAAGTGGAGTACTTGGGCTTCGTGGTTGGCTCTGGGAAGATAAAGCCGCAGGTTGGAAAGATTGAAGCAATTCAGTCCTTCCCAGTTCCGACAACAAAAAGGAAGGTGAGAGGTTTTCTGGGTCTAGTAGGCTGGTACAGGAAATTCATACCTTCTTTTGCAGAGCGATCCACTGTACTGAATAACCTCACAAAAGGCTCAGCCCCCAACAAAGTGTGTTGGACAGAAGACTGTAAGCAAGCATTCAGAGACCTCAAGGAAGCAGTTTGCACACATCCGGTTCTACACAGCCCAGACTTCAACAAGCCATTCATCTTGCAAACTGATGCTTCAGGAGTTGGCCTTGGTGCTGTGCTTCAGCAAGACGTGGATGGTGAAAGAAGGCCTGTGGTGTTTCTGAGTCGGAAACTACTCGACAGGGAGACGAGGTATTCGACGATGGAGAAAGAGTGCTTGGCCATGAAATGGGCTATTGAGGCCTTGAGGTATTATCTTCTGGGACGTCACTTCACTCTGGAGACTGATCATTGTGCCCTCCAGTGGTTGAACCGCATGAGGGATGCGAATGCCCGTATTGCAGGATGGTACCTGTCTCTGCAGCCTTATGACTTTACGGTCCAGTATAGGCCAGGGAAGTCAAATGTGGTTGCGGATTGTTTATCTAGGATGACAGAGGACTGAAGCACTTCGCGCTTAAGAGAGGGAGGAGGAAATGTAAGGAAGAGGACTCCCTTACTGCATTTATTTATATTATATTATCTGTATAGCACTTTAGAGCACACCTTTCACTTTATTAAAAGCACCTTATCAAGCACTTTATTTAGAATTACACTTTAAGCATGGATTTGCACACAAGAAGTTTAATGCAAATATGTGTGTGAAATATAGGTATAAAAGTGGTGCAAATAAGTGTTTGTAAGATAATGATTATGCACCTTTCTTGCCTGTGTCCTCTTCAAGGTGTTTGGGCAAATGTTTCCCCGGGGGTCCAGACACCATTTAAAGGTTCCGGGAGAGACCATTGGTAAAGAGAGTGTGGTGAATCTTTTTGTGCTTGGGTTTCTGGGTTTTTATAACATTGGGTTTGGTGTAACATTAAGTGTGAAATATTTATTAATATGTAAATGTGAAAATGTATTTATTTATTCTTATTGATATATTGTATACTGTGGTGGAAGGTTGGGATTTAAGAATTTACCTGAGAGTGGAATAATGGTTTAGTCTGTGACAGCTGAACATATTTAAGGCTGCCAGTTGTCATTAGAGGGTGGATTTTTGTGCTGTGAAGAAGCTCGACAGGTTAATTGTTGTAAGGAGAGCTGTATAGCAAATAAGTACTTTGTTCCACTACACTTGCCTTGGTCCATCTCACTGTGTTTCCAGCCGCTAAGGGCTGCCCTGTTACAGCTAGCACCACAAAGACGTTAAAACATGTAATAATATCTACAAATACATCTCAGAGCTGTTATAACAGCACTCACTGTATTACTCAACACAACCACAATAACATTTTTGAGTGCTTATTGACACTCGCTATCTTATTATACTCTAGATGCTATCCATTTAAATAGTATTACCTGTAAACAGATTTGTTCCAGATTAACTAGTGTCACAAATTAACTGGTCAAGGTCAAACAGATGTGTATTAGACTTGCTTTTCAGATGCTGCTACCGACTAGCCGGAAAATAAACACTGAATATTTCATCTGTGACATTTGTGAGGCTAATTTAAACACAGCCCGTTATTCTTATTGCTCTTGACCAACAGTGCCAAAACCTAACCCTCTCACTTCCCCTCACACTGGGTATGAGTGGAGCCACCTAGTAGTCCATCACAACATGCAAGAATTTGGTGATATTCACATGCAATAGATGACCACGAAAATGAGTTAACGATCTGGAGAGCCTTGTCTTAGTTATCATTCCCCCCCCACATTTTATTACTCCGATGTGATGTCAGCATTATCACTTCACAACTAAAGCGTGCAGTTTACTTTGTGTGCGCTCAAAAGGAGTCTACTAGGACCACCTGTGGCCAAGTGCCATAGGAGACAATCAGATTAACTTGTGATACATCTGCAACTGGCTCTATCACATTTTAATTCCTGTTTCATGCACAACACATTTGTAACTTTTAATGTTTTCTGTTAGTGTGTCTTGCAAGTAAACCATTTAACTAAATGAACCTGTATGGTGTGATATTGCTTCGAGTGAAGTTCAATAACTTTTTTTTTTTTTTTTTTTTTTTTGTACACAGCTCTGGTCAGAAAAAATGTCAGGTGCTGGAAAGTCCCAAACAGCAGAATTTAACATCCTGTGGTGTCACTGTATGCAAGATCGCTATAATGGTCATGGTGTATTGTATTTGAATAAACAAAGATTCTAATTAATAGAAAATGGTCAGTTTGTAGAACAAATTCTATCCGGGAAAACAATACAGTACCCTGTTGACCAAGAGGGGGTTGCCAGGCTAAGACTGGATACGCTCTCTCTGCTCAATAACTCAGCTATATCTCAGAAACTGCTGGATATTCATCTAAAATGTATAAGCAAAGCTTTCTATAGTTGTGAATATGCTAAGAGGAAGCGCGTCGGTATGGTTTGAAGCCTATTTCACATTTCATTCAGTTTTTCCTGCCCATATAATGAGTTTTCCCACTCACCCAGTCTCTGGATATGTGTGAATGTTAGTTAGTAAGCACTTAAACTCCTAGAAGAAAGTGCTTGTGTTAATGGGTGTTAATTGCAGTGTTGGGGAGTAACGGAATACATGTACCGCCGTTACGTATTTAAAATACAAAATATGAGTAACTGTATTCCGTTACAGTTACCGTTTAAAAAGGTGGTATTCAGAATACAGTTACTTTGTTGAAATAAATGGATTACACTGCGGTACTTTCCTGTTTCATTTTGTCGCGGGTCAGGACTGTTTGGGTTTTGTTTGACAGCTACATTCTGTTGTTCCAGGCGGCAGCGTACGGTTGCCATGGTTACAGGGCGACGCTCTCTCTCTCTCTCTGCGACTGTGTGTTTCCTGGGTGAGAGAGCGCCTTTTCGTTGTTGTTGTTGTTGTGCTAAGCTAACAGGCAGAATGCTACAAGCTCTAAAGAATGTAGCATCGTGGGCAGTGTAGTCCGTGCTGCAGGGAGAATGGACTGCCATACATGTTATGGGTCTGTGAGCGTGAGGAGGGAGAAAAAGGGGAGTGGAAAGGTACGAGTTGTCATCGAGGAAAAACGGGAGCTGGAAGCATGTAAATATAATAATAACCACTTCAGCCAAGAAGAGAGCCTGACGAGCCCAGTTGTAAGTAAGCTATTAAGACTCGACTGTACACCGTGTTCGTGTTTTCCTCCGAAAACAATAAGTTCCGTTGGAGCAGTCTTTCAACGCCTCTCTCTGTCTCTCGCAAGAAAAGTTGACCCACACAACAAAGTAAAGCTATTTTTCGGCTACGAGCCGACAGGGACCCCGCCGTATTAGTCAGAGGTCCCTTTACTACAGTTCGGAGTTGCGGACCTTCAGTAATAGTAATAAATCACACAGCAATAGTACATTCACGTTGTTGTAAAAAGCATGATAATATATTAAGTAATCCAAAGTATTCAGGATACGTTACTGTCATTGAGTAACGTAACGGAATACGTTACAGAATACATTTTGGGGCATGTATTCTGTAATGGAATACATTTTAAAAGTAACCTTCCCAACACTGGTTAATTGTAGTAAGAGCTTTGAGTACTCCGGGAGAGTAGAAAACTGCTATATAAGTCCATTTACCATTTACTATGGAAAAGCACATTCAAGAGTCATTGGCAGCAGGCCCGCCCTTTTCTCTTCCCAGTAGGTGCTGTTATCTTTCTTTGTAGTCAAAAAATATAAAACACTACATCCATGTATTGATTAGAGATTGTAATGACTGAAAATAAAAACAAAACAAAAAAAACAACAACAAAAAAACATTACAAAGGTCGATCAAATGGACCAATACGGCAAGGCCGTGATGATCCACTTAGTAAAGTAAGTCCGTTGGGTATCTTTGTTGGCCCTCTGTAAAGGTGGATATGTAAAGCTATCTCATATACACGTAATATAATGTTTGTGCTTTTATTTTGGTAACTACATGTGTGACCGGAGGTGAATGTTGCTAACGGAAACTAGCTTTTGATGTAACCAAAAGACGCAAGAAAACAGTAAACTACTGCTAATGGAGAAAAGGGAGAGAACAAGGTATGTAATGTAGATGGTTTAATTTGAGCAATCGGAAATGTATAATTTGTATTGTATAGTTTAATAGAAAATGGGTAGACAAATGCAATGAGCTGTTAAAATGGTGTTACATGAATAGCATGGTAATTGTTTTATTTGTTTGTCTAGCTCTTACGTTGGTTCGTTGTCTGATACACGGCAAGGAGTAATAAAAGTCATTCAACAACCATCAGTTCTGGCCTTCTCAGTTCGACTGGATGCTACACCCTCAGACAACAATTCTGACGGCTAAAGAACCAAACGGGACAGGCAAAACCCCCCCCAAAAAAACAAAAAAAAAGTCAAGCAACTTTTCACCCCCACACCCATTCTGGTTCGCCCTGATACCAAAAAACTGTTTATTGTGGAGTCAGAAACATCTGATTCCAGGGTTGAAGCGGTCTCTCCAGCACCCAGACCCTCATGATAAGCTACATCCTTGTCCTTTCTTTTCTCACCATTTAACCTAACTGGGTGCAACTCTGATGTAGGAGACTGGCTGTGAAGCTAGCCTTGGAGGAACAGTGGCACTGGTTTCAAGGGGGCTGAACAACCATTTGTAATATGGACAGATCATAAGAACTGGAGTTACTTAAAAACCGCTAAAAGACTCAATGCCCGCCAAGCACCTTGGTCCCTTTGGTTGATTTGACTTTTTTATACACCAGCTACTGGTAGACAGAGCAGTTGCTGGAGACTGCAAGACTAGGCTGACCAACCCGTGCACTGCCTGGATTGATTACAAGAAAGCCTATGACTCAATGCACCAGGAGTGGTGCATTGAGTCATAGGCTTAGCCTAGAATTGTACAAGATCAACAGAACCCTGAGAGCCTTCTCATGAACTCACTGGGGATGTGGTGAACAACACTAGAGGCCAACTTGATGGCCACATCTCCATCCACGGGCTTCAAGTGCAGAATCTACCAAGGAGATACTGTTCCCACCACTGTTCAGCACAGCCTGAACCCCCTCAGTGAGATCACTGACAAAACTGGGGATGGATACCGACCACAGAACGGAACAATTGTCAGGCACCTCCTCTACATGGATGACATCAAGCTGTATGCCAAAAGTGAATGAGATATGGATTCACTGATCCACACCACCAGGATATACAGCAATGACACTGGAATGTCATTCGGACTGGGGAACTGTAATCAGATGGTAACAAAGACAGAGAACGTAGTCAGAACTGAGATGATTGAAATACCAAAAGGTAACATTGTAGACATTGACGATAGGTACAAGTACCTGGGAATCCCACAAGCAAAATGAAGAGGCTGCTAGGAAAGTTGCAACCACAAAGTACCTGCAGAGGGTCAGGCAATTCCTGAGGAGTCAGCTAAACGGTACAACGAACAAGATCCGGGCTATCAACACCTATGCCCTGTCCATGATCAGGTACCCGGCTGGGATAATAAGCTGGCCAAAGGAGGAGAAAGAAGCAACTGACATCAAGACGCAGAATCCACTGACAATGGATGGTGGTGGATCAACATGGAGAGTTTCACCCCAAATCCTGCACCCTGAGACTGTACGGTAAACGAAAGGAAGGAGGCTGAGGACTAGTGAGTGTCTGTACCATGGTCCAGGATGAGACAACGAACATCAGGAATGATTAATGGAAGTTTGCCGATAGCATGCTCAGTGAATACCTCAGGCAGCAGAAACCCGAGCGAGAGGATGAACCATCATGGAAGGACAGGCCCCTGCATGCTATGTACCGCAGATAGAGGAAGCAGCTGACATCCAGAAATCCTACCAGTGGCTGGACTGAAAGATAGCACAAAGGCACTAATCATGCCAGTTTCTGAGAGTTAGCAGCTCACGTAATGGGCAACTCACAGGACAACAGCTTCAAGCACAGCTTAATTGTGGTCATAGTAAGCAAGTCTTAGTTTCAAACTGTGAAGAGCAGACTTCAAGCTCCAAGTTTGACAGGATAAGTTGCAGCAAGAAAGCCATTGCTAACACGTCAGAATGAGACAAAGAGGCTTGCCTGGGCCATGTAACTGAAGCTGAATATCCTTAAAACAAAAGAACTCATGGAACTCAGGAGGCACAGACACGTCCACTGCCCTCTCATTATAAATGGAGAACAGGTGGAATCTGTCTCCACCTTCAGGTTTCTGGCCACCCACATCTCCACCATTTCCACCTGAACCAACAACACCAACGCCCTGGTGAAGAAGGCACAGCAGTGGCTGCACTTCCTCTGTGTCCTGAGGAAGAATAACTTCAACCAGAAGCTTCTGCTGGCCTTCTACCAATCATTAGTGGACAGCGTGGTCTTCTACTATCTGGGTGTTGGGTATGCAGGGGCCATAACTGAGAACAGGAAGGCTGCGCAGAAGGCTATTAACACTGTCCAAAAATCTTTGGCTTTGGCTTTTCTCTGCCGCCAGTGGAGGCCATTATCAGATCCTCCAGGATAGAGCAGGGCGATATGGCCAAAAATATTTATCACGATATATATTTGAAAATTTGTGATAACGATATAACTGACGATATAATTGACACGAGACAAAGTACAACTCCACAACTTTACTAGTGAAAAAACCCCCCATCCATTTCTTTTCACTTAAACAAGCAGCTGTTTTTTATGTGCATTAAAGCTATGTAAAAATTTAACAGTGAAAATGCAAATTCCTTGCTGAAAGTTTCCAGTAGAAATGGGCTGACATATCCTGAGCATAACCATGTATAATATCCACTGAAGTTAAAAAGGGGTGCTTTGCTACATTAAACTGCAGTGTGCCAAATAAAAAAAGTCAAATACGTATTTTTCGGACCGTAAGGTGCATGGGATTATAAGGCACATTAAGCGAAACAAAGTCAGTCAGATAAATAAAACTTTATTCAACTCACACTTATTGCTTCCTCCACTTCTGTACAATTGATTCATTAATGCTGTATTCTATCACAGCTGCTCTATTCCCGTGTTGTTGCAGTATATTATTGACTAACCTTGTATTGTGGATAGATTGTCTAAATTGTTCTCCTGACTGAAGTTTGGTCCGTTTACAGCATCCAGCCATGCGACTATATTTGTCTCTAACCATCAAGAACCTGATCGAGTGAGATTAGATCTAGGAACAGAAAACGTCCATGTGGCTCACATGCAACGATTTTTGCACTTTACAGACAATGAACCAGAAAGAGAGCACGTCATATTTGGAGCAAGTACAGGAAATCAACGCATTGAAAGATGGTGGCTAATCTTACGAAGCCAGTGTATCCGGTACTGGATTGAACTATTTGACAAACTAAGAGAGGATGGCCACTTCTCAGACTCTTTCTTGGACAAATCATTGGTCCAGTTCTGTTTTCTTCACATTATACAGGTGAGTTTACATAGGTGATTGTGTAAACAACATGTATTGTAACTGTTTAATTTGTAACAACTCACACGGCCTTTGCATATTATAGAAACATCCGATATATTAAAGTACACGTGAAAAGTAGAGTGCTTTTAAAAAAACTGTTTTGTTAAAAAAAAAAAAAAAAAAAAAAAAAATTCCACATATATCAAGGAACACAAATATACATTATAACACATTGATTATTTATGTGTTTAGGTCTGTCTCTGTACTCGGTTAGCATTTTTGGTGGGTCAAAACTAAGTAAATAAGTGTGTGTGTGTGTGTGTGTGTATATAGGTATGTGTGTATATATACAGATAGATATCATTAATGTAGCTTTGAGCTACATTAATGGTGTGTAAGCTAAGAAAATCAATGTAGAAGTTAGTTGTGCTTTTGTACATTAACATTTTCATATTGTATGCCTGAAAATGTTTCTTTTGTGCATTTTGTTTTCATCTAGGAAGAATTAAATGAAGTTGCTTTGGCCTGGAATGACCACAGAATGCGCCCAGTCCACAACTCCCGAAGTCCTCATGGCCGACCATCTTTTATGTATGCCCTCCCAGACATTTATGGCGCAAGGGACTGTCTCAAACATGTCAATATGGACAAAGTTGAAGCCTGCCTTGAAGAATGCGTGTTCAAAGACTTTCCATGTGAAGAGGATGTCTTTCGTCTCTGTGTAGAACTCATGTCAGAACATAACCTGGACTTCTCAGATGATGTGTTTCATACAGTGGATCTGTATGTAAAGCTAAGGCAGTTGATGCTTACTGAGTTGGAGCTTTTGCCTTAAAGGTTAGACATCGTTATGCATTTGATTGAGGTAGCAAAAACACATTCTTTGACCCTTGTCCTTCAGGGACATCTAGGGATATTTAGGCCTTTTCCCCCCTTTGTTTGGTTTTAATTTTGCTACATTTGCTGTCTGCAACAAATATCACCCCAAAAGACACTTTTTTAATGCTGTATTTTCATATTTAAACTGTAAACGTTTTTATGAGTAATTAATTTATGGATGTTTGTCGTTTTTCGGGCACACATACATGGGTTTTGAGGGCCTGAAAATGTATTTCACAAACAGGGCCAAGTGAAAAAGGCTATAAAAATTGTATTTAATTTTTGGAGGGTTTTTTTTTTTTTTTTTTTTTTTTTGGATGGTTTATTTCAATTAAACCAATTTTTTTTTTTTTTTTTTTTTTTTTTTTTTTTTTTAAAACCTTATTATTAAAACATATGTACACATAATGTCTGTTAGACCTGCTATTTGGAGGATATGCAGCGCATGTCACCTTGGAATTATGATTTCAACTTTTTGTAAATATGCTTTTTCATCTTTCTTTTTATTTGAGTAATTATTAATGTTTTGAAATATCTCGTTATGTAGCAGTAATTTTTTTTTTCACTGTCATTTTTTCACTGCTGAGACTTTTTATATGTACTGACTGTTTTCCTGATTATGGGCAGTATAATTATATATTTTTTTTTAGCATATGGATAACCTAACTGAGTGAGATTTATGGACCTATGTTTTTTTTTTTTTTTTCAGATTGCGCCTCAGAATAATAAAAACCCAGAAATTACCAAAATGAAAGATGTAATTAGTCTCATTGAACACTTTATTATAAAACACAGATATTTTGCCATCATCTTATCTTAAAACAAAATAACAACTGTACTGTATTTATAGTAACACAAAAAACCTTAAAGTATTCTTATAAAAAGCTAATTTCAAGCACAAGACTTGGAAAAAGTACGACAATACACTCAACAAAAATATGCAATATGTTGTGCAAAAACTCAATTATTATTAAAAATACAAACAGAATGGGACAATAAAAAGAGATTGAGGATAATATGGCAAGATCCGATAACAATATCCTACAATTACTTAAAGAATAAGAACGTGTGGTCTAAAACCACTATGAAGCAAATACATTAGGCTCGAACATGAAAACAGAAATATAGGAAAATATATTTTAAATAACTACCCCATCGGCTATGCAGTTTTGAAAAAGGGGGCTATGATAAACAAGGGTTTTTTTTCAATTACAAAAATCAGGAAAAGCCAACTAAAAATCAACCTTCAGCTAAGCAATTGCTGATTTCACAGAAATCCAAAATAAAAGCATATAGGTGTGCCTTATGGCCATTCAATTTAGCAAAAGTCACCATAACCCAGATGGCTAAACAGAACTGTACAAACATAACCGTAATAAAATACAATGATATAGTAAAACCTGACTTGTAAACTGTAAAATGTGTGCACGATGATAAAACATGTAGGAGATATTGCATATATCTCCTACATGTGTACACTATATACTACATATTGCAGGGGTCTCAATCTCTAATTTTCTGGTGAACCACTACAATACATGTCATCTTGTGACATTAAATTAATAAAATTTGACAAATTAAAATTAACCTAATGCATTTTTTTAAAGTTGATTTTGGATTCAAATAATAGAAAAATTGAATAAAAGGTGGAAAAACTGCTTTCATTGTTCACATGCACACATGCTGACTGAGGAAATGGGAATGCTTATAAATGGTCTCCAGACTGCCACTCTGAGACCTCTGCAGAAATGCATTTCACAAGTGTTTAGAAAAATATTGCCTCAGTTGTAATAGGAAAACACAAAGAAGTACCTCAAATTGCATTACAGTGGTATTTCACCAAAGACTTTTTCTTGGAACTCAGTTTTTAAACACCTGAAACCTTTGCTGTGACATTCACATGGGAACACTTTCATTTTAGTTCACAACTCAAATATAATCTGTTGTAAAACAACAATGGCTTTTAAGCCATTGTCCGTGAATCAAACCTTTAGATAATGTCCATAACCCACACATTTGATTCCAACACACTGTTCATCTCCGATCTGAAGTCAGGATAGCTGTCATAATTTATCGACAGCTCCAGTACACACCCACATGTGTGTGCCACAGGTCGTCTCTGGAAACCTTTAAGTTCGTTAAACCCAATGATGATGTTCTTTCCCAGATGTAAATCTGAACCTGTGCAAAACCTGAGGAACAAACACAAATGTTCCTTCTCAGCATTCTTCACATACATAGCTGGACTGGCCATCGGGCATACCGGGCATTTGCCCGGTGGGCCGCTGGCGTTTTTTTGTTTTTATGGGCCGATGGATTTTTTTTTTTTTTTTTAGGAAGGGTATATATAATGAAAGGTGTTGGATTGGCCAATTGGTCATGATCGACTCTGGGCTGGACCAATTACAGCCGAGGAGGCCGGATGCACCCTCCCCCTTGTTTAGCAATCACGTGATTTTCGCGCATTGCATGCCGGGAACTCGTGGCACAACAATCTAAGTACCGCATCAAATGCAAGCATTTGCAGCACCGCAAAATGTTCATTCTCCGGTTCCAATACCTTCTTGTTTTTTCTTTGCCGCACAAAAAAGGAATGTATAAAACAAAAGGAGAACAATGCTGGTCCGTACAAAGACAGACTTGATGAAAAGTCAAAGAAAAGATACGAGGAAAAATCAAAGGAGTGAAAGGGTCAGACCCTTACGAGCACACAGAGTGGACAAAAGACGTTAGCGTGCTGCCTAACTTTCACCACGCTCAGATTTATAATTATACGGTTCTTGGAGTGAGTGCATACACTCATGAAGTTTAGTAACTTCAGGTCACTGCAACAAGCCCAGGTACAGTTTACCGACGGATGGGTACAGGACCTTGAAATGCACTGTGTAGAACGAAAGACCATCGTACGAACAAAGGCAAGTTTACCAGTCTCACAAATCGTCATCATAAATACACATTCGTTAACCGTTTATTAATATAACCTTTGCGCTCAACGGTAATTAATTAGTAGTGGAAATAATTTCTGGTTCATTACAGAAATGTAGCAGTGACAATAATATTGTATGTTGTAATCGCACCGGACAATTAGTGATACAAAACAACTGTTTTATCCTGTGAATAAAAGTATATGTTTTTGTCAATGTACCATAATAACAGAAGCGAAGCGCAATATTGTGTCAGGACAATTCACTATTTATGCACAATAAATAAAGGAGCATAGCGCGACAATTTCTGTTCAGCGCCAGACTTGCTTGTAACCTATATCACCAATTATGTTAAGAAAAATGATGTATTAACTACTAAAAAACACTGACTTTTGTGGGAATGCTTGGAGCAGACTAACATGTGAGCTGGAGTGTTCTGAGATGTTATATTTGGTATATCCAGACCATCCGTCGGCTCTTACTTCGAAACATGGCTTAAAAAATTTCTCTTCAACGACGTAATCCGATAAAAAAAAAAAAGAAAAAAAGAAAAAAAAAAAGACACAATCTCTTTACCCGTGGGCTTCCCGTGGCTGTCATGCGACCGGCTATTGCAGTTAATAATACAACAGCTTCTTGCCATTTTTTGTGTTTCTTTTTATTGCTGTGTAACCGATTTCAATTGAAAGCCTGCGTGCGCTATTACCTCTTGCCACAAGTTCCCAGAATCCTTTGCGGTTTTACCCCTGAATGACATCACATTTTCAGTCTTTATCCTGGTGGGCCGGTCTCTAGTCAAAATGCCCGGGCCGATTTTTTGTCCCAGTCCAGCCATGTTCACATATGTAGTCAGATATTTCTGAATCAGCTTCTGGTGAGCCGTCATTGTTTCAGGGAAAGTGAGACACTTGAGAACTTTTCTCACAGTTGGTTGGAGGGTTTCATAAACTGAAGATAGATCACAAAGGCTTTCCCATGCAGTGCTGAGTGTTCTTGCCCACTGTTCAATAACATAGGCAGGCTCTTGGACAAGTGTTTTGTGTGCAAGCTCCAATAGGACTTCAGTGGCATTGCAGGCTGTTGGTATCTTTCTGCAGCTGTGGTTATCAAGTATGTCTATAAGTTCTTCTTGGTCCACGGTGCTAAAGTCTGATCGCCACGCCTCTAACGCTGTACGCTCAGAGTCAGGCATGAACTTAAGGAAATTCTCCACAATATCACTCTTTACATATCCAAAGGCAGCTTGTTCCAGAATGGCAGGTGCAATTTTCACAGGCAGATATTTCTCTCTAACCCATCCAAATGCAATGATTCTGCCCACACTCTCCCACTCCGGTTGCCCAAAATCATGCCTTAAGAAGGGCACTTTGTAAACGTTTCCAGTGGTGCACTGGTCATAGAATTCTTTCCAGAATTCTGAAAGACAATCTCTCACAACTCCCCCATCGTCCTGGGCCATTTCAGGTGTTCCATCAGGCAGTAAGACCTGGATTTTGATGTCGACATCTTCAAGGTCCTTATCACTAAAATGTGAAATGAGCTCTGACATTACCTGCCCTCTGTGGACCACCACTACTCTCCTCACTCTCTCACTGGATGGACCAGGTTGTGGAGAAAAAATCAGGGTGTCATCCAAATTTATTGGCTCACTGTCAGAAAAGGGGCCAACAAAAATAATGTCACTGCTGTGAGAAGTGTTAGCACTTAGAAACTGCGTGGAAGATTGTGGAAGGTTATCGTTTGGAGTGTCTTCAATGTATGTCACATCATGGCTGATTGTTTCAAATGGAGCAGATGTTTGGACTGTAATGACAGTAAAAGAAGAGGTTTGGTTTTGAGGACTCGCTTCAATTTCTGAAGATGGATGCAAACCTGGGTTGGAGCTCTGAAGGCTATCATTTTGTTTTTTCTTTGTGGTGAGGTAGAACCTGAGGATATTTAGTTTTGTAACATGATAAAGTTCTCCTACTGTCAATGCATCATCGACTATCATCTCTTGATAATCCTTCAGATCACAGTAGAAATCTGTTAAGGGCCCCTGAATGTTTCCTCCATCTGGAAAGAACAGGCTTGTTGCAACCTGTAATATGTCCCTTTTCTTGGCATCCTTGCAAATGTCTATTTTTCTTGTTCCTCCTCCTCGTCTAGCTCTAACCTGCTTGAAAACCTCAGTGTCTTCATCATAATGCATCCATCCTATTTCTATTTTTCTATTTCTCTTCAGAGCATTTCTTTTTTGGGTTGTTTGGGAATGTTCTTGCCGTGTGCTACTGCCATCCTCTTCAGATAATTTTCTTTTGGACAGTTCTGATTTCAGCCGTTCAAAAAGCGCTGACTTGCAGCTGCTGCCCCTCCGTCTGCAAAATCCAAATACTGCTAGACGATCACCGTATGATGGCAAATAAGTCTTCAGCTCCTCATCTGTCATTAGACTTATGACACTGGCATCAATCTAAAGATGGAAAAATAATTTAATTTATTAAAACAACCAGCCTTGAAAATACAATCCTATTTTTAACTTAAGAACAATGACGAAAAGTTGCATTTCAACCAGTATCTTGTTGGAATTAAGTACCTTCTCATTCTCCAAGGTCTGTATAATTTCCTCAGAGACTTCTCTTTGTTTCAAGAATTCAGTCAAGTCTCCCGTGCTGTAAGGAAGGATGTAAATTAAAATTACAAAATTAAAATAAAGCCACCATATTATCATCAAAGTATCTGTGCCTACCTACATTATGAGCTCTGACTATGGTGGAGAAGTGGGAACTGCATTTTTAAGTGTCCATTTGCACTGTAACTACAATCAGCATCACAATACAGTCAGTCCCACATTTTCTCAGTTGTCTGGTTACAGTTTTATTGGTTTTGTTCCTTATTTATATAGTTGTCAGTCATATTCCCTGCTTTGGGTGATTTGTGATTTTGTTTTATACAGTGTTGTACACTTATTACGCATGCTTTCAGCAAAACGTCTGTTTCATCAGACATAACAGGTGTCATTAGCGTGTAACAGAAACCTTATAGGTACCTTTGGTTAACCCTCACGTTGCATTCTATTCAACTTTGTATGTAACAATCGCTGTCACACTGTTTTTGTATACCTTTTATCCAGTTATCATTTGTAGGAAGGCATTCAAAACTGAAGAACCTGGCGCCATTTGTTGTTATACAGTAGCTCACGACACGATCCAGTTTTGAGTGCGCACCCCTTTGCGCCATATCCTTCCGGGTAAACAAGGAAATGACATCAGCCATGTAGATTTCTTATTGGCAGCGCTAACTCGAAATTTTGAGTTATTTTCTCAAAATTTTGAGTTAATAACTCGAAATTTCGAGTTATGGATCTTTTTTTTTTTTTTTTTTTTAGTGGCGGAAACGGGCTTCCATACCTTCATGCTAACTTTTATCGAGTGAAAAGTGTTAGCGTTGATTCCTCCAGCTTCACTGTTTATGTTATGCTATACATTTTATATATATATATATATATATATATATATATATATGTATATATATGCCCCCAAGGGTGGTGGAGAATGACCGAGCTAAGATCCTGTGGGACTTCCAGATACAGACGGACAAAATGGTGGTGGCTAACCAACCGGACATAGTGGTGGTAGACAAACAGAAGAAGACGGCCGTAGTGATCGATGTAGCGGTTCCGAATGACAGCAATATCAGTGAAAGAAACTCCATTCCGGGTTTCTCTGAGGCGTGGGCTTTCATCATCAGAGTTCATCCTTTAACCTATAACAATTAAAATATTCTCAAGCATGATCAACGGTTAATTACGGCACCGGCCGGAGTACCGGGAGCAGTTTGGAAGAACAAAAAGACGCGGAGACTGTTCTAGATTGTCATCCCAAACTAACTCAAAATTTATTCTTTTGTGCAGCAGTTTTTGTAGGCAGAAGGGTTTGTGTGTCAACAAGTTTCAAGTTACAACCATATAAGGAAGTTCCCCCTAGCTCTGAAAGGGGCCTTCTATAATCTCAACATACCTTTGACAGGTCCGTTAAACACTAGACAGTTAGAATCCTTTAGTGATATAAGTTTGCACATGGTAGAATACTGCATGTAGTTATTTGCATTAGGAAATGTTTAACCATGTATACCTAGAGGCATATAATCAATTGTGTGTGATCTTTAGCAGGCCGCAAGCTTGGTGTGCACTCCAGGAATGCACCCCCACGTCCTGGGAGCATGAGAGCTTGCACCTTGTCCCATTGTTCCACGGCAGGATCAACGCAGCCATGCCTGTTCCAGTTTAAGTGCCTTCTTTACATATAGATGAACTGTTGGATTTTCCAGACCAGCAGGCCAAGGGAAGTCGCCCATGGGGTCACAGCAAGAGGAGATGAGGTTCAAACAAAGGGCATTGCAGAAACAGGGTCCTTTGTATAATATCATCAAAAACAATATCCTGTAAATGCTACCATGGTATCAAAATATCACAACAATCAGGAAGAAGGAACACGAGAAGCTGGAGAAATACCAAGGGCTCAGAGAAGAGCTCGAGAGGATGTGGAGGGTGAAGGTAACGGTGGTCCCCGTGGTAATCGGAGCACTAGGTGCCGTGACTCCCAAGCTAGGCGAGTGGCTCCAGCAGATCCCGGGAATAATATCGGAGATCTCTGTCCAGAAGAGCGCAGTCCTGGGAACAGCTTGTTTCATCTTGTTCTCTCTATAAACTTCACAAGATGCTCGGTTGAACTTTCCCTCCTCCGAGGTAAACTTTTATTAAACTCTTAATAAACAGTCAGGAGTCTCTGCTTCTCACCTTCCGGTGTTACACTCCCAAGACTCCGGGCGGAACACACAGGTAAATGCAATTCCCATTGCTACAAGCTAAGATACTGCGCAGGACCCTCAAGCTCCCAGGCCTCTGGTAGAGGACCTGAGCTTGAAGGATAAACCGCCCGCAGGGGCGTGCTGGGTGTTTTTTATGCCTTTTTCTGCCTTTTCTCCGTTTATATATATATATATAAACGGAGAAAAGGCAGAAAACGCAGTGTTAAAGGTGTGCGCCTTTTTTGACGTCACACTGTGCGCCACGTTATTGTTTCGGTGAAATGAATTTCTACAATACTGTTACTGTTAATTGTACTCTCTGCAGTGTTTAAATGCTTACATATACACACACCGTTACTGTCCCTCCACACATACGACTCGGTTCTGCTTCTATGCCCCAGCTTTGTTTACTATTTCCCACCGAGGCTTCTAGACTTCTGATTGGCCAACATTTCTACACGGTTAGGAATATATCGCCACCTGTTGCTTTGGCATGTTCCTAGCAGCGTTTTCCTTCATTTCTGCATTTACGTGTGGACGGGATTATTTTTTAAAACGAAAACGGAAAATCTCTGTTTTCAAAAATACCCCTGTATGACAAATACAGCAATAACGACGACCCACTTGCATGTTCTACAAAAAGAGTGCTTTGTTGTGTATCTGACAGACAAACACCAAACCAGTTCCACATCACTGAAGTGGCACCATTTTTACAAACTAATTCTGGTTCATCCGTTTCACTCAACGATTCGCTTTTTCCCTTCTCATTCTCTGTTGCCGCCATGGTTTTTCGGCATTGTGCATATGAAAACAAAGGCACTGCGCATGCGCGTTTCAACCATATTATATCGCGATATTTCATTTTCTTATCGTTGCCTAACATTGTACCAGTATTTCCGTGAATGGTATAATATGGCCCAGCCCTACTCCAGGATCACAGGGCCATCACAGGTGAGCCCTTGCACCCTGCCCACGACCTTTTTGACCTACTGCACTCTCTTCGGTGCCAAAGATCAGTTAGGTCCCACATCTCCAGGCTAACAAACAGCTTCTTCCCCTTCCCAATTCAGGCTGTCAGTAAACACTATCCCTCACACCCCACTCCCTCCCACCCACCTCATTAATATGAGCAATGGTCTGAGTCAGCAGTCCCCAACCCCCAGGCCATGGACCGGAGTGATTTGGTACCGGGCGATCAGAGTTGAGGCTCGGGTGTGAAATGTATGGTTTTCAGGGTTTTTATTGTTAACTCGGTTTCCCTGGGTCTTTTCCAATGTGTTATGAATAAATTTTCTATATATTTTCATATACTTTATATTTGTTTTGTAGTTATCTTATTTTGAAAGAAATGTTTACACATTACCATAGCGACCAGAGAGCATTAAGGGGCAGAGAGGAGGATGTTACTCTCAATGTTTTTGGCGCATTTCAGGAGGAGGCTGCTAATAAAGTTACACAATTCCACAGTGAATTTGCATTTATTATTATACAGGGAGTGCAGAATTATTAGGCAAGTTGTATTTTTGAGGAATAATTTTATTATTGAACAACAACCATCTTCTCAATGAACCCAAAAAACTCATTAATATCAAAGCTGAATGTTTTTGAAGTAGTTTTTAGTTTGTTTTTAGTTTTAGCTATTTTAGGGGGATATCTGTGTGTGCAGGTGACTATTACTGTGCATAATTATTAGGCAACTTAACAAAAAACAAATATATACCCATTTCAATTATTTATTTTTACCAGTGAAACCAATATAACATCTCCACATTCACAAATATACATTTCTGACATTCAAAAACAAAACAAAAACAAATCAGCGACCAATATAGCCACCTGTCTTTGCAAGGACACTCAAAAGCCTGCCATCCATGGATTCTGTCAGTGTTTTGATCTGTTCACCATCAACATTGTGTGCAGCAGCAACCACAGCCTCCCAGACACTGTTCAGAGAGGTGTACTGTTTTCCCTCCTTGTAAATCTCACATTTGATGATGGACCATAGGTTCTCAATGGGGTTCAGATCAGGTGAACAAGGAGGCCATGTCATTAGTTTTTCTTCTTTTATACCCTTTCTTGCCAGCCACGCTGTGGAGTACTTGGACGCGTGTGATGGAGCATTGTCCTGCATGAAAATCATGTTTTTCTTGAAGGATGCAGACTTCTTCCTGTACCACTGCTTGATGAAGGTGTCTTCCAGAAACTGGCAGTAGGACTGGGAGTTGAGCTTGACTCCATCCTCAACCCGAAAAGGCCCCACAAGCTCATCTTTGATGATACCAGCCCAAACCAGTACTCCACCTCCACCTTGCTGGCGTCTGAGTCGGACTGGAGCTCTCTGCCCTTTACCAATCCAGCCACGGGCCCATCCATCTGGCCCATCAAGACTCACTCTCATTTCATCAGTCCATAAAACCTTAGAAAAATCAGTCTTGAGATATTTCTTGGCCCAGTCTTGACGTTTCAGCTTGTGTGTCTTGCTCAGTGGTGGTCGTCTTTCAGCCTTTCTTACCTTGGCCATGTCTCTGAGTATTGCACACCTTGTGCTTTTGGGCACTCCAGTGATGTTGCAGCTCTGAAATATGGCCAAACTGGTGGCAAGTGGCATCTTGGCAGCTGCACGCTTGACTTTTCTCAGTTCATGGGCAGTTATTTTGCGCCTTGGTTTTTCCACACGCTTCTTGCGACCCTGTTGACTATTTTGAATGAAACGCTTGATTGTTCAATGATCACGCTTCAGAAGCTTTGCAATTTTGAGACTGCTGCATCCCTCTGCAAGATATCTCACTATTTTTGACTTTTCTGAGCCTGTCAAGTCCTTCTTTTGACCCATTTTGCCAAAGGAAAGGACGTTGCCTAATAATTATGCACACCTGATATAGGGTGTTGATGTCATTAGACCACACCCCTTCTCATTACAGACATGCACATCACCTAATATGCTTAATTGGTAGTAGGCTTTCGAGCCTATACAGCTTGGAGTAAGACAACATGCATGAAGAGGATGATGTGGACAAAATACTCATTTGCCTAATAATTCTGCACTCCCTGTATTTACAAAATACCACACATTTTGTTTTGGTTGTATTTATCCGCAACACCTTAAAGGCCAGTCTGTGAAATTATTGTCTGACATTAAACCGGTCCGTGGCACAAAACCGGTCCGTGGCACAAAAATAGTTGGGGTCCCCATCACTCAGGCCACTCACACACAGACTCTATTCAGACCAAGTCTTTATTTCTAACAGGTACATACAGGTACATAGTCTAAGAAGCTTGGAAAGAAAAGCACCTGGACTTCTTTAAGTTGCTTAAAGATGTTTCACCTCTCATCTGAAAAGCTTCTTCAGTTCTAGGGTCAAATGGTGGAGAGTCCCAGATTCTGGGACCCTCACACGTTGTTGTCATCACAACAACAGAAAGGAAGTGTACTTTTATCATTTGAGGTTTTTCTTGAGTCTTGCTTAGAAAATTAGATTTTCCTAATTTGTGTGAAGTAAAATGCCCTTTCTCTGTGGTTTTCCATTTCCTGACCAAGAAGAATAAATTAGGATTAACAACAAAAACTTTTTTTGATAGCATAAACATAGAAATAACACAGAAAAGTCTAAAAGAAAAAAATAAGAAAAGAAAATGGTAGTGTTTTTGGGAACTCAATAATTAGACGAACCAGATGCAGAAGTGTGGTGGTGATTTTTTTTTTCCAAAAAGGTGGAAGGCCACCTTTTGGTCATCCCCTTGGGGATTCTTTAGAGGGATAAATGTCATTCATCCCTGGGGATGGCCAAAGAGTAAACTTATTATGATGATGATGATGATGATGATGATGATGATTATTTTAGGCATACATATAAATATGGCAATTTGCAGATACAAAAGGTACAATCAATTACAACAAGATTACAATACTCAATACTAAGAAAAATAAAAACAAATGGTGAATATGGACATCTATGCAGATGTAAGCAAATGAACAGAATGTAACACTAAATTAAATGCCACAAATGTGAAGCCAAAAAAGAAGGAAAAAAACCCAAGGGGGAGATGTATTTTATCTCAGGTATCCAAATCAGTGGGAAGATGGTTTAGAATATCATGTAGTTTTTGTGGTTTATTTATTTTAAGTAATATCAAAGATTTTATAGATCATTTAAATTTCTTAAAAAAAAACAAAACAAACAGGCTCAGGGCATGATTTTGTAATCCTACTTTTGTGTATGAAAAATGTAACTAAACATAAAACAGTTTTACAACACAGTTTGTCATTCTTATCTTGTGAAATCAAACCAAATGTTATATTGTCTCTAGAGAAAGAATCGTGGATTGATTAAATCTTTGGTTTTATCCATTAATGAACATCAAACGAGAATGTCTGTGTAAAAGAATAAAAGAAAAATGTATGTATTGTGCTTTCAACTTGATTTGTATAAAATGAGTACATGTTGTCATTATTATAAATCTTAATATTAAATCTTATATTAATGCTAACATTAAGCAATTCTTTAGAGGGATAAATGTCATTCATTAACTTAAAATGTGTTTCTTTTGTTTTGGGGGGAGTATAGTAAGTTTTAAGTACATTGTTCTAAATCTGTTAATTGAATCTTTAATATATTTATGTAGGATGTAATTCCGATTTTGTCTTCCGGGGAATAATTGATCTGGTAAACAGCTTCTTATGAAACTGTTGTTCCATTTCTTGTTTAAAAGGGGTGTTCCTTCAATTGCCAGTGAGGTGCGCTGTGGCACCATAGGTTGCTGTGCCTTTATATTTTTAGTTAGAAACACAAACTCTTTTGTAGTGCTTTACATAATTTAGTGAATTTATTAGGCATTAAAATTGTATTTAGTAACAAAATTATCATAATCCAATAAGTTACTATTAGTGTCCATTAGATCACCTGTAGACCATATATTTTACTCAAACCAGCGTTTGTACAACACAGTCTTTTTGCTATATAGAACATATCTATTATTCGATATTGTAGTGTTGTGAGGCAAAAAAGTTATGAACATGTAACAGAATCCAGTACAATAGTAGTTGTCTGTAGTATTCTGACAAAGAGAGAGGAAGCTTGTTAACATCAATGTGATAAGAAAATTTAGGCCATCAACTTTACTGAAGAGGTGATTTTGGTCAATGTATTTGATCTTGGATCTCAACCAGTTTATTTTCAAAGTCCTATTAAGGCAGTCAAAGTCAATAGCTTTCAGTCCTCCATTTTTAATATCTTGGATCAAATGCTTCTTTTTCATGTAGTTAGGTTTATTTCTCCAGATAAAATTAAAGTTTTAAAATTTGATTAATAGCTTTTCCTAATTTATCTGGAATGGCATTAGTGTATGTTGGATAGATACATCTTGATAAGCGTTCCTTTTTTGTTAAACAATTCTCCCAAAAAATTTATAAATCTTTCTGAAGCCAAGAGTTCAGTTTGAAATTGCAAATTGATATGTTATATTTTAACAGCTCCTACTTTTTGACTGGTGTTATTTCCCCAGAGTTAATAATATCATGTATTAGCGCCTGAATGCCCTAATGGATTTCTTTGTTTTTTGGTTTTATATAGAGACTTAATAAGTGGTCTGCTATTAAATCCTTGATTTGGGCTAAACCACAAGTATTTTATTAATTCCTGAGCATTAGTCAGGCCCTGTTTACTACAGACAGTGGCGGTCCTAGCCTGTTTGGCGCCCTGGGCGAACACTCCCTCTGGCACCCCCCCCACACACACACAGACAAAACATATTAAGGATTGTACATTAACATAAAACTGTTGTACACACACACATATGAAGAGAGAGAGAGTATGCATAGTATGCAAACGGCTATCAAACAGCCATCATAATTTGTCATACAATGAGAACAGGACAAATCAACAATTGACAATGACTAATTAATATTAAAATCTGTAACATAATGTATTGTTTGCAGTTTAGTCTGTTACTGTTGCTATTTTTACCATTTCTTCTTGGAGCAACTGTAACGCACATAATTTCCTTAGGGATTAATAAAGTATTCTGATTCTGATTGTTTCAGGATGACCTGCCATTATCCAATCACACATCTGCTTACCTGTATCTTTGCTCATTTCTCTTCCTCTTCTTTTCTCTTTTTTCTAAACTGAGGACCTGATGGCTTTGAACTTTTCTTGTCCATCTTCCATTGGTTTTAATTTTGCACTCCAGTATGAACACCCATCCCTCAACATAATCTAACACACCTACACCTTAGTTCACAGATTCACTTTGTCTAAGGTGCATTTCTGAGATTTCACACAACCCAAGATTCAAATCATGAATACATAATGGACTTGGATTTACAACATTATGAATGAAATGTGCTCTATTTGGAAGCAGCCGGCCCCCCTCCCCTTTCGACGGGTTGTGTGTGAGACTTTAAATCATCAAACTGTAAATTTTAAATTGTTATTGATCCTTTACCCCGAGTCCTAAAGTGTATATTTATTTTCTTACTCTTCTTATATTTATTGTTTGTTTACTTGCACCGCTGTAACTGGAGCCTCGTCGTCTCGTCTCTCTATATACTGGACTGTAGCGGAGATGACAATAAAGTTTACTTTGACTTCAGCAGCAAGCAGGCGCACCGAGGGCTCTCGCGCACACTTTTCGTGTATAGAATTTCGAAAAAACATTGGTGCAAATTATAAGTCTGTATTATAATGTCTGGTGTTTTTGTGTTTGTTGGTTTGTTTTTATTTTTGTTTTATTTTGCGAGTTGGTTATTAGATGCTGCTCCAGCCGGTCAGAGAATCCTCTGCCGCCCCGCCCTCTCATCTCTGCGCACCTCGCAAACGGAGGGCGCCCTTACTCCCAGCAAATGGGCGATAGAAAACTGATCGGTGCCTATGCCATTCCCATGGCATAGGCATCATGCGCTGGCTGACGTCGGGGCAGCATGAGTACGAGCATTTTTATTTTATTTTTTGCCGATGCCCGTGATGCCGCCCCCCACCGCCCGTATCTAAAACCGCTACTGACTACAGAAGTTAGTAAACGTGGTATTGACTTACAAATACCACATATTTGTAAGTCATCCAAATACCACGTATTTGGATGACTTACAAATACCTACCTGGATCAACTCACCATGACTTGACTTGGATGGACTGGTACACAGGAAGTGCTCGGGTCCTTCAAGAAAGAAGTATAAAAGGCAGTGGAAGGTTCTATATTCAGAAAGAGTATGTAAATATCAGCACCAGAATGTACTTGAAAATGTCATATTGTTTTCTTCAGTAATATGAAACATGGTGTATTTTGGATTAATAGTACTGCAGTTTGTTCCTTGTATTTGCTGTAGATCTTTATTTGCTTTATATATTTTAAGGTAAGTTCATCTATAGTGTTACATCATTTTTTTTTTAAAGATGCTAAGAGTTTGCATCATCTCTGCAGCGGTCCCCAACCTTTTTTGCGCCACGGACCGGTTTATGCCCGACAATATTTTCATAGACCGGTCTTTAAGGTGTCGCGGATAAATACAACAAAATAAAACTAGTACCGGTACCGAAAAAAAGAAAATTTATTCATAACACACGTGAAAAGACCCAGGAAAACAGAGTAAACGATAAAAACAATAACAAAATAACGCTGAAAACCGATAAAAACCCTGAAAACTATACATTTCACACCTGAGCCTCAACTCTTGCGGCCCGGTACCAAACGACTCGTGGACCGGTACCGGTCCGAGGCCCGGGGGTTGGGGACCGCTGATCTCTGTCCTGTTAGACCCATTTAGCAAAAATCAGCCTGATTACGGCTTATTTTTTAATCTATTCTATAACATTATCATTGATTGGGGAGATGAAAATTAATGATATAAGACAGTTACGATATGGTCTGACTTTTCTCACCCAATAAATGAATCTTTAATATGGTATTTAATATGCTATTTTATCAGAAACTAGTGCTGTTGAAATTAACGCTTTAAAGCAAATTAATCCGCCATCATGGGCAACACAATTAAATTTTTTAAACGTAATTAATGCATCTGGAGTGCAGAAGGACTCAAACTCCCTGAAGGAGAGAACCTCTGCTAAAAGATTGAAGAAAACTACTCAAATTCTCTTTGAATTTAAGCATACATTCTTTGTGTTTATTCTGCATTTACTTCATTATATTGCAAGCTTAAATATGAATTTGAAAAAAATGTAGTTGCAACCAGGCTATTGATCAAGTAATTGTGATTAATTACAGAAAACTGTGAGATTAATTAGTTAATTTTTTTAATCTATTGACAGCACTATCAGAAAGATACATATGATTACAGCTGGTGAGTTTTCTTTTTACCTATATAAGTAAACTTTCAGACAAATGTAGTGGTGCCAATTATTTCAAGAACAATATTTGTCTCTTTCACACAAAATCCATCCTAAAATAAGCTCTAAGAAATATTTGTCTTTGAGATGATGAAGATATAAAGTGATATGAAATAGAAATAAATGCACCTTGAATGTTTGCTGAAGCTCAGTATTTAAAACAGAGTTAAATTTGACTGGTGTAATTTTTTAAATTAAATAAATTTAATCAGGGGCGTTTTTAGCCCAAAATGAATCAAAGCACCCCCAAAGATATCTTACTTTTTTTTTTTTTTTTTTTTTTTTTTTTACAATATTTGCTGTTTGTGTGACACACTACTAAAAATATAAAAACCATACAGTACTTGGTTGAGACGTAATATTCTAATGAAAATGGTTTGTTCCAGCTTGACTCTCCCCTTCTCTGGCTCTAGAGCCTTTTCTGCCAGAGCGATGGTGGCTGAGACGCAGGGGAGTGCCTGCCTTAAAACAGGACATGTTAGCTGCATTTAACCTGAAGTTACTCTTTATATAATTAGGTAGGAGTCAGACCATATTTCTTTTTAGCTGAAAAACATTACACCCAGGTAAACTGCAGTGTTGAAAATGTGTTTTCGACGATGTTTGCTACCCTACAATCCATCCTACTCTGTAGTAAAATCAGTGACATCTGACCGTCCTGTTGCTCCCATTGAAATTTATATAGCCTATTTAAAATCTAAAACTTAAAATTGTCCGTAGCCTACTGCTGTTACCACTGTCCTGTTTGAAATGGAATGAGAGAAGCTGCTTATTTTGTCATATGTGCATGTGCCCAAGGTAATAACTAGCTAACTGACTGGATGCCCATTAACCTTATAACTCCTGTTTTTTTTGTGTGTGTGTGTGTGTATATACAGAGAGAGAGGCAGGTTCATAATGGATACAAGTACGTTTTTTCAAAAAAAGGAACCACATTCATGTAAAAAGTGTAAGATCAAATGATCCATCAATCAAGGATAATGTTGGATCAGTGTTTCAATATTTATATCTTTTATTAGATGTACATGTGGTTTGGTTAGTTGGCTTTTGGTTGAAAGTACACCGAAAGAGGACTTTTTCATTAGTGATCTTGTAATCTTTTAGTAATCTTTTAGTGAATATTAATCTTTTTTCATATTAATATAAAAAGATTTTTAAATCTAATTGAGTATTTATCTATTTGTATCTATTAGTATCTATTCTATTATCATACACAAATTGTCAATCTAAAGAGGGAGAGAGAAAAGGGGGGAAGAACCAGGTAAGAGAACAGACAGGGAATAGTGACAGGCAAAACAGAAACTGTTAAACTGACAAAGAAAAAAAAAAACAAAGCTAATTTTACTCATACAATCTGGAAGTTGTGTTCTCCCTATATTAAAGCTGCTATACAGAATCTGCAAAACAAACTGGGTTGAAACATTTTTGACCCTCTTTAACAACATTCCAACATAACATTATAATTGATTGGGGAGATTAAAATTAAGGATGTATTTTTATGTGGTTCAGCCACAACTCTACTAAAACCTCAGCCAGTAATAGGTAGGCCAACCTTCGGACCATCTAGTTGTCTGCATGTCTGCTGCAGTACATGCACCACATTTGCGCACTATCAGAAAATGCCAAACAGGTGGAGTGAGGAACTGTAAAGAGAAGCAGAGTGCTCTGTTTATATTCTAAAAAATGTTTTAAGCTTGTTTCAAAGATTCTGTACAGCAGCTTTCCATGTTTTCCCAAAAGCACACATACACTTACCGTACCTTATCAGGGTTTCTCAAACTTTTTACAGTGTGTACCACCTGAGAAAATGTCAAGCTCTCCCAAGTACCACTATGAAAGCATGAAACTCATAAATCTTACAACACAAAATTAGTATTAGGAAATTAGAAAAATTAGTATCTGCAGTAAAGATTTTTTTCATACACTGTATACATTGTACCATAGGCAAAGTCCCCTCCATTTTTATATATTTTTTAAATTAATATTTTGTACATTTGTACATTTCAGGGACTCTTCTGATTTTGGAGTGTATTTTATCTGTATTATATTATACATGCACATTAAAAGTGAATCTCTGTCCAAAAAAAAAAAAAAAAAATGCACTCAGTTTACTTTTTACTCACTATGAGCATCATTCATTATTCTCACCCAGTAATTAAGGTTACTGTATTTTTTTTTTTATTCCAATCCATTCTTCTTTTGCAGTAGTAGTCTTTTGCAGCATTTAAATAACCTTTATCTGTCACGGTTGGCTGTGTAGCAGGCAGGCAAGCAGGAGTGGTGGATCCAAAATACAGGACTCAGACACAGAAGTACAACTTAAAGCACAGCCCTATTGCTGGGAAAAACCTCTTACTTAACTAAACTCACCAAAAGACAAACAAAAACCCTGGAGGACTAAAACACTGGAACAGAAATACTAAACAAGAGCTGGCGACAAACCACTGGAAAGGCAAAACACACAGCTAGTTGAGGGTACGACACAACAATGGGTTGAAGAAAACACAGGGTTAATATACACAGGGTGGTAATCAGGGAATGGGCAACAGGAGGGAGACACAGCTGGGAGAGATCAGGGCTAACGAGACAGGGAGAGCAAAGCTGGACACACTGACATAAGACACAGACCTTCACAATAAAACAGGAAACCACACTTTACTAAGACATGGGCTAGACAGAGAGACGGACTTGACACTGAACAAAACCTACTAATATAATAATAAACCCAGTATCACAAAGTAAAAAGCATATAAATCATAATCCTGAGAAATACCACAAACACAAGAACTAATCCCTTAAGAATAACCGAAACATAGCTCATAATAATAATCAATAAAGCACCAGAGAAGGAAGACAGTCCATCATTCAAAAATAAGCCAAAACATAACTCAAAATGCTGGGTCGAACCGACCCAGAACCGTAACATTATCAGATTTGATGGTTTTGTTACAGACTTTTCAAAAAAGCGTTTTGCTTTTCTTTCACAAATGTGGGGATTAAATTGTGTTAAAATGTACAAAACAGTGATGTCATGTTTTGTGATGAGGACCAAGGCACAGAGAGACTTGATGAATTTAAGAATCTTATGATTTAATAAAGAAATTTGCAGACTTGCACTGAGATGGTAAAATTATGATTAGGATAATAAGGGAGATGAAGACAACAGACGACGAGGACAGGGAGAAACAGGGGTTTAAATGCACCAAGGAGACAGTCAGAGAGAACTCGGGACAATTGGAGACATTTAGGAATGCAGGGACTGACAGAGACAGGGAAGAAGTCTCATCATGACGAGTAAAGTTTATCTTGCCCGGCTGGGCAGCTCTCCGGGTGCTCAGCACCCCCAAAGCTCTGATCCTAGAATCGCCCCTGCATTTAATGTATTAATACAATAAATGTAATGTCGGACATATTATTATTAAATTATATTACCAAAGTGTGACAGACATTGGTCTCTTAAAGTATATTAGCTCACTGTTGTTTATCTGTCTCTCTGCCTCAGATGTATCACATACCAATGTGAACATTCAGTAAAAGTAAAAAATAAGATAAAATTAAGATTAAGAGGGTTCCTTAGTGTTGTGAGGAAAAAAAAAAGTTCTGGATAACTGCTTTTGTTGTGTAATTGGATTGCACTTTGTTAGGCCTCTACCCTAAGACCTGACCAACTTGGCCCATCCAAAGGCTAAGCTTCTGCTGGTCTAGCTCTTAGGGACACTGAACCACAGAAAGCCCCATGACCATGTTAAGGTGGCACTTCCTCAGGGGGAAAACTGAAAAATAAAACAAGAACAAATAAAATCAAATATTCCTCATCAGATTATAACAATTATTTACAATTTTATGGTTGATATCAAATATATTCAAACCCAACAATAACACTTCCCACTATTTGCAATATTTAAAAAAGTTATTAAAAAAAACAGTAAATTCACCAAATCTTGAAAAAAAACCCCCCCGAAAAATAGAATTAAAAAAATTAAATGAAATATCCATCCAGATATTTACAAACAACAGCATAAGATTATCCTAATTGGATGACCCAATTCTCAAATAAATTTGCAAAATAAAGTAAGAATAAAATAAGATCTCTCAATATAGCCAATATTTACAAAACTAAAAAGGGTTGGCATAGTAATTTTAAAAAAACATTCACCATGTCTTTTCCTACAATTCTCAAATTAATTTGTGTAACAAAACAGATTTTGTCTTGTTTTAAGATTGTTTGTTTTGCAAGGAACTGAACTCCACTCTCCTTTCTCCTCAATCCACTCTACAACAACAGTCTCCTGCTACCGTTACAGATTCATCCATATCCAAGTTATTTGTTATGGACGTCTCATGGGCGATGATCAGCAAATTCCGTTTTCTTTTTTGTAATATAGTATGATGACAAGGGGCTAGGACCTATCACAGAGCATTAACTTTCTCTTTGTGAGCTGCTGGAAGCTGGGGTAGAAAGCGAATGAGCTTTACTAAAATCGCTGTAATTACATCAGTATATGAAATGAGGTAACTGTTGAGTGCAGAGTTGAAAGCTGGTCCTCTAGATGGCTCTATGCAGCAGACAGGCTCACATGAACAAACATTTCTCTACCAGAGACTTTTAAGGGGATATTGCCCCCTCTTGGGCATTGCCCCCTCTTGGGAAGTGGCCTGGTCAAAGTCCTGACTAGGTCACTTCCCACAGGTCTGGCCCGGATCTGGTGTCAAGCTGGCACTGCTGGCTGACCTCTGGCATGGTAAGTGGTATGTCATCCAGATATGGGCCAGCTAACTGGCATTAATGGCACTGTTTATGTGAGGGCATGGCACATCTGACCCGATTGTGGTTTGGTTTATGTGGCCCAGGCTCATAGAAAACAGATCTGGCCCGGATCCGGCATCAAGATGGCACTTCTGACTGCCTGGTGTCATGGCAGGGTGTATGTCAACCAGATTTGGGCCAGGTCTAGCAATGATGGCACTATTTATGTTCCTATTTTCCTATTTTAGTTAGAAGACCAAAACTCCATGTAGCAATGCTATGGTAGCCAACGTTTCAAATGCAGGATTCCTGGTTCTTTCAGTCTGCATGTCAGACTGAAAGAACCTACTAAATGTAGTTGGGAAGCACTCAGTTGAGAGAAAGTGTGTGAATGTGGTATGAATGTTGTATAGAGCATCCATCCATCCATCCATCTTCTTCCGCTTTTTCCGGGGCCAGGTTGCGGGGGCAGCAGCCTAAGCAGAGAAGCCCAGACCTCTCCCCAGCTACCCCCTCTAGCTTATCCGGGGGCACACCAAGGCGTTCCCAGGCCAGCCGAGAGATATAATATCTCCAGCATGTCCTGCGTCTGCCCCGGGGCCTCCTCCTGGTGGGACATGCCCAGAACACCTCGCCCAGGAGGCGCCCAGGAGTCATCCTTGTCAGATGCCCGAACCACCTCAGCTGGCTCCTTTCGATGTGGAGGAGCAGCGGCTCTACTCTGAGCCCCTCCTGGATGGCTGAACTTCTCACCCTATCTCTAAGGGAGAGGCCAGCCACCCTTCGGAGGAAGCTCATTTCTGCCGCTTGTATCCACAATCTCGTTCTTTCGGTCACTACCCACAGCTCGTGGCCATAGTTGAGGGTAGGGACGTAGATCGACCAGTAAATTGAGAGCTTCGCTTTTACACTCAGCTCTCTCTGAGAGCATCACTGCGGCCGCAGCACCAATCCGTCTGTCGATCTCCGGCTCCATTCTCCCATCACCCGTGAACAAGACCCCGAGATACTTGATCTCCTCCACTTGGACTCTCTGTGAATCGCTACCTTATTGTGGTGGAGGGGTTTGTGTGTCCCAGAGATCCCAGGGACTATGTTGTCAGGGGGGGGTTTGCCCCCTGGTAGGGTCTCCCATGGCAAATTGGTCCTGGGACCAAACAAAGAGCGATTCAGAAGACCCCTATGTTGTATAGAGCATTTTGAGTAATCTGGGAGAGTAGAAAAGCACTATATAAGAATCAGTCCATTCACTGTGCAAACAGAGTTTTGTCATGTTACTTTTGCACTATTGCATTCCGGCACATGTTGTTATTACATGGCTTGATTAAGGTACACATTAATCAATTAAATCTAATGTCTGGGGCATCTGGGGCCAGAGCTGAAACTGTTCGGGGGCCAGAACTGAAACTGTTCTGGGCCAGCAGTGTGTCTGCAACTGGCCCTTGGCTACACAAAACTTACAGATACCCACATACCGCAAAGAATGACAGCCCTCTGGTATGGCGTTATTTTTGTGCCACTATTCTGAGCGCACGTAAAAAAAAATTGAGCGCACGTAAAAAAAAATTGCAGGTGCAAGTGTTGCATTTTGAGGAGAAATTTAGTTTGAGCTTACAAAAGCTGAATTTGAGTGAACAAAATTCATTGCTGCGTGCAAAAAACGTATTTCAGTGTTTGCGCTTGTCCATATACACACACAATAGCACCCCCTCTCGCTCAGTTTTTTCATTTGCGCTTGCTCGCAATGTGTTGCTTGCGCTCACAACATTCTCTGCTTCGTACGCTCAACTCTCTGTACACCGTTATAAGTGTGCCACAAAACCAACCAATCACAGACTTGGTTTCAAAAATTCTGATTGGCTCTTACGGTCTCCAATCCGCTCGCTAGCTACTGCTTTCCGGACACCGGAAACACTGTCCACTCAGTCTCGCTTCTTGCAGATAGAGGGATTTTTGATTTACTCTGCAGCTAAAGAAGAGATGGCAGAATCAAACAATGGCTCCAATAATACTACACCACAGTATCAGGTGAGTTTAATTTTTTTTTTGTGAATTTAGTAATTTGCTGTCCTTTCTGTTTAATATGCTGTGAAATTGTAGTTACAGATGCAGCTGTAGAGTTTAAGCTAGCCTTATGGGTAATTACCAGCGTAGTTGTCTTACTGAGGCAGTATATCCTAATCATGTTTTTTAGGGTAATGGTGCAGTTGAGTCAGCAGTAAGAAATCTGGTGTCTTTGCTGCTTAACAACATATCCACAAATCCTTCAGGGAGGCCAACAGAGAGTGGGCAGCCGGAGCCTAGAAATCTGACTATCCAGCAAGAGATGACAAGGTTTTTGCTTTTTTTGTGTGTTTTTTTTATTTTAACTTTTTGCAATCTTTTCTGTTAAAGTTATTTGGTTTGTGGATTTATCAACATTGATTTTTAAATTAAAATGTGCTATTAAGGACTGATGTCATATTTAATAACTTTATTAAACAATAACCCTTATGTTATGCAACACTGCATTTTTTAAACTCATGCATTTTCATCCCACAGATCATTTCCAGGATATTTCAAATCACACTTGAGCCGTGGTAAAAAGAGATGTTTAACATCTACTAAGCAGCTTGTTAAGGCAGGCAGTAAGACCACAGGCCTCAGTTTTTATTTGCTGTCAAAAAACACATCCTACACACCTTTGCCAGCTGAGGAGCTTGAACTCCTACAAGCTGGCATGGGGAGACAAACAGTGTCTCTTCCAGAAGATGGTGACCATGCAGAGGTAAGTTTGTGTAGTCAGTATTAAAATCAGTCATTGGCAGACGCATTTAGCCTGAATCATATGCCACAGTCCATTTAGTGTTCCATTCTGCTTAACTGTGTTTTTAACTAAGATTTCTAGACTTCTGGAAGAAACCTTTCCAAAAATGGAATATCTTTGTGGAGGATGGCTCTTGCATAAGGCAACAGGTTTGTTGTTAATTCAGTTTTTATGTATTTTTTTGGCATTCTTGCGTGCTCATACTGCATTATGATTATGTAGTTGATACTTTTGCTGCTTGATTGTTTATGCTATTTTTCTGTCAATAAAGGTGGCAGTGGTCGACGAAAGCTCACTGTAATTCCACCTGAAACAGAAGGATATTCTGTCAAAACACTGAAAGCTGTGTCAGGAGGTGGCAAATCCACTTTTTACATAGTACCTCTTCAGGAAACATTAGACACATCTCCTCTACCTCCCGACTCACAGCACTTTTCAAAGATGCCAAAGAAGATATTTTACCAGTGTAATGAAGTTATGCCTCTGCAGATGCTTGCAGTACACATCAATACGTGCAAAGGAAAATTCTCTCCTGATGAGACTGATGATGAGGTGAGACAATTTTGATGAAATCAAAATGAGCAATTTTGATTAAATAATATAGTATCACAATTACTGTTTTTTGATTCAGCAGGAATCGGAGTTATGCATTGTGAGAAGCAAATGCAAGGTAAACCTAGCACATTACTAAAAACCATAGTAACTACAATGAATTTTGTATTGGTAATGATCTTTTTCCCACTATGCCTAACATGTACCCATTTTTGGAATTGTAGGTTATTTGTCCAATATGCACTAAGGATTTTCCTGAAGATGAGATCACAGTCCATGCGAGTCTGTGTGGGGATAGGTAATCTTTTTTCAGCCGTTTATGAAAAAATGTTAATCAGTAACAGTCCACGCAAACATATGTATTTTTTTTTTTTTTTTTTTTTAAACTTTGTTTTGTCATCAGCTTTCAATGCATGGTGCCTGAAGAAAATGACCAAACTACAGGGACACCAGCTCAAACTTCAGTATGCACAACAGACAGGTACTTTTTGCTCTATTATAGTTCATATACACACTATTATGCAGAACCATTTGTTAAAATTATGTGTAAGATCTTTTACACAATACCTGGGGTTTAATTTCATATAAAACATTTTGTGACCACACTACTTTAAATTATCTTTAATGGTTGTTGCACAGAACATGCTGCAATAATTTCTAATCACGTTTAATGTGGTAGCCTCTTTTAATCTAAAGATGATTATTTTTCTTTGAGAGCTTAGGATGTTTTCTACCCTGTTTTTGTTAAGCGTGGAAGATGTATTGCGTTGCCTTGAACAACAAGTCGACACCACAACAGAATTTAAGTTGTGTGTGGACAGAGAAGACCTTCCAGACAGAGGCATTCTCCAGTGGCAGAGAAAAAAAGCTGCATCTCCCACCAGTGTTCTTAGGGTGGTTTTCATTGGAGAGGCAGGCGTGGATACAGGAGCACTTAGGAAAGAGTTTTTGAGTGGTGAGTTGCCTATTACCTGTTTTGTCCTAGTATCAATAAATAATGGATAACTTAAAAATGCGGATATTTTTTGTATGAAAGACATGATTTCAGGTATTGAAAGCAGATTCTTTGAAGGACTTGAGAACAAGGGCAAAAACCCCAAGTATTCTCTGACCGATCTTGATAATGAAAACTTCAGGTTGGTTACATACGAGCTTTGTGTATTACATTTAATACGCATCCGATATTTTTGTAAATGTTACCTGAAAATGAATTATAATCATTTGTCTACACAGAACTGTTGGTGAAATAATTGCAGTCAGCCTCGCCCAAGGAGGCCCATCTCCTGCCTTTTTCAAAGAATGGTGCTACAATTTCCTCTGCTCAGGAGAGGTTGATTTCAGCTGTCTGTCTAAGGAGGATGTTGCAGATGTGGAATCTTCCCTGCTCATCTGCAAAGTGAGCACCTGGTTTAGCTCTGGCACATGATATATTATGAGTATGGTGTTTTTAAACACTTTTAACCTTCTGTATTTCCTCTTTCACATTATACATTTCCAGGTTGAAGATGCAGCAGACATACAGTCTCTGATGATGTGGGCTGATGAAATTGTCAGCTGTGGATACACAAACCAGATAAAGATGGAGAGTAAGGAAAGCATGATCCGGTAAGGGAGAAAAAAATCAGAGAGATCATTAACCCACCCCCCCATCCCCAACTAGTTTTTCATTTTGTTTTTTTTTTTGTTTGTTTTTTTTAAGTGCTATTGTCTTACACTCTACAACAAGACTGATTCCAATGCTACAGCAGCTCCGAAAGGGCATAGAACTGTATGGACTTGTGAACCTGATGGCTGTAAATCCTGAAGCTTGCCACAGTTTGTTTGTTCCTGGGAAAATCCTCAAAGTAAGTATTAACATAGCAGCTTCAGTCTGATCCAAAGACAGTCCACTTATCTGTACTGTAGTTATCCTGTATTTATTTATTAGTTTTGAATGAACAATATATCTATAATATAATCTACTTTATTTCCTTATTTACAGCCAGACGCTGATTTCATTATGATGAGCTGCCAACCACATTTCAGTGAAAAAGGGACATCTAGGGAGAGAACTGAGAGGAAGATCATAAATTTTTTGCAAGATTTCTTGCAGGAGATTGAAGTATCAGGTACTATATAGTATTAGCTGTATATACCTATAGTATTGTTTAAATACCGTATGCATCTGTTAAATATTTTTGCTTTAACATGCAGGGCACTAGAAAGTATTCTTAGTTGTTAATTTAAAACATTGTAATCCAGATTGCTTTTTATTTAGAAAAGACTTCAGAAACATTTTCAAACATCACAGATGGAAACACAGGCGGTGCAGGTGGTGAAAAATCAGAGTCTCTTGCTGTCCACCATGTGCTCCAGTGGATGACCGGCCAGTCCCATGTTCCCATCCTTCCTGATGAAAAGAGACATTTCAAAATAACATGCAAGTTTGACCATGAATGTAAGGAGCGGCTGGGAGATCACTCCATTTGTTACCCAGTTGTGAGTGCATGCACTTGTACTGTGACTTTTCCAGTGCAGCATCTGGACACTTACACAGTGTTTAAAACCATAATGAGTGCAGCAGTTAAATATGGTGGTGGATTCCACAGAGTTTAACACATTGTTGTCTTGTAATTTGGAAACTAAATGAGTAAAAATGTTTCTAAACATTAGCTGTTAAGATGTTCGTAGCCGTTTCATGAAAATGACAAGACTTCAAAACTTTGTGTAGGGTCTTACGTTGATAGATAATAAGCAAGTGCTTTGTTTGCTTGTCTACTTGTAATCTGAATGTTTTAGCAAAGAAATCCAGTATTTGAGAACTTAAAAGAACGTTGACTTTCACGTCCATGTTAAGTGTCACTGTTGGTTTGACACCTGTAGCAAGAATTGTATGTACAGGTCACGACCGTGTGACTCAGAATGTTCCAAGGGATTAATAGTTCTCTGAAGCCCCTCCAGGGTTTCCTCATCCAGTGGGCATTCAACTTCAGGAACCACAACTGTGCTGTTAGATTCTTCTTGCAGTACAGCACTCTCCCAGTCAATGCCTGGATCCCAAAGCTCCTTCAAATCCACAAACATATATAATGGTCATTATTCCAGAATAGGTACTTTTGGGAGGAATGTTATTTTGTGTAAGCGTTTTTTCCATTAAATACAACAATTTAAAAAGAATGCCTTTGTTTTCATGTTCTTCTTACTGTAATTTAGATTAGTGGTAATTGATAAGCAAGAATGTATAAAATCACCAGAAGCATCTCCCAGATGTGCTACAAGTGTTTAATTTGTTAATTTCAGAAGAGCACAGTTAACTGCTAACTAAAATTTTGAAATTCAACATTTAAATAAATAAAAAAAAAAAAAATCAGATTATGATCTGGTACCTCAAGTCTCTCGCCCTCGTCCAGCTCATGTAGATGTCCCATACACCAGAGCTGTTCAGGAGTGAGACCACCTTCTGTCCTGAGGGGATGATTATTCCATCCTCCAACAAAGGTGACAAGATCTGCTCGGAGTCGAGGGACAAAGATGTAGTGGACACCAAAAAGATGAATGACATCTGAAATGTCAAGCAGGCCATCCTCCTCGAGTGAGTGAAGAATATCATGGTACTTGCTAGTGACTGCAATCCAGACATCACGCCAAAGTCGTTCTACTCTGTAAATACATTTGAATTTGGATTTCAGGTATTTCATGCTTCAAATCAATATCAGAACTGCTACAACAATCTACCCATGCAGTCAATAATAATATAAAAAACATCAAAAGACTAACCTCTGATTGTGGACACTCTTTCCAGATATGAAACTCGCTCTCCCTGTTCCTCTTGTGGCAAACATGAAATGTGCAATGTCCAGGTTTTCTACTCCTTGATCTGCCCTAACCCTATGATAAAAATACATTTTTAAGGAGTTTTTAAAGTTTTCTTTAATGAAACTTGTTGCTAGCATATAAATTAAATCAGGACATAAAACCTTGATGGCAAGCCGTGAAGCTGGGCTGATCTCAGGAAAAATGAGAATGCAGTTTTTGCCCTGTTGTTAGTTGCTGCATCCAAGTACAGGACCTGCAGTAAAAACAAATGGAAAATTAAAGATCTGGTTTCAGATCATGTATAGTTTTTCAGTTAATAATGCAGTTTCATAATAAGTGTTCAAGGAATATTGTACGGTTCTATGTTCATAACCATAATTCAAAGCTTGAGTAGTCTATACATCAATATTGGTAGTACTTATCAAAAAATGAAAATGGCCTTTTAGTTGAACCTTTTTTTGTAAAGAACTGATTATAAATTAAAAAAAAAAAATTGCAAATTGTCCACTATGTTGGCTTGCTGAATAATTGATGTTCATAAAAAAACAACCTAATAAAGCTCTCATTTCAAAACTACCAAATATTCTACATAACAGTTAACATTTTACCTTCCTTGAGTAGCCATCCACTCCACCAAAGATCACAACATTGTACCTGTTTCAGAGGGAAAACAATCTCACTAAGGCTTGATTTGCAGAACATGTAAGACATTGAAAATACATTTTTCAGTATGCACACTTGCCACTGACTTAAACTGGACACTTGTCAGGTGTGCTAAAAATAATACCAACATTTTTATATGTTTATAAGTTCAATGAGACTAAATATTTTAGTTCTCTTGTCATGATGTTTTTTTAAAGTTTTCTGGAGCACTTAACATATTATGTGTTGATAGGCTTGTTATCATGGAAAATATCGATATACAAAGTGTAAATAATTGCTCAAGAAAATTTACAATTAACAATATTGCTGGTTTTGTTACACATCCTGTATTCCTTTTACTTAATATTACTCTATCAAGTGCTTTTTAAAATATTATAAATACACTGAAAAACCTATCAGATAAGGTTGATTAAAGCAGATTTAAAGTATAACGTGCATCTTTCTGCCCAACTTGTGTTAGAGCTATATAAGTGGGTATTTTACCTTATTAGCTTGTGATTTGTGTCTATGTGGACCAGGGAGAGAGGGCCTCGCACCGAGTAGTTTCTTCGCACAACACAGCCTAGTTCTGTGATCCGTTTGAAGATCCCTACAGCATCAACTCGATGCATGGAGGCCATCATTCTCCACCACTGAACACGGAGACCCATAGAAACCAAATGTCCTTGAACCATTCGATAGCCAGCATTTGGCATCTGATTTTTGATAGGCGATATGATGTTGTCCAGCTCTTGGTCATTCATTGTGCTGTATGTTCCTCTCACAGACAAGTCAAATTCTTGGATCCTCCTGTAGATTGTTCTTCTTGAAACACCAAGACATTTAGCAATGCAGCTGACTGGCAGCTGAATGTCCAACAAATTCTTGAGTCTTTCTCTCTCTAGTACGATTTTGGGGTGGCCAGGTCCCAGACCAAATTCTGTTTCCAGTTCAATAATGGCCACAGAGCTGATGTTAATTTCACACTGAACCAGATGATGAACGTTTTGTAGAGCCTCTGTAATCTCTGACAGACCGCCTATTTGCTGAGAGAAAGATTCAAACAGAACAAGCTCATGACGAGTCAAGAACTCCAAATAATCCAGATTTAGTGGTTGTTGGTTTAAAGCAGCTTCCAGTTTAGAGAGGAGTCTATGCATCATTTGCTGTCTCAGTATGTCCTGTTAAAAGCAGCAAAGAACATGGACAAGTAGTTAGAAAAATACAATGAAATGATGTATCTCAGACAAAAATAAACAACCCATAAAACAAACTACATGAGGTACATCATTTTTCAAGTTTGCATAGTTTGCAAATTAGCTAACGTCAGTTATCAAGCAAATAATAATTAACAAAATGATTTTATATTACTTACATGTGGCCGAGACATGCTCTTTTCGTGCTGCTATTCAGTATTCGACGACATAAAAGAGAGCTACTCAAATATAATTTGGAAAAATTAGTCAGCTGGCATGGTTGTATGATGCAACTACATTATACTACACCAACAATAGTCTTAAAAAATAATATATTTTAAAATAAAATAATTAAAGATATTATCCGCAAATTGGGGTTTAATAGAGTTTAGCTGGATTTAGCTACATTTCGGACAGTGTTTCCGGAAAGCAGTAGCTAGCAAGCTGATTGGAGACCGTAAGAGCCGATCAGAAATTTTGAAACCAAGTTTGTGATTGGTTGGTTTTGTGGCACACTTATAACGGTGTACAGAGAGTTGAGCGTACGAAGCAGAGAATGTTGTGAGCGCAAGCAACACATTGCGAGCAAGCGCAAATGAAAAAACTGAGCGAGAGGGGGTGCTATTGTGTGTGTATATGGACAAGCGCAAACACTGAAATACGTTTTTTGCACGCAGCAATGAATTTTGTTCACTCAAATGCAGCTTTTGTAAGCTCAAAATAAATTTCTCCTCAAAATGCAACACTTGCACCTGCAATTTTTTTTTACGTGCGCTCAAATTTTTTTTACGTGCGCTCAGAATAGTGGCACAAAAATAACGCCATACTCTGTTGGCTCAGATCAGGTTTGCCAGAGGTAATCCACACATGGGCCAGCACAGGACCATCAGTGAGTCTGCAACTGGCCTTGTGTTGGCCCATATGTGTTAGGTTTGGATTTTCTCCCTCTTACTAATAAACACCTATTACAAGTAAATACAAAATAAACTGCATTTTGTGTTTACTTGTTTTAGTTTTGTCTAATATTTAAATGTGTTTGATGATCTGAAACACGACGTAATGAGAAGGAAACAACAAAGTATAAATGGGACATGGCAGAAATTTGCATCATGACGAGTAATATAATTTATTTAAAGCCCAAATCATAGACAGATTACTCATGACTGCAGAATTTAGAGGCACCTAAAAGGTCCCAAAACAAAACAAGAAACCCCCATTTCATTTTCACAGTAAAGGCTACAGAGTGCGGAGCAGAGCCTGAACTTTTAAGGGGCCTTGAGGTGATAAAGCACTTGAGGTGTGGTATTATGTCGATATTGATAAATAAGAACCTATTAAAGAAGTAACATATTTAATTTCTTAAGAAACATGCCAATAGAGTTATGTTAATCCCAAAATTTCCTTGCAAATTGTCATATGCAATGTATAATGGATCTCAATGTGGAAATTATATTTGTAGCCAAACCTACGATGGTCCAGGTGAGCTCCAGTGTTTTTCCTATGCCCTCCCTGTGTTCCCCCCCTGTATCCGCCCTGGGGCAGAGCCCTCGTCATGCCACCTGCTCAGCTCACTTGTTCCTGATCCTAAAGTAATCCACAGAGGTTATTTAAGATCAGCATCCTCAGCTCTTTTTTGCCAGTTATTCAGCTAACTGCACTTGCCACATCTTCCCATCATTCTGCTAGCATGCATCTCAGGAACCTCTGGATGTTGATCTCCACGGCAAGGCACACGTTCTGTCGCCACACAGTTCACCACTCTGGTTTGCATCATTTGCCACTTCCACCTACCTGTCTTCCTGCCACCGTCTTTTGTCGATCAGTGGAAAAACAGGGTTGGCGTCAACCTACTCACTCACCACTCTAGGAGCTCACCTAGTCATCCAGTTCTCTCAGAGCTGTTTATGCTCCACCTGCCAATTCTGCCTCTTTTGCCTTCATCCCATGAATCCCTCCTTTGTTTTGCCATTAATTCCCGTGTTTAAGTCAATAAATTAGTTGAAACCTTATTGTTGTCTCCCGTATTTGAATATGCTTTTTGGTCCTAGTTTTCGCATTAGCCCCCGGATTCCCATGATAGACCCATAAAAACTAAAAAGACAATAACAAAAAATCTTAGAGTACATAAAAAAATCTAAATTCTATATAATTTTATTTAATTTTGATTTTATTTAATTTGACAATTTGTTGGTAAAGGGGTGACTTGCATTTTTATGGCAGGTATTTTTGGCCTAAGTGTAAACCATGCTCCTTGACATGTAGCACTGGGTTGGCTCTTTGTACCCCAGAGTCTGGGTACAAAAGTCAATTAAATTCAGTTTTGTTTATATAGTGTAATCACCTCAAGGTGCTTTATATTGCAAGGTATGTGTTTACGTAATTTCAAACCATCATTTAAACTGCCTGCAAACCTGAGCGTATATGTTTTTTCTTCTATTCTCATTCCGACTACGTGAAAACCTACTTCTCCTCCTCTTACTTCAAGAATAAATGCGTTAATCATTCTGATGCAAAATATTAACTGATCTCAATCAGAAAATTTGATTCAGTGGTGAAAGTCTGTATTGTGGTTACGAATGCTGTTTTCAACGAGCCAATTTTCAAATATAAATTTTAAACTCTTTTAAAAATGTTTGTCTTTTTGTTTTGTTTTTTAAGTGGCAGGTATTTCAAATTCAACATTTCTATCAGCTCAACAAAGATCAGGAAACAGACAAACTATGTGCAGTTTGTTACCCAGTGTGTTGCTAGCTAAAGGTCCAGATGCTGTATTTCACAGGAAGAGAAAAGAGTGTCAGATAAACTCACTAAGAGATGGACAAAAGTGTGAGAAAAAACAGGACTTGAGAGGAAGAATAAAGGTTAGATTTAAAGGTAAAAATGCTCAGTAACAAAAGCTTACATGTGATATAATTTCAATCAATTGTTCGGATATTCCTGGGGAAAAAAATCGTGTATTAACTTTGTGTTATGCAATGTCGCATGAAAATACTTGGTAGTTTGTATGGAATGAAAAGGTTTGCTTGTCGCACTGTGGTGACCTTATTGTAAAGCACTGCACTGGATTGGTGCGCAGTGGCTGTGGTGCCTGTGGTCAGTGTTGATTTACAGTGGGGCAAAAAAGTATTTAGTCAGCCACCGATTGTGCAAGTTCCCCCACTTAAAATGATGACAGAGGTCAGTAATTTGCACCAGAGGTACACTTCAACTGTGAGAGACAGAATGTGAAAAAAAAAATCCATGAATTCACATGGTAGGATTTGTAAAGAATTTATTCGTAAATTAGGGTGGAAAATAAGTATTTGGTCACCTCAAACAAAGAAAATCTCTGGCTCTCACAGACCTGTAACGTCTTCTCTAAGAAGCTTTTCTGTCCCCCACTCGTTACCTGTATGAATGGCACCTGTTTGAACTCATCATCTGTATAAAAGACACCTGTCCACAGCCTCAAACAGTCAGACTCCAAACTCCGCCATGGCCAAGACCAAAGAGCTTTCGAAGGACACCAGGAAAAGTATTGTAGACCTGCACCAGACTGGGAAGAGTGAATCTACAATAGGCAAGCAGCTTGGTGTGAAAAAATCAACTGTGGGAGCAATCATCAGAAAATGGAAGACATACAAGACCACTGATAATCTCCCTCGATCTGGGGCTCCACGCAAGATCTCATCCCGTGGGGTCAAAATGATCATGAGAACGGTGAGCAAAGATCCCAGAACCACACGGGGGGACCTGGTGAATGACCTGCAGAGAGCTGGGACCAAAGTAACAAAGGTCACCATCAGTAACACACTACAACGGCAGGGAATCAAATCCCGCAGTGCCAGATGTGTTCCGCTGCTGAAGCCAGTGCATGTCCAGGCCCGTCTGAAGTTTGCCAGAGAGCACATGGATGATACAGCAGAGGATTGGGAGAATGTCATGTGGTCAGATGAAACCAAAGTAGAACCTTTTGGTATAAACTCAACTCGTCGTGTTTGGAGGAAGAAGAATACTGAGTTGCATCCCAAGAACACCATACCTACTGTGAAGCATGGGGGTGGAAACATCATGCTATGGGGCTGTTTTTCTGCCAAGGGGACAGGACGACTGATCCGTGTTAAGGACAGAATGAATGGGGCCATGTATCGTGAGATTTTGAGCCAAAACCTCCTTCCATCAGTGAGAACTTTGAAGATGAAACGAGGCTGGGTCTTCCAACATGACAATGATTGGTTGTCATGTTGGAAGCATGGTTTACACTTAGGCCAAAACACACCGCCCGGGCAACAAAGGAGTGGCTCCGTAAGAAGCATTTGAAAGTCCTGGAGTGGCCTAGCCAGTCTCCAGACCTCAACCCCATAGAAAATCTGTGGCGGGAGTTGAAAGTCCGTGTTGCTCGGCGACAGCCCCAAAACATCACTGCTCTCGAGAAGATCTGCATGGAGGAATGGGCCAAAATACCAGCTACTGTGTGTGCAAACCTGGTAAAGACCTATAGTAAACGTTTGACCTCTGTTATTGCCAACAAAGGTTATGTTACAAAGTATTGAGTTGTATTTTTGTTATTGACCAAATACTTATTTTCCACCCTGATTTACAAATAAATTCTTTACAAATCCTACCATGTGGATTCATGGATTTAATTATTTTTTCACATTCTGTCTCTCACAGTTGAAGTGTACCTCTGGTGCAAATTACTGACCTCTGTCATCATTTTAGGTGGGGGAACTTGCACAATCGGTGGCTGACTAAATACTTTTTTGCCCCACTGTACATCAAGTTTAGGAGACTAATTTGCATTTAAAATGATGATGGTTAAATTAATTAACTGAAATCCACCTTTATACCAATTGTATACAGTCTAGTATAAAGACAACATAGAGTTTAATGTCAGTGTAGAGCAGGGGTGGGGAACTCCAGGCCTCAAGGGCCGGTGTCTTGCAGGTTTTAGATCTGTCCTTGATCCAACACAAATGATTTTAATGGCTAAATTACCTCCTCGACATGTCTTGAAGTTCTTTAGAGGCCTGGTGATGAACAAATCATTTGATTCAGGTGTGTTGACCTGGGGTGATATCTAAAACCTGTAGGACACCCGCTTTTGAGGCTTGGAGTTCCCCCACCTATCAATTCCCACTGTAACCCTTTACTATACTCATTTTACTTTTTGATTGTGGAGGCAAAATCCCCCTCTACAATGTAGGCAGAAACAGAGAACTGATTCAAACTGAGTGCATCATTAGAATTTACATATTTGTATCATGTACTAATATTATTTTATCATTATACTAACATAGCACAAGGTTCAGTTACCTTTGTACAAAACTGGTTAGTAGCATTGTCCTTCAAGGAACTCTGAATACATTTCAGAGCCTGTTGTAGATGTGGAAACTACAGTTAGACTTTCTTTACTTAAGTATAAGTACAGCTATCATTTTGCCTGATGTCAGGGACCAAGCAGTAAAGCATAAAGGACACAGGTGGTTTTAATTTAAAAAAAAAAAAAAAAAAAAAAAAAAGGGGGGGGGGGGGGGGGTTATTTACCCAAAAATATAAAAATATATTTAACAAAGCCAAAACTTAAACAGGCAGCCCAATAAAAGCAGTCACCTCAATAGACTAAATTCAAGATAATAATTAACAAACATATGACAAACTGACCTGCTGAAATGACACACGGGGGAACTTAAATACTGGTTTAGCTAAACCAAATGACACACATGGGGGAAAACAAAATGGCTGCCATATAAGCAACTAATACAAAACAACTAAACAAACATGAAACACCCCCCAGGCAATGAAGCATGTGGTGCAATCCAATTAGGCTGTCAGTGGTACTTCAGGTCTCCCAGCCCTTTGCCACACCTTTTGCCAGACAGGAGGAGAAGCCAACCCCCAGGTAACTCAAACAAAGAAAGATGTATTAATATAACATAAAACAGAACTTTGACTTTGCAAGGTTAATATGTGTGCACGCCATATAAACATTGGAAGGTGTGATGGAAAAATAAATACATTTAATAAAGAAACAATATTGAACAATAAGTAGAATATTTTAAAGTAGTGACTGTAAATTAAACTAAAGTGAATCAACGGGTGGTGAGGTGTGGAGCTTACCATGTGTGGCATGCCATCACACCTGATAAAGTGCGTTTCTGCCAAATGATGGCGATGTTTGTGGTGAAAGTCAGTATTGTTTTTTACTAACTGTTCTGAAGACGTAGCAGGACGTGTCATTTGCAGACCTGGCCACAAGAGGGTGGTCACAAACTTGGCTTAGTGCAGACAAACCAGTTATAACCAGTTCAGCCATATACTTCTTCTGGGTTAGGGTTAGGTTGATCAGGTTTAATGCTTATGTCCATGTGTGTTCGCCGAGGGAGCTGTAAGGTACAACGCTACAACCACAGAATATGTTAGTGTGCCTCAGTGAATTACACTTTTCTCACTCAAGTCCTGTGGAGTCATCTGAATAGGAAGAACACAATCCAGGCAGTCAACACCTATGCCGCACCATGGCATTTACTACTGTCAGATAATGGAAGTAGCTGATATTGAAAAATACTACAAATTGCTGGATAAAGCTGGACGGAAAGACAACACAGAGGTACTAAGCTGGAAGCACAGAAACAAGCTCTAAGCACAAGATCCATAGAAGCTGGGCTCTTTCATACCAGGCAAGACCCCATGTGCAGACTGTGCAAATATAGCTCTGAGACGATCCAGCACATAACAGCAAGGTGCAAGATGCTAGCACGCAGGGCATGCATGGAACGCCATAACCTTGTGGCCAGCATAGTATACGGAAACAATTAGGGCATGCATGAAACGCATGGAGGCTGAGTATGGCCTGGAAGTCAAAGGGTCAAAGGATACACTGAGAATGACCGAGCTAAGATCCAGTGGGGCTTCCAGACAAACTAGCGATGGCCAAACTACTGGAATAGTAGTGTTGGGCAAGCAGAGGAAGTCAGCTAGATGTAACATTAGCAAGTGATAGCAACATCAGGAAGAAGAAACATCAGAAACTCAAGAAAATTCAAGAGCTGAGAGAGGAGCTAGAGAAGATATGGAGGGTGAAGGTAACAGAGCCCCCCGCCCAGGAGAAATAAAGATACTGCACAGGCCCCTCAAGCTCCAAGGCCTCTGGTAGAGGACAAATGCATGAAGGATAAGAGACCATCTGAAGGGGTGAGTGGGGAATTATACATACACACACACTTATTTCTCACTAATTCCCTAGATCTAGTCAAAGGAGCTTGCAAAGAAAAGCGTCTGGACTTCTTTAAGTTGCTTGAAGACGTTTCACCTCTCATCCGAGAAGCTTCTTCAGTTCTAAGGTCAAATGGTGGAGAGTCCCAGATATAAACCTAGTGGGAGTAACCCCCCACAGAGGGACAAAAGGACCCCCTGATGATCCTCTAATCGCCTGAGCCAAGGTGTGAAACTGGGTGTGGGTCCCAATCAGCCAGAGTTTCGGGTGAGTTCATTGTGAAACCTGGCCCCACCTTATCATGCAAATTCCTGAGATCAGATGGCCCAGGATGTGAGTGGGTGTTAAGGCGTCTGGGAAGGGATCTCAAAACTGGATTATAGATGGCAGAGAGTTGGTGTCGTAAACCCCCGCCTCTGTTCAAAGATGGTCGCTCACAGTGGACATAGATGGCTTCTTTCAAACCATCTGTCCTCTCTGTCCAAAATGTGAACATTGGCATCCTCGAAAGAGTGTCCTTTATCCTTAAGATGCAGATGGACTGCCTAGATCTAGATTACTAAACTAGTAATCTGGCATACTGGGTGCCCGATGCCTGATGGACTGACACACGTGTGGGCTGATGGGTATATATATATATATAATGTTTTAAATATAATTTGATATAGGGGCAGCATGGTGGCACGGTAATTAGCACTGTTGCCTCACAGCCTGAGTTCAATTCCCCCATCAGGCCAGGGTCTTTCTGTGTGGAGTTTGGATGTTCTCACTGTGTTTGTGTGGCTTCTCCCAGGTACTCCCACAGTCCAAAGACATGCAGTTAGTGTGGATGGGTTAATTGGAAACGCTAAATTGCCCACAGGTGTGAATGTGGTAGTGAATGTGAGTGCGACTGGTTGTCTCCTGTTTATATGTTAGCTCTGCGACAGACTGGCAACCTGTCCAGGGTGTACCCTGCCTCTTGCCCTAAGACAGCTGGGATAGGCTCCAGCGCCCCCCACGGCCCTAAAAAGGATAAGTGGAAGTGAATGGATGGATAATTTTATATAATTATATAGGCTATGTGCCAGCTTGAAGGGCTGTTGTGCACCAGCACTGACAGCAACCCGTTCTTTACTTTTCATTAGTAATGCTGAATTGCCCAACCAAATCACTTAAAGCAACCAGCCCCATCCCTACTGTTCTTTTCACAGAGAGAAAAAAATAAAGTAAAAATAGACACAGCAAAGTCCTCACTGCTGGTAGCATTAACTATAGAGAAGTGCAGGATAAGGGACAGCAGAAAACAACCCACAAGCACAGGTGCATATTAGATTTATCCAAGTAGTAGTAGTAAAAAGAACTTTGCACCACCTTAAGGTAAGGGTAAATTTAGTTTTATTTCCAAAATATATATAAGTTCAGTGGTTCTTCCTATTACAAAAATATAAATGACAAAATCAGTTTTGCAAGGCTGCTTTTCTAATAACTGAAAGAAAACACAACATAAAGTACCTACCTAACTGTTAATGAAAAGTATTTATTTTTTCCGAGCAAACATTTGGAATTTCTTTATTAGTACTGCTAACTTAACAGGTCAGGCTTAGTAGATTACAGATAGATTAAAAACATTAAGAATAATGTACAAACCTTCATTTTTATTTTAAGGTTTTGATTAAAAGCATTTGCTAAAAGCAAAAAAAGTAAATAAGCACAAAAGGGTATTAGCGCAAGTATACTGACACACATGGCCTACATATTACACAAGGGAATACTTACTTCTGAATAGTTTTGTAATATCTATGAAATAATGTAGCATGTAGCATTAGAATAAAACCTACATGTAGTATGCAGAGGCTGGGTAGAGCAAATAGGGACTGAGTTTACGATCTTCTGATGGAAAGGTGCTGTTCTCATGAGCCTGACGACGGTAGTACCTGCGGAGAGCAGGGCTGCCAGGGTGGCATTGTCTCACATGGAGGAAGTACTCATCAGGCCGGCTTGATGTATAACCACAATCCTCACATACAAAGATCTTGGAGCGTCTCTGGCGGTAAGCATACTGCTGATGTACGCCATGAATCTTTCTCATATGAGACTCCAGAGAGCAACGCTGTGTGAAAGCTTTCTCACACAGCTCACACTTGTAGGGACGGATACCTGTAGCAGTGAGAGACAAAAGACAGTTTCTCCTTTAAGCTTTCCACCAAGGCTGACATTGTCAGAGAGCTCATGTAATGACTGAACGCAGATTTTCCATTTATTTAAATTTTTTGTTGTTGATTTCCGTTAATGCCAGTCACTTTAAAGTTACTGTAAATCCCACAAAGGAATTCTTGCAGATTTCAACCAATTGTAAAAAGCTTGGAAAGAAAGTGACTGGACTTCTTAAAGTTTTTTTTAAGACGTTTCATCTGTCATCCACAAAGCTTCTTTAGGTTTAAAACCAAATGATGGAGACTCCCAGGTATTTAAACCCTAGCGCAGGGGTGGGGAACTCCAGGCCTCAAGGGCCGGTGTCCTGCAGGTTTTAGATGTGTCCTTGAACCAACACAGCTAATTTAAATGGATGAGAGGTGAACGGTCTTTAAAAATCTTGAAGATGTCCAGTCACTTTTCTTTCCAAGCTTCTTAGATTACCATGAACTGGATGACTAAGAACCTACATTTCAATCAAGTGCAACTAATGATACAGAGCAAACCCATTAATCCCTTAATTACATTATCAATAACATATATAATAAAATGTACTCCCTTGTAATAAAATTGATTGTGATTCTTTTAATTTGATAAAGATTAGTGGATTCAACAAAATACATTTAGAACATTCCTAACCTGTGTGTGTTCGCATATGTCTCTTTAGGTCGAAGGTATCATTGAATCCTTTGCCACAGAACCGACAAGGATGCCTCTTCACCAAGCTGTGGCACTTCAAGTGGCGGGTCAACATGCGTTGTAGAGGGAAGATCTTGTGGCACACTGAGCAAACAAAGTCACCTGAGACAGGGGAAGTACGGGGACGTGGCTGATGGGAAGAGAACTACTGAATAAATATGACAAAACTTCACTGTAACAATCATCTTTTCTCTGCTCTGTTTAGCTTACAAGTAACAAACAGGATTACAAATTGCTAATACATGGTACAGTGTACCAAGACACCAGTACACCTTCCATGCAAATAGTTCCTTTATAAGCCATTAAATCATAACGAGTGGGTACGGAGTTCTTGAATTGATCCTATATATACACATTTTATCTGTGCAGATAAAATATTGCAGCCCCAATAATTAGTCTAGTGCATCACCTCTAGCTTTTTCCATCTTTCAGCAAGCATGGCATAAAAAAGCACAGTTTTTTTTAAAATAGATATATTTTCTTAAATAGAGCTAAATTAATCTCACTGTATAATATTAGCCTTAAAGGTTTAATAATATTATCAAGAATGCATCAAGAATTTTATTTTTATCCTTTCCACAGCAGTTCAAAAGCAGATATGTACAATGCAATCAACAGACCTATATGAATAATTAATTTCTTGGCCACTAAAGGGAGCACAAATGTCAGTCTACTGAACTCAAACTTGATTGCACAGAAGACCAGTGAATAAGAAATGGATAGTTTTACAATTTGATTTGCATAATATGGCACCTTTTTCTTGATAGATTATGTTCACAGTATGAGCATCTATGAAAGCAGATGAAATTGCCAGCCATGTGTCCGTGTTCAGTAGTTAGGGTGTACTGAGAATAGCTCTAGTAAAAATCACAAAGTCAGCTGTTCTACTAATTGTCACAAATGCTTAACAGATTTTCTGTTAACAAAATAAATGGGAAGTTCAAAAGGGTCCTGTGTTTGAGTTTCTTTCCCCCTTTTTTAGTGGTTATGACCTCATAGGGCAGTATTTTTCTCACATGTAAAGTAGTTCTGTCCCTCTCCAACATATCTGCCTATGTGTATATTTCTGGACTTACCTACTGCCTTAGAGTTGTATGAAAAATATGATTTTTAATCTTAATAACTAATTTAAAGAACTTGAAATAAATGGTTGTTTTTTAGTTAAATGGAAAATGTATCAGACGTGTTACATAAACTTGGAGCATTCCACATTGTAGGTCAAATAATGAGCACATCTAAAATGACCTGAAAGTCCTCTACCAGAGGCCTGAGAGCTTCAGGATCCTGCACAGCATCTTATCTACAGTGGGGCAAAAAAGTATTTAGTCAGCCACCGATTGTGCAAGTTCCCCCACCTAAAATGATGACAGAGGTCAGTAATTTGCACCAGAGGTACACTTCAACTATGAGAGACAGAATGTGAAAAAAAAAAAATCCATGAATCCACATGGTAGGATTTGTAAAGAATTTATTCGTAAATCAGGGTGGAAAATAAGTATTTGGTCAATAACAAAAATACAACTCAATACTTTGTAACATAACCTTTGTTGGCAATAACAGAGGTCAAACGTTTACTATAGGTCTTTACCAGGTTTACACACACAGTAGCTGGTATTTTGGCCCATTCCTCCATGCAGATCTTCTCGAGAGCAGTGATGTTTTGGGGCTGTCGCCGAGCAACACGGACTTTCAACTCCCGCCACAGATTTTCTATGGGGTTGAGGTCTGGAGACTGGCTAGGCCACTCCAGGACTTTCAAATGCTTCTTACGGAGCCACTCCTTTGTTGCCCGGGCGGTGTGTTTTGGATCATTGTCATGTTGGAAGACCCAGCCTCGTTTCATCTTCAAAGTTCTCACTGATGGAAGGAGGTTTTGGCTCAAAATCTCACGATACATGGCCCCATTCATTCTGTCCTTAACACGGATCAGTCGTCCTGTCCCCTTGGCAGAAAAACAGCCCCATAGCATAATGTTTCCACCCCCATGCTTCACAGTAGGTATGGTGTTCTTGGGATGCAACTCAGTATTCTTCTTCCTCCAAACACGACGAGTTGAGTTTATACCAAAAGGTTCTACTTTGGTTTCATCTGACCACATGACATTCTCCCAATCCTCTGCTGTATCATCCATGTGCTCTCTGGCAAACTTCAGACGGGCCTGGACATGCACTGGCTTCAGCAGCGGAACACATCTGGCACTGCGGGATTTGATTCCCTGCCGTTGTAGTGTGTTACTGATGGTGACCTTTGTTACTTTGGTCCCAGCTCTCTGCAGGTCATTCACCAGGTCCCCCCTTGTGGTTCTGGGATCTTTGCTCACCGTTCTCATGATCATTTTGACCCCACGGGATGAGATCTTGCGTGGAGCCCCAGATCGAGGGAGATTATCAGTGGTCTTGTATGTCTTCCATTTTCTGATGATTGCTCCCACAGTTGATTTTTTCACACCAAGCTGCTTGCCTATTGTAGATTCACTCTTCCCAGTCTGGTGCAGGTCTACAATACTTTTCCTGGTGTCCTTCGAAAGCTCTTTGGTCTTGGCCATGGCGGAGTTTGGAGTCTGACTGTTTGAGGCTGTGGACAGGTGTCTTTTATACAGATGATGAGTTCAAACAGGTGCCATTCATACAGGTAACGAGTGGGGGACAGAAAAGCTTCTTAGAGAAGACATTACAGATCTGTGAGAGCCAGAGATTTTCCTTGTTTGAGGTGACCAAATACTTATTTTCCACCTTAATTTACGAATAAATTCTTTACAAATCCTACCATGTGAATTCATGGATTTTTTTTTCACATTCTGTCTCTCACAGTTGAAGTGTACCTCTGGTGCAAATTACTGACCTCTGTCATCATTTTAAGTGGGGGAACTTGCACAATCGGTGGCTGACTAAATACTTTTTTGCCCCACTGTATTTGCATGATTGGACAGGGAACTCAAATGTCATTCCTTGAATCTCCTGGAGCCACTTGCCCAGTTTGAGGGTCACCACTCCGATTACCACTGTTGCCTATATATATGGAAAAATGAATTCTGCTGTCTACCAAAACATCCTGACGGAGAATGTCTGGTCATCTGTTTATGACCTCAAGCTGAAGCCCCCTTAGGTTCCTGACCTGAGATTCTGTGGCATGACCTTAATAAGGTGGTTCATGCTCAAAAACCCTCTAATACAGTGGTTTCCAAACTTTTTTTGCTAGGCCCCCTTTGTTTTACAAGAAAAATGTTCATGCCCCCACCATGTGCCTTTTTTCACGTCACGCTGTGTGACACGTTATTGTTTACATGAGATGAATTGCAGAATGGCGGATAGAGACAAAATATTGTTACTGTTAATCTTACTATCTTCAGGTTTTACATGCTTACATATACACACGCAGTTACTGTCCCTCCATTTAGAAAGGCAGAGGCGTCACAGTGTAATTATTTTACGTGTAGTTGATTTTTTCCTGTGTAATAATATTCAACATTGCTATTAATACATTTTTCCAAAAATGCCTCTCTGTGCAAAATGGGTTCAAAAACATAAACAACTGTGGGATCCTGTTTGTCTGTGGTTTGGACAAGGGGAACAAATTGTGGCAGGATCAGCCTGATGTTATTTGTATCTCACTGTAACTTTACTGTATAAAGAGCTAACATCTCCAAAATGTCAGGAGTAGTTAGTCATTACAACAAGTGTTTGTGAACTAAAAATCAAGAATGTGGGATACTGTTTGTCCGTGATTTGGAGAGCCCAGAGCCCTGCTCTCAACGCAGGGAAAACCAAGGCAGGGTAGACCTACCTTGGCACTTGTGTAGGTGAAGCCAAAAGGAAGATATGCTTCACCATATTTTCTAGTCTTTGACTTGGAAGGATATTGGTTTGGAAACATATTTGGTGTTTTGGAGGAAGGAAGGTTCAGGGTTTAAGTAGTCATCATCATGGGCTCATCCGATTAGAATGAGAATAAGCAGTCAATCATTTACAGGTTTTGTCATTTTATTGAATAATGGGTAAAGGAAGGAAAGACACACATGGACTGCTATCTCTCAGCTGCCGCCCCATGTGGGAGTGAAGAAAGAGTGAGGGGTAGGTGAGTGCAGTCCTTATATAACGAGTGACAGGTGAGCGCAATTAAGGCAACATACAAAGTTGTGATGAAAGCCACATATATATATCAAGTGGAAGAGAAAAAAATTACCCAGAGAATGTAATATAGGATATTACCCTTTCCCTGATTGCTGATTGAATTCACTACCATCTCATGCTTTTGAACTGTAAGCTACAACAAACACCTCTGTTAACTCTGTGTCTTACATCACAAAAAATGTGAGTCTGATGATGCATATATTCCAAAGGCAGTCGTCTGTGGTCCTGCCTAAGGCCATGTCCTAAGAATCCTTGCCCAAATTTCTAACCTCCTACTAGTCCACCACTAGTCCAACAGTCACATGATGCTAATAACTATGCACTAAACACTGGGTTAGTTGTTCACATTAAAGGAGTGATATTGTATTTTGGCAAGAAAACCTTTCTCACCTTTGCTCTGCTGACCAGTGCCATTGTACTGGGATGGTAGGAGCCCCGGAGCATCACAGTAGACCAGTCCGGCCTGGTATCAGCTCTTGGTCCTCCCAGTCCTGCTAAAGGTACTGGCACTATAATTCCTCTTGTTGCATCACGTCCTGAGGGGATTACTGGCTGAGGCATGGCGGCAGGCTCTTGGGTGCCAGGACTGCAGGATATCTGTTTTTCAATATTTTCACTCACTATGTAGATAGATAGATAGATTACATGACTAAATTACGACATTGAAGTAAATTATTGTGATACAGACTAATTGTTACGGCTTTAACATTTTGACAGCAGAAATTAAACTTGAAACCACTTGAAATTCATACCTTGTGGATTTTCTTCTTTCCACTCATGTTGTTCTGATTCTTTCCACTGCCATGCTCCACATGGCCCACGTTTCTTTTTCACAAGGAAAGACCTTGGCATCCTTTAAATCTGTCACTTCTTGGTTTTCTTTTATTTCCTGACCTCTCTCTTATCTAAACGTTGCCCCCTGATCCTGTCACAGTGCTAAGAGATTTAATTTGCTAATGTCCAGTGTTCTGCTCTTACAAGTGCAACCATCTCCTTTGACAGTCAGCAAGTAGAGTGTCCTAGTAAAATCACAGCACTCATTTTCATAACACTCTCTGGAAAGGATGGTGAATGTTTTAGCTCTGGTAAAGGATGGGCGGTTGGAGCGTCACTCTTAGCAGGAGTACACCTGTGCTGATTGTGCGTGTGTGCCATTTTAACTGGTCCTCCACCAGTTTTGCATGTCAGGTAGTGAGAATCCGGGGAGCTTCACATTCAAGTGGCCCTTGGCATGCAAATTTTTGGATCTGGACCAAGCCCTGGCCCCAGACAAAGGGCATGGCCTAAGTAACAGGAGCAAGCACAGTGGAGCCACAGCCTTAACTGCTAGGTAAATCAGCCCTTTCTCTTTTTTATGGCTTTTCTGTTGCAGTTGTTTGAAGGAATTACAGAGCTTCTTTGAACGCATACAAAGGACATTCATACTCAATAAAAAAGATGGCAAGCACTTGCAGTCTATTGACTGAATTGTTTACATAATTGCATATATGATGGCACCTTTTGTGTTGTCCCCTGGTACTTGCACAGTGAATGTAGGAATAATTTACACCCTCTGTAGCACTGAACAGAAAAGCATTATATGGAAATATATGACAGTGAAAAAAGTATCCAGTATCCAGAAGTCTGTTAGATACTGGTTAGGCAACATGAACATATAGAAAAGATTTTCCCTCAGTCTTGTGAGAACTGTAACAACAATTAATTTTGCTGATTTACAATCCCCCTTTACTGCAGATAAACAAATGGACCCAAATTATGCCAGAACCACTAGAAGGTAAAGAAGCAAACTGCCCACTCTTGTCCAATTGTCTGCAGTTGGTGTATGTTTAACAGGAAAATGAACTGCATGTATCTTATTTCACTGGGCGTGCATAACAAATTCAAACAGTCTGAGTGTAAGTCAGAGTCTAAACCTCATCATGCAAATCTCAGTAGAGGTCACTCCAAGACCATCAGGAGGATCATGTAGTATAAACTGTACAGTAGTACAAACACAGATCTGCTCTACCTATCTGCTACATTTATGTGCTGTAAGTCCCATATTTTAACTGCTTACTAAACATTTATATTGTAGATATTGGTCATTGAATATGAGGGTTCAGAAAGTGATGAATGTAATGCAAATCTGGAAAACATTTGTTAATAGCTACATAAAACACAACTGCAGAGTCTGTATTTATTTCACTTTATAAAGGAGGATAAGCGTATATTGTCCTACTTTACTCAAGATATTAATTTGTGTAAGTAAAATATCTTCAGACAGACTAATTGAATTCAGATTTTGATAATAAATCTTTTGCTGTGTAATGTTAGTGTTTGTATTGTTAGTGTATTGTTGTATTGTTAGTGTTTCCTAAATGTGCTTTAAGGCTGTTGACTATACTGTGAGGTTCCCTTCTGAAGCTGCACTCTAACTGTATGCAAAGCACACGCCTGTGTGCAGCAGCATGAAAATTAAATGGTAACAAGGCAGCTCCACATTATTTTGCAGTAAACAAAAAACTGTCCGTTTGAATAATATCTAATACCTATCACTCTGTCTACTCACTGACGTGTCAGTATAGTACAGAGTGAAAGAAAAAGCCACAGATTAAGATATTCAAACACAGCCTTCCTCAGAGGATAGTCACTGTTGCAAGTTTTGACAAATGCATATTAAACTTGAAAACATTTGAAGATTAAAAAAGGTAACCTTCATGTCAGTAACAAGAGGAGACTTGATAGCTTTCTTTCTTTCTTTACATTTAGGTGAACGGCTTGTCTGAACTTGAACATGAATGTAAAAGAGACTGAGTTTAGCTGTTCATGTGTGTCATGGTTAGCCACGCCCTTGTTTTCTTTTTCAGTTGGATGTAAAAGTGTGCTTGTGCATTTGTCTGTTGATTGATAGCAACTAATCTTTAGTAACTGAAACCACAATTTAGAGTTAGGAACATTTTATCAGCTGACATTAATGCATTGTATGAGGTACAAGGCTGCATAATTACTTCCCCAGGCTTTATATTACCTTTCACTGTATATGTATTGTGTCATAAGAGCTTTTTTAGTTTAGCCATTCAGTTAGTTTTGGACAGTTTCTCATATAGTGCTGCATATTGTATATACTCTCTCTCTCTCTCTCTCTCTCTCTCGATCACTCTAACAAACATATCGATTCAAACTGACAATAACTGAGCTACAGTTCATTTGTCATTTGTTTGTCACTGTGAAATTTATATTTTACAACAATTTCATTCATTTGCAAATTTTTTAAATGTAAAAAAAAAAAAAAGCTGTAACAATGTTTAAAAATCATACATTGTCTTTTCTGGTTATGTCATGACATCTTACCTTAAGAAAATGAAACATCTTGCATTCCTCTTTAATCAAAATTTGAGCCAAAATCACAAATATCGATCCATATGATTATGTCAAGGCCTAGCGCTGTTTAGTCTTCCTGCTTGAGACTCTTTCATGGATGTCTGCCACTATGATGGTCCCTGGATCTTGTTCAGGGAGGTTATTGTGGTCTGCTCTTAGATCCACTAACCACTGAGCAATGTTTCATCCTTCTCCCATATTCTCTTCCAGTATTGCTCTTTCTCCAGCCTTGGCAGGGCTGTTCTCATATTGTTTCCCTGGAACTGAGCCACTTTGGATGGCTCAGAGAAGAACAGCTGTTTTTTTGCCCTGGCTTCTATCTCTGTGGTATACCTCTTCAAGTGGTTAGCTAAGGATATGAGTGTTTGCTTGGCAGTTTCTAAGGCCACAGATATGGACTGCTTATTGTACTTCTTAAGCATCCCTTTCTTCATCACATCTTTTAACAGCTCTGGCAGTTAGTTGGCTGTCCTGTGTTCTGCCTTTATCTTGGCCTCTAGTTTCCTTCACCATAGAGGGTACTGCTTCTTGTGGCTGTTATCTTTTCAGTCGGTTGGTTTCAGTAACAGTAGCAGTAAGGATTGGACATAAATACTGCATTCACATCTTCTAGTTACTGCTGAAATCTCAATTTACAAAGAACCCAGAGTGGAGAACAAGTAAGACCAAATTTAATTGCTGACTATATTATGATTTTTAAAAGACAAATTAGTTGATTTAAGAAATTTTAAATGACTCTGTGTTTGGTAAGAGGGTCTGCAAATCAGGGATTATTTCTGTAAACACACTTGGTTTTGGCCTTGGTGTTGATCACCTAGTGCAGTGGTGTCCAAACCCAGTCCTCGAGAGCCGGTGTCCTGCAGGTTTTAGATGTGTCCTTGACAGTGTTGGGTAAGTTACTTTAAATGAGTAACTTAGTTACATTACTACTTACTTCTATCAAAAGTAACTCAGTTACTTCAAGTTACTCATTACTTTCAAAGTAACTAGTTACTAGGGAAAGTAACTTTGGTTTTACTCTGAATTCTCTTGTTAATGTGTTGCTGGATACCCAGCAAGATTGCCAGTCTTCAAGCTTGCTTACTTGCCACAAGTGCACTGTGCCACCTACTAATTAAAAAAGAAAAAATAATGTGCATATTTCCACGAGAGAAATCCCACACCTGGACTGTCGTTGACCGCTGCCATGATTCTAGCCTACATCACAGCGTCATGTGCGCTTTTTACATCCAACACGAAAACTGCAGTCGTGGTGCTTTCGATTGTACTCAGAACTCGGAAATTCTGCCTTCCGAATAGGAAGATGTAGGTAACACCAGACTGCAGATGAGCTGCATACAGGGCTGGACTGGGACAAAAAAAATCAGCCCAGGCAGTTTGACTAGAGAGCAGCCCGCCATTATAGGAAAAAGCCTTTGAATGAAAACAATCACTGTTGTGACAGTGATGTACACTGTTCTGATGGTATATATGTATCAATCTATCAATCGTTTGTTGTAAGACTCAGATAATTATTTTTTAAAAGCTAGATATTTTAAATGAGAATAAGAAAGAAAAGTACTTCTTTGTGCCCCCCTCTCCCTGTTAATGCCCTACCTGGCCCCCTGGCAAAACTTTGCTAGGCCCGCCCCTGCACAGTTACCAGCTGTCAGCTACGTAAAAAAAGGATCCTGGTGTTATTTGCCTCTCAGAAACGGTTTATAACTTCCCTTCAACTCATTCAAGTCACCTAAAAGGTAAACCTGTTTCTCCATCACCTGTTGAGCTCTGATGACTCAGTAAGGACATCTCCTGGTTTCATCTTCATGTTTCCCTCTCACCAGATAACCAAACCGATATCATGACCAGCAGCTTTTACAGCTGTGGCTCCAGCAAACATCAGCTGATACTAGAAGGTAATATTAAATAAATTCTAACAACAGCTGATCAAGCTTAAACGTGCTGCTGTTGTTTAACGCGACCTCCACTGGTTTCTTGTTTCTGGCACAAAGTGGGCGATAAACAAACAAGAGAGACAGGAGTTGCGACAGAAAAGCCGATCAGCTGATCATTGATCAGTTTCATGATTGAAGTAGAAACAGTTACTTTCTCTTTGTGTTTTTCTACCCCTGTATTTAAGTTCCCTCACCCTTTGTGTTCCATGCTGCGTGTCTTATGTTATCAAGTTTGCATTATTGTGTCTGTCACATTAACCTAACCCAGGTTTTATGGACTGCCTGCCTGCAGATTTAAAGAGGTTTGCTACAGCCACGATCTCCTCTGCCTCACCATCATCGTCAGAGCAGCAGCTGCCCAGTGTGCAGGCTGAATCACACCAGCCCTGCGGTGATGCAGCTCTTCCTTCACCGGCTACAGGAGTAAGAGTCGGCTTATTCAGTCTCTCACCTGTCTCCATGCCTGTGTCACCACTGCAGCAGACAAGTGCTGCATTTTCCTCACCTCAACCGGTGGCTGCTTCCAGCACTACATTCATCTCAGCCGTAGCGGCACCGGCCTCCACAACCACGGCTTCCAGGAGGAGGCGGCATCCAAGTCGTCACCACGGCTCACAGCAGCATGAGTTGGGAGATTATATTCTGAATCCACGTGTGTTTTCTAAGGAGAATATTGAAACAAACACTGCCTTAAAGGTTCATGGGCATGTTTATGAAATGACTGAAAAATCGCCAGCCAAGTCTTCCACGGAACATCTTATTCCTCTGCACAATTACCTAGCATCCTTGTGTATTGATCATGCTACGCCCCCCGAACTAATAAACTGTGGACTTTTGTGCAGTCACCCTCCAGGTCGACCCCCTGATCCGCCTGATTGCGGACTCCTATGCCCTTGTGTTTGGACTGAGTGCTTCGGATTCCTTGTTTTTTGTGGTTTTGTTTCAGTTCTGAAACATGAATCAGTTCTGATGGACACGCATGGCCAGCTATGCAGAAACCTCTGGAAGAGACTGAGCAGGGCCAGCAGGTGCGGAAACCTCTTGCTGTTGTTGAAGCTCAGGTTGAGGACTGGGCTTTGTGTCCCTTGGAACTGGAACAGGTGGTGGAATTGGCCGAACCCTAGTCGTCCCCACCCGAGGAACAGATACAGGTGCAGGGACTGGTTGGGTCCTGGCTGCCCTCAGCCGTGGTGCAGCGACAGTTGCAGGAGGAAACGTACACCACACATTTTAGTCACATGATGCAGTCATGTGACCAATTCAACTAAGATGGCAGACGACACTGTATAGCTATTGTTTTGTTTGCTCTCAATTTTGACAGTCCTATTAAAGATTAATATCAGCTTTTACATGCTCTAGATAGCTCGCTTGCTTTTGCAACTTTCACTCTTGTGTTACTTGCAGCAACAACTCCACCTCATTGTCAGTCCATTTAAAAAACTCTGTGCTTTTCCTCGACAAAGTTTCAAATAGCTGGAAAGTAAATAAACAGCAGACAGAAATGACGCAGGTTCACCCGAGGAACAGGAACAGGTGAAGAGGGAGGCAGGGTCCGAGCCACCCTGTGAGCAGGAACTGGCTGACAGAGAGGTGTTGTTATAGTGACAGCAATGTCACAGGTGTGAATGTCCTAAATAGGAGTCTGAGATGGCAGAACAGTTTTTTGGGATTCAGGCTGATAAAAAACAGTCTTAAGTTTTGACAGGCTATCGGTGTGTTGAAGAGTCACTGGATTATTAGCAGAACAAACAGGAGTCTTTTTGTGATGAGCAGGATTAAAAAACTCAGTTTCACTCAACACTGGTGAGTGCTCCGACTGCTCCAAATGATAAAAGCGGCAGCGGTGTAAGACTCGTCTCCTGTTGGCTTTGATGTATCTTCATGGCACAGGTCTTATTCTGTCATGGTCCTATTGAGGGGGTGGAGAAGAGAAGACCCAAACGGGTTAATTGAGGATGTGGACAGTGTTTTTTGTGAAGACAGAACAAACGCAGCATGGGACTGACTGAATGACTGGCTGGGACACAGCGGGATTGACATTGAGGGTTTAAATACAGCCCCCAACAGGGAACTAAGATCAACAGTCCACAGCCTATGCAGGTGGCCTTGAGGAATAGGGCAGAGAGTCAGTTCGTTCTCGTTATCATATCTCCTGGAAGAATGTTGTTGTTCTCCTCGGCGTCAACCTTCACGCAGCTGGCGCCGTTGGGGGTGGGGGTATAGTCGCATTAGAGATGGAGGTAACTGGTTTAGGTCGAACGAACTGCATCCATTTTACACTCGTTCTAATGTCCATCACTGGTCTCCAGGTGTATCTCTCTTTTAAGAGCCGTGAGCACCTCCAAGATCTTTCCCATATTTCGTTCAGTAAGAACAGTCTGAGCACTCACTGCTCTTCCCACAGTTTCGATCAGAGTGGCTAGCCTTGTGGGGTTTTGAATAGCAGTCACTGCTTTATTCAATTTCCGATAAGCCAGGGCCAAGCCAGCTCCAAACAGCAAGAACCCTGTTATCATGGTTCCGAATAAGTAGATGTCTTCAATGTCCTCGATGACGCTACCACCCTTCCATCGTGTATCCAGCAGGGAACGTCCTTCCGGGACACTCGGGCTCTCCCGAACCTAGGCTTCTCGTCGAGAATAGCGTGTCATTTGCATTAAGGGACCAGTTTATCAAATCCATAGCTCTTCTTTAGTTTTAGAGAACAAGAGCGAGAATGAGAGGCTCTCTCAGGGTTAGAGTCATCCGCTACACCCTTTTCATATCCACTCACACTAACTTGCATTAACATCTGTTTAACTTACCAGTATCATATCGCATCTTAAGTGTAATATCATAGCAAAATTTACACCGTCACTCTCCGTCAATGGCTTAATTGGAATGTTTCCGTTTTTTTTTCTTCTCGTTTATTTCCCCCTCTTGTTTTTATGCTGCTTACCCTTGTCCTTGGTTTCTTTCTTTTTTTATTTTCTTTCACTGCTTCGATCACCTGTTTCCACACTCATCCACAAACAACATCCTTTATTTCGACACATACGCACAGCACGATCGTGCACAATCATACGCTCAACGGCAGTACATTTACATCAGTCAGACAGCGCACACAGACCTATAGGATACACACACTTAAGCCAAGCGTACTGATATTAGTAAATATGCACACACATAGTCAAACTCAGGGAGCATCTCGCCACATATTTTTTCTCTCTCTCCCTCTCTTTATTTACGAACAAATGATGTATTCTCTCCACCTGTCTAAGCGACACACACAGCGCACACCCCTAGTTATACACAGACATCTATGGGCGCACTAAGGTTGTTACATGGAATATAAATGGAGCTGGCTCCAGAGAAAAGAGGTTAAAAATATTTAACCAACTGAAAAAACTACAAGCAGATGTTGTCCTTTTACAAGAGACCCACAGACCTCTTAGAGGTTCGAATGAACTTAAAACATTTGAGTTTCCCAATGTGTTCTCAGCTTGTTATAATTCTAGACAAAGGGGAGTAGCAATTTTAATACATAAAAATATTAATTTCACAGTACTTGATACAGTTATAGATCCAGAGGGCAGATTCTTAATCATTAAACTATCTATACGTGATAAAAAGCTATGTATTGTAAGTGTATATGGTCCAAATGTTGATGATCCCTCATTCTTTCACGGTTTTTTCAGTGCACTCTCTGAACACTTAGATGGCACACTTGTTCTTGGAGGCGACCTCAACCTTGGACTAAATGAAGAAATGGATAGGCTCAATACAGCTGGAACTCAGCGCAATTGGCAGTCCACAAATATAATCAAACAGTATATGAGCGACTTTGGTCTTTGCGATGCATGGCGCTCCCTTCTCCCCACCAGTAAGGAATATACTTTTTTCTCACATGTCAATCACTCCTACTCTCGTCTGGATTATTTTTTGGTCAGTAGCTCACTGCTGAGTGGCATTTCAGACACTGAGATTCACCCTATAGCTGTCAGCGATCATGCTCCTGTATCTTTAACACTAATGCACAAGAATAATACTACGCCAAGAAAAAACTGGAGATTTAATATATCACTGCTTAAAGATGAAGACTTTATTAAATATTTTTAAAAAGAGTGGACTTCATATTTAGACTATAATGATACTCCCGGAACTTCAGCATCTGTTCTATGGGAAGCAGGGAAAGCTGTGATGAGAGGTAAAATAATTTCTTTCTCATCACATAAAAAGAAAGAAGAAAACAAAAAATATTCAGAAATTAGAAAAAAAACATTAAATCACTAGAAGAAGCCTACGCGTCCCACCAAGATCAGGAAACATTGAACAAAATACGCAAAACAAAACTAGAATTAAATGAGATAATTGATAAAAAAAAAAAAAAAATTCTTAGTACAAAGACTACGCTTACAAAATTATGAACATGGTAATAAATCCGGTCAATTTCTAGCTGTTAGGATGCCTGGGTCATTGACCCAGGGTTTTGAGTTTATTTATTATCTATCATTTCTAGTCTTTGGTTTCTTAGAGTTCTGTCTTATGGTTTATGTTTTATGTGTAATCCTTAGTTGCTATATCCCCGTGTCCAGTCAGTGTCTGTGTCTGCCCTGACCCCACCTCTCTGTTCCCTCTGTTGTAGTGCCTGCCTGTGAGTCTGTGTCTGTAAGCTCAGTCTGTGTTATGTTTCCTGTTTTACTTTGAAAGTCTGTGTCTCATGTAAATGCGTCTGGTTTTGTTTCCTTTGTCTCGTTAGGCCTGATTTTGCCCCAGCTGTGTTTCCCTCCTGTTGCCCATTCCCTGATTGCTTCCTCTGTGTATTTAAGCCCTGTGTTTCAGTTTGTCGGTGTTGTGATCTACCCTCATTTATGCTGTGTGTTCTGTCTGCCTGCTTATGTAAGTTTATTTGGCCATCTATGTCCACTGTGAGCGACCATCTTTGAACAGAGGCGGTGGATTACGACACCAACTCTCTGCCATCTATAATCCAGTTTTGAGTTCCCTCCCCAGACGCCTTAATGCCCACTCACATCCTGGGCCATCTGACCTCAGGAATTCGCATGATAAGGTGGGGCCAGGTTTCACAATGAGCTCACCCGAAACCCTGGCTGATTGGGACCCACACCCAGTTTCACACCTTGGCTCAGGCGATTAGAGGATCATCAGGGGGTCCTTTTGTCCCTCTTTGGGGGGATACTCCCACTAGGTTTAAATCTGGGACTCCCCACCATTTGACCTTAGAACTGAAGAAGCTTCTCGGGTGAGAGGTGAAACATCTTCAAGCAACTTAAAGAAGTCCAGACGCTTTTCTTTGCAAGCTCCCTTTGACTACAATGACCTGGATGACTGAGAACCTTAACAGACCTAACCTTCAGCACTACTTCTTAGCCAACAGGCTTCAGTTTATCTCAGGATGGCTAAAACATATCTTCTTAGATGAAACTTGGCTAGATGTAGAACAAGCACTTTGCAATAATCTAGAGATTTCAGATCTTGTCATGATCCTGGGTCTTTTGACCCAGCGTTTTAAGTTTGAGTTTATTTTGTTCATTAGGTTATCTAAGTTCATTTGTTTATTAGATTCCCCTTGTGTATCCAACCCCTGTTAAGTCTCCCTTGTCCTTCATGTGCTTCATGTCTGTGTTTCTTATGTTGTCATGTTTGCGTTTCATTATGTTTCCCATTCTATTTTGAAAGAGGTCCTGTGTTCCTGCATTTTGTTTTACTCTTCCCCTGTGGCGTTGTTATGTTCATGTTGTGTCTACTGTGCCTTTCTGTTCCATGTTTCAGGTCCCTATGTTCGGTCTCCCCAGTCTGTTAAGTTTACATGTCTTGAGTTCCGTTAGTGTGTTTCCTGTTTTACTTTCACAGTCTGTCCTATGTTAATGTTTCTAGTTTTGCTTCCCTTGTCTCGTCCTGCCTAATTACTCCCAGCTGTGGTCTCCTCCTGTGGCTCATTCCCCCTCGTTATCCCTCAGTGTATTTAAGCCCCATGTTTCTCTTTGTCAGTGTTGCGTCCTCCCTCATAGCTGTGTGATTTTTCTCTGTGGCTCCTTGTGCTTTAGTTTTCCCAGTTTAGTTTTGTATTGTTTTTTTGTGTCCCACTCCACGCCAGCAATAAAGCTGTGTTTTTTGAGTTTACTTTTTGTCTCTGCGAGTTTGCGTTTGGGTCCTACTCTTGCCTGCACACAGCCGTATTGTGACAGATCTACCATTTATCAGCTCAAGTCTTCATTAATCCCATGCAAACGTACACCTATCTGGAACAACTCTGACATATTACAAAACAATAATATGGTAAACTTTTCAGATTGGAGTGGTAAAGGAATCAAATATTTAGAACATATATTAGAAGGAACAGAATGTATTTCATTTTACAGACTAGTTACACAATATGGGATCAACAAGAAAAGATTTTTAGAATATCAACAAATTAAATCCATAGTAAAGAATTTTTTTAAACCAGGTCAAGTTGAACTACAAACACCACCAAGTGTGGTTCAATTTCTTAGTCTTAAAACCCCCAAATTACTTTCCAAAATATACAGAATGCTTTCTAAAACAGATGAATCAATATCACGTCCTATTGCAAAATGGGAAGCGGATTTATCAGTTAACTTAGACCAAAACTTCGTCCTATTGCAAAATGGGAAGCGGATTTATCAGTTAACTTAGACCAACTTAGACCAAAACTTCTGGTCTCAGATTTGCTTAAAAACCTTTCATCTAATTAGAAATCCCAGTCTTCAATTAACTCAATACAAAATACTACATAGAGTGCACTATACAGGTCATCGGATGTCAAGATGGGTTTTACGTCTACCAACAACTACTCACACTGCCAAACCAATTCACCGGACAAGTATATCCACGCTTTCTGTTTCTGTCCACCAGTTCAGAAGTTTTGGTGTGAGATATGTGAAGACTTATCAAAGTGTCTGAAATGTAACATTCCAACTTCCTCTTTAGTGTGTTTGTTGGGCAGCTTAGATAATGTCACTACAGAAAATAATATATCCCATATGGTTTTCACTGCCCTATGCATAGCCAAGAAAACAGTCCTCATAAACTGGAAAAATAAAAATAATCTGTGGGGGAGGGTCTGTGCTGACGGACGTGGGTTACTGACCTGGTAGTCTGGCTGCCCATGGGTGGGTCCGGGACGGGCGAGATGTTCTGGGGGCGCTCTGTCTCTGGGCTGGGGCACTGGCTGGGCCTTGGGGGCTTGGGTCCTGGTTGGTGTGTTGCCGGGGTTGTGGGCGGGTGGATGTATGGGGGCCCAGTCCTGGCGCAGGGTGCCGCCGGTGCATCGAGCCACCTGGGGGGCTCTTCAACTGGTGGGAGAGGTTGTTACATCTTGCAGGAGCTCTCCTCTCTTCAGGAACTCACTCTGCAGGAGGGGGAGATGCAGGAGAGGTAGAGGAAGATCTGGCCGTCTATTGTCTTGTGTAGTCTGGAAGATGAGTGGATGGTGGGGTGGGTGCAGTTTTCTCTGAGGTGGGGTCGGGCGGGCTGTCCCGGGCTCTGTGGGGCCGGGCGGCGCTGCTGTACTGGGCCCCGGTCTGGATGGGCCTGGGCCCCCTTTCCCTGGCGGGTTGCAGAGTATGGGGGTGCCTACTGGGGTCAGCGGGGGAGCTGGCCCCAGGGAGGGGTCACTTGCCCCTCCCTTCCTTCCCTCCCCATCTCCAGCTGCCTCCCTTTTCCTGCTCCACCACAATCACCCACACATGCAGGGCCTCTCGGTAAAGATGTGTCACCAGGGTGCAGGGGAGGCATCCCCCCTCTGTCCCCTACTGGCTGCCTGTGCCTCAATTTTATCTCACAACTTAGACATTCACATTACTCACACTCTCATAACACATACATATAGGATCTTGGGGGTGGGCACGCTACACGGAATCCAAAAGACCATCAGGGTGTACAACCTCACCCCTGGCGTCGTTGCCCACCTCTCAATACACGTAGACATTGAGGGCTAGCAGGAGGGGCTATGCGCTTAGGAGGGGCGATCGTGGCTCAAGAGTTGGGAGTTCCCCTTGTAATTGGAAGGTTGCCGGTTCAAGCCCCGGCTCGGACAGTCTCGGTCGTTGTGTCCTTGGGCAAGACACTTCACCTACCGCCTACTGGTGTTGGCCAGAAGGGCCGATGGCGCGATATGGCAGCCTCGCTTCTGTCAGTCTGCCCAGGGCAGCTGTGACTACAACTGTAGCTTCCCTCCACCAGTGTGTGAATGTGTGTGTGAATGGGTGGATGACTGGGTGTGTAAAAGTGTGTAAAGCGCTTTGGGGTCCCTAGGGGGGGACTAGTAAAAGCGCTATACAAATACAGGCCATTTACCATTTACCTGCTGCTCTCTGGCAGGTAGCTCCATGCCCTCCTGGGTTTTAAAGGCACCTTAGAACACACATGCATCAACACTACATATGAGCGGGTGGAGGGAGGTTTGGAGTCTTCTCACACCCCTGTTCTCTGCGGCCTGCTGGAGCGGGGGGGCTACGAGGAGAAGTTGGCCGTCCGACTGGGGTCTGGAATGTAGGGCCTCCCTGCTGCTGCGGAGTCGGGGCGGTCTGCTTCTCCCCACCCCAGGGAAAAGGGTAACACCACCTGGGTCTGGGTGCAGTTCCCCCCTCCAAGGGCAAGGGTACCTAGACCCGGTTTGTAGAGTATGCTTGGGGAGTGTGATCGTGTGTACAGCGTCTCTCTATGTCTGTCTCCACGTTGGGTGAGTGTTGAGTAATTGCATATGAGAGCATAAGGGTGGGAATGGATGTTTGTATCTGTGTGTGCCTGTTTGTCTGTGTCCATATGTCAGGTCGGGTATCAGATGCCACCTCTCTGGGGACATCCTAGGTTCTCCAAGGTATGGAGGCCTATCTCCCCCACCACTTCCCCTACCAGTGGCAGACGCCCTCAGACATCGGTGTGTTGGTGGTTCTTTGTGTCCGGGATGGGCGTCCAGGTACACACTGGCTCACTCCTTGGTGGCTGCTTATCGGGGCCTGGAGCCTGGGGCTCGCTCGGGCCACTTCGGGGGTGGGGTGCCCTCGGCCTCTCGGCCTGGGGCTCAGTCACTCAGGCACAGCTGGCTGCCGGCAGAGCTCACGGCACGTCAGTGCAACCCCCCCTGGCTTCTGCTCCGCGGCTGCTGAGTGACCCCTCATCTGGGACTCTCCTCAGCTCTTTCTGGGACAGTGGCGCGGCTGCCCCTCTGTTGGTCTTCCTTGGTCTCTTGTGGTCTGAGGGCCTCTGGATGTCTGGAGTTTTGATCTCCTCCATACCTGCTTCATGCCCTGGTGGAAGGGGCTGTGGCTCCCCACACCCTCTAGCAGATCATTACACGAAGGAACCTTTTAAAAACAAGCACGCTCATGCTCACAGGTGTACACACGGGTGCTCACACACACAAACAACACCCTTTTTGGCTTCTACCTCAAAGCACACTGTGCGCTGTCGATCTTACGTGCTGCACAATAATGTTTAATATTTAGTATTTACAGTTATATTCCCATATATCATCGTGTGTTGTTTATTGTATTGCTCTCGTTTTCTTCTGCTTGTTTTCTTTTTTCATTCTCAACAGGTGAAATTAAAAAAGTATCTACTGTTATCTATTGTTAGCTAGTTTATTGTGATGGTATTGTTTTTATTTTGTTGCTCTTTGTTGTTTGTTTTCTCTTCTGGTTTTTTATCTCCATACAGGTGATCCAGGTGTTTTGTTTATTTTTCTTTTTTTTCTTCCCCCCTTTCTCACCATCTCTTCTCCCCTCTATTTTTCTTTCTCTCCCTCTCTTTCTTTCATTCTTTCTCCCTGTCCTATCCCCCAGTCATGTCTGTCCCGTCTTTAAAAAACGAAAATAAAATAAATACATAATTATAATAAAGGTCAATCAAATGGACCAATATGGCAAGGCCATGATGATCCACTTGGTAAAGTAAATCATCTTGCCATCTTTCTTGGCCTTCAGACAACAATTCTGATGGCTAAAGATCCAAACGGGACAGGCAAAAAAAAAAAAAAGGATAGTGAACTGGGTGAGGTTCTGATCGAGGATGTCTGGGATTATGGTGTTGAAGACCTAGCTGAATTCCACAAACAGGATCCTGGTGTACGTCCCAGGTTGACTGAAGTGAGACTCTGGAAGAGTAGACACACATCCTCGTCACAGATCTTTAGTGCAGATAGGGAGTCAGAAGGGAGGGGGGTGAGGGCTGCAGGTAGTTATTTTGTGCAGGTGTAAGTTGAGGGTGAGCATCCTTGTATGTAGGTGTGAGGTGAGGGGGAGTAGTTATATTTTTAAATCTGCAGTTCAAAGTATTAATCTGGCCATCCAGCAGGGAATTCATTTCAGGGTGGGGGTATGGACTCATGGTGATGTGCCTCTCCAATCTGATGCAGTCTTTGGCTAAGAAACTGTTTTTTATCTTCTAACTTTATCTCCTATCAGCTACTCTGATCTCCTTGTACAGTTTGTTTCTGCCCCACGGTCCACAGTTTTGACCTCAGACTAGAAAATTTATAATTTCTGTCTGTAGGTATGAGGTGAAACAGACAATGATCTGCTGTCCCCATAAAAAGAGTCTACATGGGAGACAGCTTAATAGGCGTCCTTTAATGCAGTGTAATAGGTGCCTGTAAACAGGTGCCCAGATACACCTGCATCCACACACACACCCACACACACATACCTGCAAGCAGGGAGAACGAGGGACAGCAACACCATCAGCAAAACACATGTAATATAATACAAGTCCATAACTACTCATGAACTCTGGGTCACTCAGATCCAGGTGTGCGATGTATGTGGGAAGACAGTTAAATACTATGGAAACACAACAAACCTTGTTAAAAAAAAAAGTCAATAGCTGGCTCTCACTCAATGGGAATTAGTTCTTCTGATTCACTATATAGCCCATGGTTTTGCGAATGTCATATCACTAATGGCAGTCCTGTTCGTGTATTAATCACCAGGGGATGCCACATAAAAAGAGATGATGTGTGCCATGTCAGGGGTTAAAAATGGAATGGTATTGTGTTTTTTTTCTTTTGTTTTTGCCACAACATGGGAATGACTGCAGTTGTCCATAAAGTTGTGCATGTGGTACTTCAGCATCTAGCAGGCCTATTGAAGAGGAGGGAGCATAGAGAGGGTGACTTTTTTTAAGTGGCAGGTAATTTCAAATGCAATGTTTCTATCAGCTAAAAAAACATCATTAAACATACAAACTGTTTGCGTGCAGTTTGTCACACAGTGTGATGCTAGCTAAAGGTCCAGCTGCTGTATTTCACAGAGAGAAAAGAAAGAGGATTAAATTTACTCAGAGATGGATAAACAAAAAGACAGGACAGGAGAGGAAGAGGAGAGTTTAGATTTAAAGGTAAGGACTGCTCAGTGGTACTTGATAAACTGGAAATTTAAAGCTAATGTAGCACCTCTACTCAGGACCAGTACACTCTCACTTCAAATAGAGACCCTAGACATCTTACTAGGTTCAGAAGGAGGTTTTGTTTTGGAGACTCACAAAAGGAGTTGGCTTGGAAGTGAATAACTGGGACCTTTATTGTCTCAGAACCATTTATATACATATACAACACAATAACCCAAATTGCACACTAATAGTGCATTTTAAAGGTGAATACATGTAAAACAAAACAAAATAAAGACATTCAAATGGAAGATTTATACTGAACTGTATCAGAGCTCTTTGGAATGAATGAAACAGATTAAACTGTTCCCGTTGTGAAGTTTGAATTGTCCAGTCTGAATTGTCCTTTAAAGTCGTTGAAAACCCAAACAGGTGTACTGTAGGGGAATTGTCAGTGTGCAAACCCTATTTTCCGGGTAGGAAAAGTAGTGCATAGGGCTTATCTGAAATCCAGGGTTGCTTGAATCAGTTTCTCAGGCAAATCCCACAATCCGATCGCATGGCTGGCCACACCATTTCACGATCATCCAGGATCTCATTTGGGCTGTTCTCGCCATCAGTGGTTCTCCAGAATCCTTCTAGTAGTTCAAAAAACCAATCTGCACAAACAGTGCAGAACAATCAATTTCTTTTCTCATTTTGTGTTCTTAACATGAGCTCCTTAACTTCTTTTCCAAATGTATTAATCACAAATGGCATTCCCTTTAGCTTTACCAAGTTACAAGAGTTACAGTAACTTGTTTCTACCAGTATCAACAATTTTATCAAAATTATATCACAACAAAGAACATCAGCAGCTTAAACAGTAATGTAAACAGTCATAGCAATGAAAGTGACATTCATCCTTAAGGCTTACAAGCAAATGTAACTTAATTCAGTGCAAATACTATTAAACTTGAAATATGCTCATATCTATTCAGACATAACCATTCTAATATAAACAGAGCTAGTGCTTCTACTTGAATACCTCCCCAATGGGAATATGGCTCCAGTGGGGTGGGGTGGCTAACAGCTATTAGCAGCTAGCATCGCATCTAGCATCGGCGTCGTTTAGCTCAAAGCATACAAATTCAAAATCAAATTTTTTATTTGTCACGTACACAGTCATACACAGTGCGATATGCAGTGAAATGCTTAGACAACTGCTCGTGACCTAAAGAAAAAAAAAAGGAAAAGGCTATGAATAAGATAGGAAATAAATATGAAAAATTAAAAAGTGTAAATTTAACTAGGAAGGAATAAAATATAAATTAAGGTTAAAAATGAAATAACTACAACACAAATTAGAATGAAGGGTAAATTTAACTGGGAAAGAATAAGATAAAATATATAAATTAAAGTTGAAAATAAAATAACTGTACAACAAAATACACAATACACAATATAGAACTATATAAGAATGTATGAAGAAATATAAATAAATAAATATATATATATATACACACAATAACAGCAACTGTACAAGAATTAACTGGAAATGAAGAATGTAGTGACCAGTGTTGTGCAATCCACATTATGTCTTGTGCAGTGCAAATATGCTTAAAGTGATTTAAGTGATGAAGTGAAAACAATGTCCAGAATGTCCAGTGTGTGTGTAAGAGCTATATGTGTGGGTCAGTACTGTGTGGTGGTGTGATTGAGAGACCGTATTGCCTGCGGGAAGAAGCTCCTCCTCAGTCTCTCTGTGTTGGTCTTCAGGGAGCGGAATCGCTTTCCTGACCTCAACAGAGAGAACAGTCCGTTGTTGGGATGGCTGAGGTCCTTCACGATCTTCCTGGCCTTGGTCCAGCACCGCCTGCTGTAGATTGAGTGCAGGTCAGGGAGCTCGGAGCGGATGGTGCGCTCAGCTGATCGCACAACCCTCTGTAGAGCTCGTCTGTCCTGCATGGTGCTGTTCCCGAACCAGGTTAAGATGTTTCCCGTCAGGATGCTCTCTATGGTGCACGAGTAAAAGTTCCTGAGCACCTTGGAGGGCAGTTGGAAGTCTCTCAAGCGTCTGAGGTGGTAGAGACGCTGACGGGCCTTTTTCACCACGGTGTTGATGTGACAGGACCATGACAGGTCCTGCGTGATGTGAACTCCGAGGTATTTGAAGCTGTCCACTCTCTCCACTGGGCACTCGTTGATGACAGGGGTCTGGTAGTTCTTCTCCTGCTTAGTGCTGAAGTCCACTATCAGCTCCTTTGTCTTACTGACGTTTAGAAGGAGGTTGTTCCTCTGGCACCAGTTCTCCAGATTCCTAATCTCCTTCAGGTAGGCCGTCTCGTTGTTATCAGAGATCAGGCCCACCACGACGGTGTCGTCAGCAAACTTGATGATGGTGGTGGAGCTGGTAGTAGCCACACAGTCATATGTGTACAGAGAGTACAGCAGGGGGCTCAGAACACACCCCTGGGGGGCTCCAGTGCTGAGAGTGGTGGAGGCTGAGACATGTCCGGCCATCCTTACTGCCTGTGGTCTGCCAGTTAAGAAGTTGGAGATCCACTGACACATAGATGAGCTGAGTCCCAGATGCTCCAGCTTGGTGGTGAGTGTGGAGGGAATTATGGTATTAAATGCAGAGCTGTAGTCTATGAAGAGCATTTTAACATAATTCCCCCTTCTAGTGTCCAAGTGAGTGAGTGATGTGTGGAGGAGATGAGAGATGGCATCGTCTGTGGAACGATTTGGACTGTAAGCAAACTGTAGTGGGTCCAGTGTGTCTGGTAGTGAAGAAATGATGAAGTCTCTGACCAGGCGTTCAAAGCACTTCATCACTACTGAGGTGAGGGCTACAGGGCGATAGTCATTGAGAGAAGTAGGGTGGGGTTTCTTCGGGACAGGAACAATGATGGACTCTTTGAAGCATGTGGGGATCACCGACTGAGATAAAGAGATGTTGAATATCTCAGTGAACACAGGAGCTAGCTGGTATGCGCAGTCTCTGAGGATACGACCTGGGATGCCGTCTGGTCCTGCTGCTTTCCTGGTGTTCACTCTCTTGAAGGCTCTCCTTACTTCATGCTCGGAGATGACGAGCACGTTTCCAGTGCTGGCAGTATCTTCCTGTCTGCAGCCGTTAGCGCCGCTAGCACTAGCATTGTTGGAGTCCTTAGCTGGAGCCTCGAAGCGAGCATAGAAAGTGTTCAGCTCGTCTGCCAGAGTCACGGCCGCGTTCGTCATACCGGTTGTTGGTGCTTTATAGTCCGTTATTGTCCTTAGTCCCCACCACAGGCTCCTAGAGTCACTCTGTTGGAGTTGTGACTCTAGTTTCCTCCCGTAGCGCTGCTTCGCCTCTTTCACCGCCCTCCGCACGTTATATGACGCGGCTTTGTACGGGTCCATGTCCCCCGTCGTGAGTCCCGTGCTGTAGGCAGCGGTGTGGGATCTCAGAGCGTCGCGGATGGTTTTATCCACCCACGGCTTCTGGTTGGGAAACGTTGTAAGAGTCTTTGTCTCCACGGTATCATCCGCTAGTTTCCCGATGAATCCCACAACCGCTTCCGTAAACACGTTGACATCATCATCATCATCGGAGCTGTTTCTGAACATGCCCCAGTCTGCGTCATCGAGTGCGTCCTTTAACGCGGCCACCGATTGATCAGTCCAGCGCGCGATCGTCCTCTGAACCGGAACTTCCTGTTTCAGCCTTTGTTTGTATTTTGGCATGAGGAAGATGGCGGCGTGATTGGATTTGCCAAACGGTGGGCGGGATTGTGCCTTGTAGCCGTCCTTGACCGTAGTGTAGCAGTGGTCCAGTGTCCTTTCACCTCTGGTGGGGCAGGTGATGTGTTGATAAAAGTTCGGCGCTGCGCGTTTGAGGTTGGCACTATTAAAGTCCCCCGTCACAATAAGCGCAGTGTCCCGGTGTTGTATCTGGTGCTGTGTGAGTGCCTCATGCAGCTCGCATAAGGCGGTGACAGTGTCCGCTTGTGGTGGAATATAAACGGCACTTACAATGACTGATGTAAATTCCCGAGGTAGATAAAAAGGACGACACATGATGGACAGTAGTTCCAGATTTGGTGTGCAGGAGCGTGTGAGAGGAACAACGTTCGCACTGTTGCACCAATTGTTGTTCACCATTAAACACACGCCGCCTCCCCTTGACTTCCCCGAGTCCCGTGTCCTGTCTCCATGCGGTGAACCGAGAAGAACTCGGCCGGCTGGATGGCCTGGTCTGGCACCGCTGGGTTCAGCCATGTCTCGGTGAAGCAGAGGAGATTGCAGTCCCGAATGTCTCTCTGGAACTTTATCCTGGCCCTGAGGTCATCAAGCTTGTTCTCCAGTGACTGGACATTGGCGAGCAGGATGCTAGGCAGAGGTGTGCGGTGTGCACGAGCTCTCAGCCTGTTCCTGACGCCGGCTCGCTTCCCTCTAGGCCGCCGCCGCTTCCCTTTGTTCTCCCTCAAGATCTCACTCGGCCAGCTCGGATTCGGAGTTAAAAACTTCGAATTGTGAGTACATTGTATACCAATAGAAACAAGAGTGTCACTGTCATACCTAATGTACCCAATGGTGATGATTTTGCCGATTTAGAAACGCTGAAAACTAACTTAAAAAACAAAGACAAAGAAAAAGTGGTCGGAGCAGTCGTGACGGCAGCCGACCTCACCGGCGCCATCTTCCCAAACACATACAACACTTATAACCAGTGTTGGGGAGTAACGGAATACATGTACCGCCGTTACGTATTTAAAATACAAAATATGAGTAACTGTATTCCGTTACAGTTACCGTTTAAAAAGGTGGTATTCAGAATACAGTTACTTTGTTGAAATAAATGGATTACACTGCGGTACTTTCCTGTTTCATTTTGTCGCGGGTCAGGACTGTTTGGGTTTTGTTTGACAGCTACGTTCTGTTGTTCCAGGCGGCAGCGTTACGGTTGCCATGGTTACAGGGTGACGCTCTCTCTCTCTCTGCGACTGTGTGTTTCCTGGGTGAGAGAGCGCCTTTTCGTTGTTGTTGTTGTTGTGCTAAGCTAACAGGCAGAATGCTACAAGAATAGCTCTAAAGAATGTAGCATCATGGGCAGTGCAGTCCGTGTTGCAGGGAGAATGGACTGCCATACACGTTATGGGTCTGTGAGCGCGAGGAGGGAGAAAAAGGGGAGTGGAAAGGTACGAGTTGTCATCGAGGAAAAACGGGAGCTGGAAGCATGTAAATATAATAATAACCACTTCAGCCAAGAAGAGTGCCTGACGAGCCCAGTTGTAAGTAAGCTATTAAGACTCGACTGTACACCGTGTTCGTGTTTTCCTCCGAAAACAATAAGTTCCGTTGGAGCAGTCTTTCAACGCCTCTCTCTGTCTCTCGCAAGAAAAGTTGACCCACACAACAAAGTAAAGCTATTTTTCGGCTACGAGCCGACAGGGACCCCGCCGTATTAGTCAGAGGTCCCTTTACTACAGTTCGGAGTTGCGGACCTTCAGTAATAGTAATAAATCACACAGCAATAGTACATTCACGTTGTTGTAAAAAGCATGATAATATATTAAGTAATCCAAAGTATTCAGAATACGTTACTGTCAGAGGTGGGACCAAGTCATTGTTTTGCAAGTCTCAAGTAAGTCTCAAGTCTTTATCCTCAAGTCTCAAGTCAAGTCTCAAGTAATGTCAGGCAAGTCAGAGTCGAGTCTCAAGTCACTGGTGTAAAAGTCCGAGTAAAGTCACAAGTCTGAAATTTTGAATTTCAAGTCCTTTCGAGTCTTTAAAAAAAAAAAAAAACGAAAAAAGAATGTTGCAGTTATATGCTAAATGTAAATAATTAGACCATGTAATTTTTAAATCTGTGTTTTTCTCAACACATGACAAAATAGTGAACTTAGAAAATATACACAAATTGTGAAATTGCACCTCTTTAAAATGCAGCTCAATTAAACCTAGCTCCAAGAATAATTTTCACCGACAGTTCTGAGATAAGCTGCATGTTATTCTTGGATGCGGTTGTAGGACCGGCTTTAAAATCGCATGACAAAAATATCATACATATTAAAAAAAACTGCATCACCAACGTAGCCTGGACAACATTTGCTAGTTAGATGAAGTCAGCTATCTCATCGTAGCATATTTATATGCATATTTATAATCATACGGTTCTTGGAGTGAGTGCATACACTCGTGAAGTTTAGTAACTTCAGGTCACTGCAACAAGCCCAGGTACAGTTTACCGACGGATGGGTGCAGGACCTTGAAATGCACCGTGTAGAACGAAAGACCATCGTACATATCATAAGTTTACCAGTCTCACAAATTGTCTTCATAAATACACATTCGTTAACCGTTTATTAATAGGACCTTTAAGCTCAAGGGTAATTAATTAGTAGTGGAAATAATTTCTGGTACGCGTTACAGAAATGTAGCAGTGAGAATAATATTGTATGCTGTAATCGCACTGGGCAATTAGTGATACAAAAAACCTGTTTTATCCTGTGAATAAAAGTATATGTTTTTGTCAATGTACCATAATAACAGAAGCGAAACGCAATATTGTGTCAGGACAATTCACTATTTATGCACAATAAATAAAGGAGCATAGCGCGACAATTTCTGTTCAGCGCCAGACTTGCTTGTAACCTATATCACCAATTATGTTATGAAAATGACGTATTAACTACTAAAAAACACTGACCTTCGTGTAAATGCTTGGAGCAGACTAACCTGTGAGCTGGAGTGTTCTGGGACGTTATATTGGGTCTTTGAATGGCTGCAATCCAGGCCATCCGTCGCCTCTTTGTTACTTTGGAAACATGGCTTGAACAATTTCTCTTCAACGACGTAATCCGATAACAACCGATCTCTTTACCCGTCGGCTTCCCGTGGCTGTCATGCGAACGGCTATTGCAGTTAATATTACAACAGCTTCTTGCCATTTTTTGTGTTTCTTTTTATCGCTGTGTAACTGATTTCAATTGAAAGCCTGCGTGCGCTAGTACCTCTTGCCACGGGTTCCCAGAATCCTTTGCGCTTTTACCCCTGAATGACATCACATTTTCAATCTCTATATAATATGCATGTTAAATTTTATATTTGGGATGAAATATCAAGTCTTTTCAAGTAAACCGGTTCAAGTCCAATTCAAGTCCCAGGTCATTGGTGTAAAAGTCCAAGTCAAGTCACAAGTCTTAGAACATTTTTTCAAGTCAAGTCTAAAGTCATAAAATTAATGACTCGAGTCTGACTCGAGTCCAAGTCATGTGACTCGAGTCCACACCTCTGGTTACTGTCATTGAGTAACGTAACGGAATATGTTACAGAATACATTTTGGGGCATGTATTCTGTATTCTGTAATGGAATACATTTTAAAAGTAACCTTCCCAACACTGCTTATAACACACTGTAAAAAACAACAGGAGAAGTAAAACAACATGCCAGATTCTCATAGCTCCCGATTGGTTTTTGTTCAAAGGTTTCTGAGCTGAATCGGCTAGTGAAATACATTATCTAACTTAACAGGTAGCTAACAAAAGCACGTGACTCACCGGGATTTTCAGACACAAATAACTTGACAGACGTTATTCCCTTTGTGGTAAGAGTTCGGGGCCTAATAAAAGAGTACCTTATTAGCATTTATACGTAAAACAATCTGGTCTCATTAACCGGGTTGCAGTATTGCATACCAAGATACTTTTTCCATGCGCTCCGACACGTACTTGACCGCCATCAGAGGGAAGATCTCACAGGAAGAGACAGGCAATACTTCCTGCGCACTAGACGCAAGGTCGTCAGAACACAAAACTGCATCACAGCACCCCCTTGTGACAATAACAGGCTATAGCCTTAGATTACAAAAGGGGATTTTGCAGCCCTGTATTTCACATGGGTTACACTAACATGTAACTCCTCATGTTTTTAAATCAGATATTGGGTCTGTACACGTGACATTATGTTTTTTGTGTTGTTAAATGTGCTGCAAAACAAACTGAGGTAGACTAACTGCTATTTAAAGGCAGGTTAGAGCAGGATAAACAGGTTGGTTTGCTGTACTATGATGGATTTAAAATAAAGAACAGTGTATGTGCCTCACTGGCTGTGGTTTCATGGTCAGAGTAAGGTTACATTAAGTGTAGCAGAAATTCATATGAATTTTAGATGATGATACTTAGATCCACTGACTGAATTCCACCTTCATATCTTGTTGAATTCAGTTGTGTACATTCACAAAGAGCAGCAGGTCAGCTGATCACAGCATGTACACTAAAAAAATCTACTGGAGCTCTCAACAGAAATTATTGTGAGTTATGATTTTTTTCCCCACACTGAGCCATTATAACCAACTTTGGGGGTCCCCCCACCTGCCAACCCCACTTTAACCCTGTTTAGAGCCCACTTTTTCTGTTTAGAGGCAAAGTCACCCTCTACAATGTAGGCAATATATATATATATATATATATTTTTTTTTTCCTTCTTTTTCTTTAGATTCAAGCTGAATATGATTTGAATGAATAAAGTGAGACTGAAGTTTGTATTCCCATCAACTGGTATTATTTTACCTTTATTTTAATGTAGCACAAGGTTCAGTTAGCTTTGCACAAAAATATCCTTCAAAAAACTACTTTTTACTTTCTTACTTGGAGTACATTTCAGAGCCTGTACTTTTTTCATTTACTTGAGTAAATGTGCTTCTGTTTAAGATTGGGGATATTTTTGTTGCGACTGGTTGATCATCACCACACACTCGTTTGGTTCTATGGCCTGGACGTTGTAGCCCCTTTGGTGGCTCATTCTGTCCTTTCTGCTCATTCTACCATGTACTAAGGTACTGGTGGTTCTTTTCCAGTTCAGGGGCTTCTCTGTAAGTGAATCGACTGAAAGGGAACAAGCAGTTATATCTATAACTTCTTATTTTTGTTAGCATTTTTTTTATTTTCAGTTATTACAATCAGAACAGACAGGACTAGGGATAGGAAAGAGGAAAAAAAGGAAAGAGAAGTTGGGAGAAAGTTAACAGAAGGAGAGGGAGAGAAAAATAGAACAAAAGATAGAGAGAGAGAAAAGACAAATATGCTTCACCACCTGCTGAAAAAAACAAGCAAAAAACAACACAGTAGGGTAGTAGTCTACTAGTGGGTATGGGAAGTCTTATCCCTGCCCCCCAGGATATGAAGCAAGCATGGAGGAGACCTGGGTCCCAGATATCTAGAAGCCCCTCAGAGCACAAGAGCCTAAGAAGGATTACTGCAGGGGCAATCACTCAGACACAAACATCCATTCCAACCTTCATGCACACATAAGAAAATACGCATACTCATTTGCCCAACAGTGGGACATAGAAATGAACTCTGCACTCCCACGTCCAGGCACCAGCACCACCTGAGGGGGAATCTGCCCCCAAACCCAGGAGAAGGTCCCCTTTACTCTGGGGTGAAGACAAGCAGACCGCCCTGATCCGTCAGCAGCAGGTAGAGCCACCAGCCCAGAACCCGACCAGACAGTACCCCCTCCCTGGAGCCAGCTCCCCTGCTGACCCACATACGCACCCTCGTTCCCCAATTTTGATCCAGCCCGGGGCCCACAGCAGAGGTACAACCAAGCCCCACAGAGGTCGGGGTGGCCCACCTGACCCCACCACAGAGGAAAAACCACACCCACTCAGATTACATAAGACAATAGACACCCAGGTTGAGTTCATCCTCCACCTCTGCTAGATCCTTCCCACCTGCAAAATGGACTCCTCAAGATTAAAGGATGCAATGGATGCATTACCACCTGCAAAGGATGGTTATAACCTCCCTGCCAGCTGAAGAGGACCCCAGTTTCACTGATACACCAAAGGCCCCCCTGCCAGTGATACACCAACCAGGATCCAAGGCCCCGAGGCCCAGCCAGAACTCCAGCCTGCAGGTGGCTGCAGGTGGACCACCCCTGGGTACCAGGCTGGCAACCTACATCTGCTGACATGGAACCCCGCCCCCCAGCCCTGCTGCACACAGCCACCACAAAAACACCACTCAAAAGCCACCAGAGCCCCATGCATCATCGAATCATGTCTCCCCTTTTAAGGATGTTGCCGGGACCAGAGGAGAGAGCAGTGTGGAAGGAGCAATTAATCCAGTTTATTAATGAGTTTATTAATGTAATTACCTCAGGGATAGTGGTTTGTGAATGTTAGTGAAATGTTGAATGTTGGCTGAATGTTGGTGAATGTTGAAAAGTAACATGTCATCCGTATAAAGACTGATTTTATGTTCTACATTCTTGCATTTTATGCCCTTAATCACTATAGCCTGTCTGACTGGTGCTGCTTGTGGTTCGATAAAAATTGCAAACAATGCAATGAAGACATAAAAATGGAGCATGTTTGACATGCTGTTGGGGAATTATATAATATTTTTAACCAGTTTATAAAGAGTTTCCAAAACCAAATTTGTGTAAAGTTGCAAATAAAAATTTTCAGTTAACTCTATCAAATGATTTTTCTGCATCCAGAGACTATATTGTGTTTGGGTATTGTGGTTGCAGGTGTCCCACATGAGTACTTGTTGATGAGTGCCTCCCTTTTATGAAATTAGTTTGGTCAGGATGTATTATGAGCGGCGTTATCTTCTCTAATTTTTTTTGGAGAGATTTGCATATTATTTTAAGGTCAGCATTAATAAGGGGTGTTAGATAATAGGTGGTGGGTAATACAGGGTCTTTGCCTGGTTTTAGCAGGAGAAGAAAGTCTGAAATTGCTCATGTGCTGTTTAACTATATTTCTAGACTGCCAATTCCATTCCATCAATCCCATTTTAGATTGAGCTGCTGTCATTTCTGGAAATCTGGCCAAACATAGTACATCTTTCAAAGATTGACTATACAGAGAGTGGGCCAGGAAGCAGAGTCTTACACCACTCTCTGTGGTTTCTCTCCTCCTGTTATCCCCCCAAAACCACATTGAGTCTGTGACTGCTCCCAGACCATCCTGTTTGTTTTATATTGATTTTCATTGTTTTTCAGATGTAAATAGAAGATAGACTCACACTGGGAGTCTTGCAATATCCCAGCATCTCCACCTTTAACCATCCAGTCCACATTGCAGCAAACCCTTGCAACCCCTCTTGTGGTTGATAGGCCCACAGGAGGCAAGCCCATGTGGCTCTTTCAGTCTCTGTCCCAAGAGGTATGGCCTGGCCACCAGTAAGCCATCATCATCAGCCTCATCATGTCTGATTTCTTCCAGCTGTGCTCTCCTCCTGTGTCTCATTCCCCTCGTTATTCCCCAGTGTATTTAAGCCCTGTGTTTCTCTGTGTCAGTGTCGTGTTCTCCCTCATGCTGTGTGATCCCTGGTGTGCCTCTCTGTGGAGTTTTAGGTTTTGTTTCCCCAGTCTAGTTTAATTCTGCATCATTTCCCTGAGTCTGTTAATAAAGCTGCATTTTTCTGAGTTCATTCACGTATGTTACAAGTCCTGCATTTTGGGTCCTCTTCCTGCCTGCACACAGCCGAATTGTGACAGAAGGACGTGACCAGTTATGGAGCCATGTGGTATCGGTGACCTGCAGTTTCTGCCTTCCTCAAGGAGAGGGCGAGGCAGGAGGCTGGAGGTGCCTGGGAGCACGAGTCACCCTTCGATGGGTCTCGTTTGGCTCCGGGTGGGCCCAGCAGCTTCCAAACTGCGATGGCTACCACCGTTTCATCAACTGTTCCGTCAGTGGTCCAAGGGGGCAGGTACTCTCTCTCGACAGCAGCAGCTCCTCAGTGTTCTGGCGTCACTCCTGCAGGAGGGGCAAGCGGCGGCAAAAGAAGGAATGTGTGGTGGAAGACTCTGGGCTTACTCCGCTGCAGTCCTTTGCTCTGTTTTTGGGACTTCCACATTTGGAGCTATACAAGCTCCCCACCTCTTTGTCTCAGCCCACTGGAGGATTTTTGGTCTGGCTTGCCTCCTTCTTCCCAGAGTGAGTGACGCTCATGTAGCCGTCGCTCCGTTTCCTCTGGGCAATCAGCAGTGGTGAGCAACAATGACTGTTTTTCTCATGCTGCTCCTGAACTCATTAACAAGACTTTGAAGACTTTCTGCCATGTCAGTGAATCTAAGACAGCTAATCTAGAGGTTGTTGATTCAGTGTTTATTAATTCTGCAAACTCCTGCTCTGAGGATTTATGAACCTGTTTTCATTCTGTCCCATCTGAATCCAGTGTTAAAATGACCACGACTGTTCTCCTTCAGCCAGAGAGGAGAAAGATTTGGACTGCTGTCGAATTTCCAGAGGTTGAGAGTTCTGTCTCCAAGTCAGCTGAAAGGGAAGTGGTTAATGTTTTTAAGCCAGCCTTTCAGCCATGTGTTTTTCAGTAGGGCCCAAGCAGTTGGTAGGGACGGAGGTTACAGGCAGTAACTTAGGCTCTCTGAAGGAAGAGACTGTCTGTTCCCCAAGGACATTTAAGGACTCTAGTTGCCCCTTGCTATAACCTATTAAGGCTATGGCTCCTCCTAGGGACTGTTCTGTGTCCAAGTTGGGTGTTTCTGAGGCTGTCTACTCTGCAAAGACTGTTTCCCCAGACACTATTGGTGATGTTGTGCATTCTGAGACTGTTCCTGAGCTTCTCTCTCCTCCTGTTCCTGCTGCCAGGGCAGCTCGGGCCCAGCATTCTCCTCTACCCATTTCAGTTCCTTGGGTGAGGGAGGTTGGGGTCTAGCTGGTCCCTGCTCCGGTGTCCAGGCCAGCTAAGGCACTGCCAGTCACTGCACACGTACCAGCTCCTTGGGTGGGGACAGCAGCTGCCCAGCTGTCACCAGTACCAGCCCCGGCTCCCAGGGTGAGGGCAGCCATGAACCAATTCAATTTCAATTCAATTTTATTTATATAGCGCCAAATCACAACAAAAGTCGCCTCAAGGCGCTTCATAGATACAGAGAAAAACCCAACAATCATATGACCCCCTATGAGCAAGCACTTTGGCGACAGTGGGAAGGAAAAACTCCCTTTTAACAGGAAGAAACCTCGGGCAGAACCAGGCTCAGGGAGGGGCGGCCATCTGCTGCGACCGGTTGGGGTGAGAGAAGGAAGACAGGATAAAGACATGCTGTGGAAGAGAGACAGAGATTAATAACAGGATATGATTCAATGCAGAGAGGTCTATTAATACATAGTGAGTGAGAAAGGTGACTGGAAAGGAAAAACTCAATGCATCATGGGAATCCCCCGGCAGCCTACGTCTATTGCAGCATAACTAAGGGAGGATTCAGGGTCACCTGCGTATAAATGATGACACTGGACGCAGCGTGTTCGGGTGATGTTTTCCAACTTTACTCGTAACCCGGAAGCTCCCCCCACACACAGCCTTATGGGAACAGTAGTCTACCGCTACACCTCCTCCTTTTAGCTAAAGACATACTTCATAACGTCTCAAACAGCTCACTAGAACAGAAATGGGGAACATCATGAAACGTGAAAATTATACACATCCCTCATTTGTTCACTTACATTTAAACAAAACACATTGTAAACATCTCTAACAGCTTAACCCATCTTTGAATAGGGCATGAATGGATAACTTCAGAGAATTACACATCCAGTCTTTCAGGAGGTCTCACCACTCGACCAGATCTGGTAATAGTTCCTGTTGGTCTGAGGTGGCTCCTATTTCTCCTCAGAAAACCCCTGTCTGTTTCTACCACATAGGATCTGGGAGCACTGGCAGGTCCAACTACTGCTCCGGTAGTTCCTTCAGTTGTAATCCACACTCTCTGTCCTGACGATAGTTCCGGAAGCGGTCTGACTCTATGTCTGCGGTTGTAGTGTTTTGCCTGCTCACGCCTCCCCTCCTCATCTTTTTTGCGAAAAGCCTGTAGGTCAGGCCACTTTGGCACCAGCTTTGCCACAGCTTGTGGCAGCGTGGTCCGCAGGTGTCTCCCCATAAGCAACTGCGCCGGCGAGAGCCCATGTTCCAGTGGGGTGGCCCTGTACGCTAGCAGTGCTCTGGTGTAGTCACAGTCCTTTTTCCACAAGTCTTTAATGGTACGAACAGCGCGTTCTGCCTCCCCGTTGGCTTGGGGGTACCTAGGGCTGCTCGTTTCATGTGAGAACTGGTACTCTTTGGCAAAGTGCTTGAACTGTTCTGATGAAAATTGTGGCCCGTTATCCGATACCACAGTCTCGGCAACACCATGTCTTGCAAAGGCTTCTTTTACAGCATTAATAGTGACCTCTGCAGTTGTGTGTCTCAGTTCAGCTATCTCAATGTACCTTGAGAAAAAATCAATAATCAGCAGGAAGTGTTTCTTTGACCACTCGAACAGATCCATGCCGACTTTTTGCCATGGGCAGTCGGGAACAGGAGTTGCCAGCATTGGTTCACGGCACTGTAACCTATGTTTTTGACATGTTTCGCACCTGTCTACCATTTGACGTATTTGGGTTGAGATGCCCGGCCACCACACAGACTCTTTTGCTCTGGCCCTGCATTTTGAAACGCCCTGGTGGCCTTCATGCAAACGTGACAAAACCTCCGCTCTCATCTGAGGTGGTATCACAAGTCTCTCCCCTTTCATGAGAAGACCATGGACTAAATTGAAATCCATTCTGTATTGCCAGTATCCCTTTAACTCTGGATCTAGTTTACCTTTTTCTGGCCAGCCTGTCCCACATTGATACACCACCTTTCTACACAGGTCATCCATTTCCTGCGCCAACTTAATCTCCTCCAGCCTTTTATCTGTTGCTGGGAGATGGGAAACTACACCGTCCACGAAAACCTCCACCTCTTTTTCCAGCTGAAGATCCCCAGCAGAAGGAGGCCCTGCCAGCGGTGCTCGTGAGAGAGCATCAGCAGTGACAAGGTTTTTCCCTGGAACATGGACAATGGTGAAAGTAAAGCGCAGCAGCCTGAGGCGGAATCTCAGGATGCGTGGAGGCAGGTCGTCCAGGCCTCTTGTGCTCAGAAGAGGGACCAGGGGTTTGTGATCTGTGATTAGAGTGAACCTAACCTCTTGAGATATATGTGACCGGTCGCCAGGAGTTGTCAGACTGTTTCTGAGTGAGAACAGCCCCGACACCGTATGGCGATGCATCTGCAGCGACACGTGTATCTGCTGAGTTGGAGTACTGAGCGAGCACTTCTGGAGAGCTTAATATCCCTTTTAGTCTCCTAAATGCTGTTTCCTGTGGCTCCGCCCATATCCACTCGTTTCTGTCTTTTAGCAGTTCCTTTAATGGTGTGGTGATTGTGGCTAGTTGTGGCATAAACTTGGCAAGATAGTTGGCCATGCCCATGAGACGGCGCACATCTTCCACACTCTGAGGCTGCGGCAGCTGCTGGATTGCTGTTATCTTGTTGGGATCAGCCTCAATGCCTTTTGCTGACACTTTGTGTCCCACAAAGATTATTTGACTTTTAGCAAACTCACACTTCTCATTCAGAGTGAGACCCTCCTTCTGAAACATTTGGAGCACACAGTGCAACCTCTGGTCGTGCTCCTGCCTGTCTCTGCCATATACAAGCACATCATCGGCGTGACAAATCACCCCTTCAAAATCTTCCAGCATCTGTGACATTCGCCTTTGGAAATGTTCCGGCGCCGATGCAATGCCAAAAGGAAGGCGGTTGAACTGAAACCTTCCAAAAGGCGTGATGAAGGTAGTGAGTGGCCTTGACTCTGGCGTGAGCGGAATTTGCCAGAATCCAGACCGGGCGTCGAGCTTTGTGAACACTTTAGCATCTTTCATCATCGCTAGTGTTTGATCTACTGCTGGGAGGATGTGTCTTTCTCTTTTGACTACTGTGTTCAGGGGTGTGAGGTCCACACATATTCTGGGGGGCTTTCCTGCTGGTCTGGGGACCACTACCATGCCAGAACACCACTCTGTAGGCTCAGTGACTTTGGAGATAACGCCCATTTCTTCCATTCTGTGCAGCTCATTTCTCACTGCATCTCTGAGGGGAAGAGGAACGCGTCTTGGGGCAGGTAGGGCTATTGGTACAGCTCCTTGCTCTATCTCAATGTGATAAGGCTCCCTCAGCACGCCTAAACCTTTAAAAACGTCTGGGTATGCTGCCCTGAAATCTGTCACCGATTCCGTTACTGTGCTTACTCTGTACACAAGACCCAGAGCCTCACACGCTGGCCTGCTTAGCAGTGGCTGTACTAGACCTGACACAAGGTAGACGTCTTGAGAAACACTGCGCCCTTTCACTGCTAGCTGTGCCTCGAAGCAGCCTTTAACATTGAGTGGGTTACTGCCCGGCCCTAGTAACTTCTTTCTGGGTCTCTGCAGCTTACCATCCCTGTCTGGACTGTACAAACCCTCTGGAATAGATGTAACATCCGCCCCTGTGTCAAGTTTAAAATATACATTTTCCCCATTTAACTTGACCTTTTGCACCCAGGGCTGTGACCTCCCAGTCTCTACTTCACCCAAGAACACACAGTCCTCGCTGTCTGCATCTTTCTGATTTTCTGTCACTTCGCGTAGCGCTGTAGCTTCACTACTGTGAAGCACTATCGCACTCATTTTCGACAATGTACCTCTTTGGCTGGACATTCTTTCCATGAGTGTTTGTTCTTGCGACCACAGCGGCCACATTCCTTTCCACTTTGCTTGATTGGCTTTTGTTCTTTCTTCTGCCACGTCTGCGTTTTCCCGCGTGTTGTATTTGTCCGTATTGTGTCCATGTTCAGTGTTTTCTCCACTGCTGCGCTGCTGTGAAGTATTGATTGTTGTTTCTTTACCGTTTCGCTCTGCCTAACTTTCTCAATGGCTTTAGCAAGAGTCAACTCTGAGTCCATTTGCAGCAGCTCAGACAGTCTTTTGTCTTTTATGCCAACTACAACTCTGTCCCTTATGAGTTCGTCTTTGAGTGCTCCAAATGCACAATTTTCTGCAAGTTTGTGCACAGCAGTGATGAACGACTCTGTACTTTCCCCTTCCTGTTGCCGTCTGGAGTTAAACTGTGCTCTTTCAAAAATTACGTTATGTTTTCCTACATAATGTTTGTCAAATGCCTCTTTGACAGTTGCATATTTCTTTTTATCTGCATCGCACAGTGGTAAAACTGCCAAAACATCATCAGCAGTGTCTCCCATAGCGTACAGGAGTGCATTAACTTGATACTCGTCTGATTTGTTATCAAGAGCAGTTGCAATGCGAAATCTTTCGAACCTTCTGATCCACTTTGGCCATTCGGCAGGATGAGAAAAGTCAAATGTTTCTGGGGGTGTTATTTGTACCGTGGTCGCCATCGTGACGTGTGGATCCCTGGCTTCCTCGCGTTCAGAATCCAAGCTTTCCGGTGCGCCGACCTCGTCTCCTCCTTCCGACATGTGAAGCTCGTGCTCGACCGCGCGCGCGCGCACGCGCGCCCTGTTGCTAGCGCCGGTCACAGCCTCGGCCACGCTTCACCTGCATGCCGGTCTTGTTCGGGTTACCGATGCGAAAACTTCTCTCGCAGTTAACTGCACCGTACTGTACTCGAAAAAGAAGAAGAAAAAAAAACTGTGGAGACCGCCGTTCGCACTTCTGACACCACGTATAAATGATGACACTGGACGCAGCGTGTTCGGGTGATATGTTCCAACTTTACTCGTAACCCGGAAGCTCCCCCCACACACAGCCTTATGGGAACAGTAGTCTACCGCTACAACCTGGTCCAGCCCTAACTATATGCTTTAGCAAAAAGGAAAGTTTTAAGCCTAATCTTGAAAGTAGAGATAGTGTCTGTCTCCCGAATCCAAACTGGAAGCTGGTTCCACAGAAGAGGGGCCTGAAAACTGAAGGCTCTCCCTCCCATTCTACTTTTAAATACTCTAGGAACAACAAGTAGGCCTGCAGAGCAAGAGCGAAGTGCTCTAATAGGGTGATATGGTACTACAAGGTCATTAAGATAAGATGGGGCCTGATTATTTAAGACCTTGTATGTGAGGAGCAGGATTTTGAATTCAATTCTGGATTTAACAGGAAGCCAATGAAGGGAAGCCAAAACAGGAGAAATATGCTCTCTCTTTCTAGTCCCTGTCAGGACTCTTGCTGCAGCATTTTGGATTAGCTGAAGGCTTTTCAGTGAGTTTTTTGGACATCCTGATAACAATGAATTACAGTAGTCCAGCCTGGAAGTAATAAAAGCATGAACTAGTTTTTCAGCGTCACTCTGAGACAGGATAGTTCTAATTTTAGAGATGTTGCGCAAATGGAAGAACGCAGTCTTACATATTTGTTTAATATGTGCGTTGAAGGACATATCCTGGTCAAAAATGACTCCAAGGTTCCTCACAGCATTACTGGAGGCCAAGGTAATGCCATCCAGAGTAAGAATCTGGTTAGATACCATATTTCTAAGCTTTTCAGGGCCGAGTACAATAACCTCAGTTTTATCTGAATTAAGAAGCAGAAAGTTAGCGGCCATCCAGGTCTTTATGTCTTTAAGACATTCCTGCAGTTTAACTAATTGGTGTGTGTTATCTGGCTTCATGGACAGATAGAGCTGGGTGTCATGTATGAAATGTATGCTATGTCTTCTAATGATGCTGTCCAAGGAAAGCATGTATAATGTAAACAGAATTGGTCCTAGCACTGAACCCTGTGGAACTCCATAATTAACCAGTCAACCTCTACACCTGTACCTCCTCCTCAGGTGGGAGGGACTAGTGTCTGGTCCACCCTTGGACCCATGCCGGTCTCCAAGGTGAGGCCAGCCAGAACATGGCCGACCTCTGCACCCGTATCAGTTCCTCGGGTGGGAGGGGCTGGTGTTCAGCTGGTGCCTGCACCCATTCCTGTCTCCGCTGGAGGCTCAGGTGAGCCCGTCCAGCAGTTTTCTTCGTGTTCAGAAGGCTCAATAGGATTAGCTCAGCCATCATCACAACCACCATCACTACCATCATCACAACCACTACTACAACCTTTATTGCAGTCCATAGCTCAGTCAGTAGCTCTTTTAGTAGCTCAGTCATTAGCTTTGTCACCAGTTTGACTCCAATGTTATCACCAGCTCAGTTTTCCTGTTCAGTCCCCTGTAGCACAGTTTTCCTGTTCAGTCCCCTGTAGCACAGTTTTCCTGTTCAGTCTCCCTGTAGCTCAGTCTTCCGGTTCAGTCTCCCTGTAGCTCAGTCTCCCTGTAGCTCAGTCTCCCTGTAGCTCAGCCTCCTATTCAGCCAGGGGTCTCTATAGAGATTGAAAATGTGATGTCATTCAGGGGTAAAAGCGCAAAGGATTCTGGGAACCCGTGGCAAGAGGTACTAGCGCACGCAGGCTTTCAATTGAAATCAGTTACACAGCGATAAAAGGAAACACAAAAAATGGCAAGAAGCTGTTGTATTATTAACTGCAATAGCCGTTCGCATGACAGCCACGGGAAGCCGACGGGTAAAGAGATCGGTTGTTATCGGATTACGTCGTTGAAGAGAAATTGTTCGAGCTATGTTTCCGAAGTAAAAAGAGGCGACGGATGGCCTGGATTGCAGCCATTCAAAGACCAAATATAACGTCCCAGAACACTCCAGCTCACATGTTAGTCTGCTCCAAACATTCCCACAAAGGTCAGTGTTTTTTAGTAGTTAATACGTCATTTTCCATAACATAATTGGTGATATAGGTTACAAGCAAGTCTGGCGCTGAACAGAAATTGTCGCGCTATGCTCCTTTGTTTATTGTGCATAAATAGTGAATTGTACTGACACAATATTGTGTTTCGCTTCTGTTATTACCATGGTACATTGACAAAAACATATACTTTTATTCACAGGATAAAACAGGTTTTTTGTATCACTAATTGCCCAGTGCGATTACAGCATACAGTATTATTGTCACTGCTACATTTCTGTAACGCGTACCAGAAATTATTTCCACTACTAATTAATTACCATTGAGCTCAAAGGTCCTATTAATAAACGGTTAAACAATGTGTATTTATGAAGACGATTTGTGAGACTGGTAAACTTACCTTTGTTCGTACGATGGTCTTTCGTTCTACACGGTGCATTTCAAGGTCCTGTACCCATCCGTCGGTAAACTGTACCCGGGCTTGTATATGTGTATGTACTCACTCCAAGAACCGTATAATTATAAATATGAGCGTGGTGAAAGTTAGGCAGCACGCTAATGTTTTTTGTCCACTCTGTGTGCATGTAAAGGTCTAACCCTTTCACTCCTTTGATTTTTTTTTTTTTTTCCTCGTATCTTTTCTTTGCCTTTTCGTCAAGTCTGTCTTTGTACGGACCGGCATTGTTCTCCTTTGTTTTGTACATAACTTTTTTGGGGGGCAAAGAAAAACCAAGAAGGTATTGGAACGGGAGAATGAACGTTTTGCGGTGCTGCAAATGCTTGCATTTGATGCGGTACTTGGATTGTTTTGCCACGGGTTCCCGGCATGCAATGCGCAAAAGTCACGTGGTCTGTCAAGCTCTATACCTACTGGCCCTGCGTTCACTCCTGCTGGAGGCTCAGGTGAGCCAGCACTCTGCAGCTCCCGCGCCCGAGGGGGGGGGGGATTGCATTTGCTGTCCTGGACCGATTGCAAGTTTTCTGCACACTACATTAAAAACCCAAAGGAATGCAAGCATTTGCCCACATGGGACAGTAATGTTATCTATCTTAGTAAGAAAAGACTTTCTCTTTCCAACCAAACAATAACTAATTGTACTGTGATTAACATTAACATTTAGCATGCTGACTGAAGTCTCAGATGTAGTTCTTGGGCTTTTTGCAATTTCTCTGTCCTGGAACAATCTTTCTGAACACCTGAGATCAGCTAAAACCGAATAAATACACCTAAATATAGTTATACATCTGAGTAAATTATTTTCTGCTAACCTCTTCATATGTCTTCTCTCTGTTAGTATCATATTTTCACTCTTAATATGTTCATTTTACCAGAGTTCACAGGGATACTCTGTAACCCTGAGTGTTTGCGTTTTTGACTGTTTGCACTCTTTAATAGCGCTAAAAAGCTGAATCCATGGGTAACGAAAAAGACAAGTTATAATGTTTGACCCAGCACAGGGTTTACAATGCTATTATTTGTAACAACTTATCAATAAAGCAAGTCTAAAACCTCTTTTAACATTTTTTTTATTTTAATTTCTAGTGGATTGCAGAGACATTATAAGAATGAGGAACTGCAAAGTGATCATGAAAAGTAAGAGGAAATGAACAACATTCAAATACGACTAGAGATGGCTATTAAAGGAACAAAGCTTGTCACTGACGAGGTGTTGGTTTCATACATATGTATGTGCATACAAATGCATAACTATTTAAAGTCAACACACATGCGAACATGCTAAAACACTGAAGCTGTGCGAATACATTAAAAGCAAACTTCAATATTTCAGTAGATGAGGGTTGAAAGTTTGGCAAAGTGCTGTATAAAGCACCAAAACACAAACAACAACAACACTAATGATAATAGTTAATAGAAGGTAAGAATACACCACTCTTATTCTGCAACAAGAGGATAGTAAAGCAAGATCTGAAGCAGTCACAATTGTTGTAATGAAGACTGAGGGATTACTCATTAGATTTTAATTTGTAGGTTGAAGCCTAAACTTGTTGCTGTTACTTTACTATGACTTTTATTTTTACTACCTACCTATAATACAATGAATACAAACATAACAGTATTGCACAAACGTAATTACAGAAATTTTTGTTAAAGCACACATGTGCTCTTTATCTGAAATAGTAATAATAATTATGTCAAGAGGACTCGCCCTAATTAAAAACAACAGCTTGATAGAAAAGGAAAAGCAGACAGAAATCAGAGCTATACCGCAGGGAGACAGAAAATGGGGGAGGTGTGAAAATATGAATTTGAAAGAGCGAGTTGAGACGAGAACAGGAAGAAAGAAAAAAACTGTCTAGGAAATGACAATACAAAGGCAGAAGTGCAAATGCTTGCTGCTAAAAAGTCACAGAGCGAGAGAGCAACTCAGATGTGCAATCAGGGATGACAGTAGGTTCTAAAGACGCGATTCATTTTGAAGTGAAGAAATATTGTTAAAAAACAAGTGAAACGCTGGATATTGACCAAAGCTGAAATATGGGGTGAGTCATTTTCTTACATTAGTTATATTAATCAATTTTTTTAAACTGAGGAAAGAAACATATGTTCATTCCAATTTTGAATGACTCGTGAAAGAATGTGTAAAACAACACCGACTCTCATAGGGCTCTCTATATTTTACCGAAAAGATATTTAGTTCTGACTACATTTCCTGTTGTCTGCAAGTGTCTGAAGCTTATAACAGGTGCTTCAATTATTATAGTTATTGCGCATAGACTAAAAATGTATCTGCATTTCCTTTTTTATGATATGTTATTTAATCCAAGAAAGCATTCTGGGGAACCAAAACTTTTTGAGAACTTGGTGCATATGACAGGTGAAATACAGTCCATATTAGGCATTGTACTGATCACAGGAAGTGGTCAAAACATGAAAACCTTTGTGACAGGAAGTAAAGCTTTCCCACAGGCTACAGACATTGCAAGTAGCAGACTGAAAACAAGTCACGTGTCATAATGACTTGTAGAGACATGTAGTCTTTTTATTATTTCATTAATTTTTGCATACAAACATTCAAACCACACAGGATAAATACATAAAGGTATAAATGTATAATTGTTTTAATGAAATAATCATCAAAAATACAAACACATATTTGCCCCATTACTTTACAGTGTACAAATTTAGGGTCCTGAACCTCTGTAAAGCTATGAAGCATTACTTACTTTTCAAATGTGCTAAACAGATTGACTAACTAGAGGAATTAATTTGATTTTATATACAAAATTTGAACAGTTTAGAAATAGAAAAGAAAGTCCACCCTGTATGTATTTTATAGAACTTGAAAAGTTCTATGTGTCAGGACATAATAAATAAAAAGTATATAAAAGAATATGATTATTTTTAAAAAAAGGTCTTTGCTAGGTTCTAAAATAATTTTAATATAATCTGGATGTGGAGTTATATAGGTCATATCACACAATTATAACATATTTATTTAACAAAAACCCAAATTTAGTGTGTTTGTGCTTATATAGTATGTTTGGGATTTGCCAAATATTGCATGGTTCAGTTCCCAAATAGCCAAACTCTAGTGTGGTCTGTCTGGAAAACATTGTTCCAGAAAGCTTGTGGTTTATTCCGATAAAACTTTGCAAATATTAAATGTTCTTTAGCAAGAAGAAACTGTCTCCTGGCAACTCTTCCAAACAAGCAACAATGGTCTTTTTCAGCCTTTTTTTGGATAGAAACAGTGAAGAGTGACAGGAAAGCAGCGGGAGAGACAGAGGAAGAAATGAGGCAAAGGGCCGCAGGTTGTGTTAAAACCCGCACCGGCCGCTCCCAGCCATACGGCATGCGGTCACCTGCTCATCCCAGTGAGCTAAACCAGCACCCAGTCGGTCTATGCTTCAAGCTTGGGTCCTCTACCAGGAATCCTGGGAGCTTGAGGGTCCTCAAAAGTATCTTTGCTGTTCCTAGGACTGTGGTCTTGTGGACAGAGATCTCAGATGTCATTCCTGGGATCTGCTGGAGCCACTTGCCCAGTTTGGGGGTCAGTACCCCGAGGCACCATTGCTGCCTTCACTTTCACATCACCTCATGCTCCTCTCCTAGCCCTTGGTATTTCTTGAGCTTCTCGTGTTCCTTATTCCCAATGTTGCCATCTTCTTCTGTTTGTCCACTAAGTCAGGGCTGACTTGGCATAGATGTTTCTGTATACTGTTCCAGCCACTTGATTATAGCGTTCCATGTATCCCCTGCCTGCTAGCATCTTACACCTTTCTGTTACGTGCTGGATCCCAGCCTCACATCCCAGCCTCTATTGATCGTGTGACTTAGACTTCTCTGCATTTAATCATACTTGTTATTAATCTCTGGCTCTCTTCTACAGCATGTCATTTGTCCTGTCTTCTTTCTCTCACCCAAAATGGTCACAGTATATGGCCGCCCCTCCCTTAGCCTGGCTCTGAAGGAGGTTTCTTTTTGTTGAAAGGGAGTCTTTCCTTCTCACTGTCACCAAAGTGCTTGCTCATTGGGGGTCACATGATTGTTAGGTTTTTATCTGTATGCACTATTGTAGGGTCTAACTTACAATATAAAGCACCTTGAGGTGACTGCTGTTGTGATTTGATGCTGTATAAATAAAATTGAATTCAAGTCAATTGAATTGAATTGTGCTTAAAGTTTGTTCCCATACTGACATAATTAGTGCCTCTGTGGTGTCTTTTATTCATTGTCCTGTCATTGGTAAGATTTTTCAATAACAGGTGCCTATCCTTCCATTATGGTCCCTCCTCTAGCACCTCTTGTGTCTCGGGTTTCTGGTGCACTAAGCACGCGATCATTATAGCCAGCTTCTTGATGTACTTATGGATCTTTGTTGTTTCATCCAGAATAATGGTTCTGATACTTACTACTAATCTGCGTCTTTTCTTCCACTTAGCGTACAATCTGAGGATGCTGGACTGGTGATACCCTCTAAGCATGATAAGGAGCATTATTGTCTTGACTCAGTGGATTTTATCTCATCCTTTATTTAGTGGAGCTTATTATCTCAACAGGGCACTGATGTTGCATATACCTACAAACATTTGTGAAAGAATAGGTTGGTCTAAGGGGCTCAGTGAATTCCAACATGGTACTGTTCAGAGTACTATGTTGGAGTACCAAGCAGAGTTGAGATTCTGAGGCCACAAAAGTGGAAGCCTTCTGCCACCTGGCTACTTCTAGAAATTCTGTACATAAAAATTATTAACAGAATTGGTGAAAAGGGGTAGCCCTGGCGAAGACACGCACCAGGAATGAGTCTGTCAATGTCTGTTGGCAATGCAGACATTGCTCCTGCAACAGTTGTACAGAAACTGAATGGCAACGCCTGAAGCACCCCCAGTAGGACACTCCAAAGGACACAGTCCTTCTCCAAGTTCCCAAAACACATGTAGATGAATTGGACACACTCAAATATTCTTCCAAGGATAAAGAGCTAGTCCAGTGTTCCATGAACAGGATCTGCATTGTTTGTCAGTTAGGTTTGACTAATGGACAAACTCTTTTTCAGCAACCTGGCATACATCTTCTCAGGGAGGCTCGTATTCATAACAAAGCATTTTGTAAATTATTTATCATAACCTTGGTTTTACTTGGCCTATTAACACAATTTAAAAACTAACCTATAGTTTATACACACTCTTAAAACAAACAAAAAAAGAAATAGACTCCACGTGGCTGCATATTACTGCTATGTCATCTTAAATCAGTCATGTGATTTGGACACGCTCATCAACTCCAGGGGATTAATGACCTCAGTGACCTTGTTTTCAGTGATGGGCAAGTTGTCTCCCTCGTCCCTAGAGTCTGCTTTCTCTACAGAAGTCGATTAAGGAGGTATTCTTTCCGCTACCCGATTATATCCTCTGTTTTTGCTTCAGCTACCGCCCGAGACATGTTCTGCTTGGCATCAGCTGCGTCAAAAGTTCCAAAGGTTAACTAAACCTGATAGGACTCCTCATCTCTGGTGTCCACTAGGGATGGGTACCGGTATCCGGTGCCATTATGACATAAACGGTAGTAACCAGACAGAAAAGCAGCGCACATTTCGGTGCTTTATTTCGGTGCTTTATTTCGGTGCTTTTTTTCCCTGAGATGTCATACACTTTGGATTCCAGCCAATCATTTTACCTTTGCAAGCACAGTAGGTACGTACATACGTTCTTTTAGAACAGAGCTACAGATTAAAAACGCCCAAGGCGAAGCGGTCAAAAGTCTGGCTGTACTTCACAGCAAAAGATGCAAACTCAACAGCCTGCAACAAGTGCTTTAAGGTGATACTGTGCAAAGGAGGTAACACCTCGAATCTGATGAAAAACCTGGCGACGCATAGCATTTTTTTTAAAAGCTGTATTTGATAGCTTGCTGCGAGACCTCACACCGTGCACATCTACTGCGGGTGTGGTTCCTGTTATCGGTCCTGGAGTTAGCAACATCCCCCAAAAACCCGAAGAGTAGAGTCCTGGCCCCTAGCCCTGCCAGTGTAGCAGAAATGATGACGGATGATGATGGCAGCAGCAGCCGTTCTTCTCTGCGTGAGTAGCTTAATGTTGTTCGTGTGTAATTTACGTTGAGTAGGCTAACCACGTTATTAAATTAATGCACGTAAGGTGAACTAGCAAACACCGTCGTAGTTACATGCGGCTGTCTTCTTGTTTGATGGCAGATACTCCCTTCACCCTGGCCAAAAAAGCTAAAATGACCAAAGAAAAAGTTGGAAACAGCTAAACATGAGAGGTTTTTGGACAAAGTTGGTGTTTTTTTCCCCCATTGATTAAACACTGCTTCCAGCCGAGAGTGACACCATAAATCCCCTATAGCTGCAGAAAAGGCTAACATTGTTGTCTTTTTACAAAAAAAACAGCTAAACATGAGAGGTTTTTGGACAAAGTTTGTGTTCTTCATTTTTTAAGCACCAGTTTGAGCACCGTTTAAGCACGGGCACCGTTTCAAAAGTACCGGTTTGGTACTGGTATCGGATAAAACCTAAACGATACCCATCCCTAGTGTTCACCATCTGGTTCATCTGGTTACTGCCATAACAGGGGCCAACCACCTTGCAGCATCTACTTGCAGCTGCCTCAGCAGTCTAGGTGCAGATTCTTTCTCCAGCCACAGAATGCTGTTGTATTTCTGGCAGAGGTGAGAGTTGAAGATCTCCTGGATCAGGGGCCAGCACACCCTCACTGTACGTTTAGGTGTGGCCTGCATTTGTATAGCGCTTTACACTACATTCAGTCATTCACCCATTCACACACACATTCACACACTGGCGATCGCAAGCTACATTGTAGCCACAGCTGCCCTGGGGTGCACTGACAGAGGCGAGGCTGCCGGACACAGGCGCCACCGGGCCCTCTGACCACCACCAGTAGGCAAACATGAGGTTAGTATCTTGCCCAAGGATATTTGGCATGCAGCCAGGAGGCAGCCTGGGATCGAACCACCGACCTTCTGATTAGTGGCTGACCTGCTCTGCCACCTGAGCTACAGCCACCCATAAGGTGGTTGACAGCTCAGCTTCTCTCTTCATCCAAGTGTCCAGATCAAAGGTCGCAGATCAGATGATATGATTACAATATTGATCGCTGATCTGTGACCTAGGATGTCCTGGTGCCACTTACACTTATGGATACCCTTAACATGGTGTTGGTCATGGACAAACTGTGGTTTGCACAAAACTCCAATGATGAAACACTACTCAGGTTCAGATCAGGCAGATAGTTCCTTGAAGTACTCAATGACCATAAGAAGGCTGGGTACTCTGAACTGTTGCTTGGCGTGTAACCCCCTCCACCATGGGTTACACGAGTCCAGTCATAAAATTTCCTCATTAATAAATTTAACTCTTAGTGGAATTACAAACAAATTGGAAGCGATTGGGAACAACAGCAATTTAGCCATGAAGTGGTAGGCTGCATAAAGTCATAGTGAGGGATCTCAAACTTTCTGCGATTTCATCGCTACACACCTCTGAACTTCATGTGACCTTCAGATTAGCTCAAGAATAGTGTGTTTCATTTAATGGGTTCATTTAATGCTTCATTTACTGGGTTTCCTTGGTAGAGCAACTGCATCCAAGCCTTACATCACCAAGCGTAATGCAGAGCATTGGATGCATCACCAACACTCTATAGATGTCGAAACACGTTCTGTGGAGTGACAAATCATGCTTTTCCATCAGCAATCCAATGGATGAGTCTGGGTTTGGCAGTTGCCAGGACAGTAATACTTGTCTGACTGCATTGTGCCAAGTGTAAAGTTTGGTGCAGGGGTATTATGATGTGGCCTTGCTTTTCTGGAGCTCAGCCTGGGCTTCTAGCTCCAGTGAAAGGAACTCTTAAAACTTCAGCATTCCAAGATATCCATAAAGACATTGATGAGCAAGTTTGGTGTGGAAGAACATGACTGGCCTGCACCTGAGCCCTACCTCAACCCAACTGAACACAAATGCACTTCTGAAAGAATTATCAAAATTTCCTGTAAACTCACTCCTAAATCTTATGGAAAGCCTTCCCAGAAGAGTTCGTGTTATAGAAGAATGTTCATGCTTCTTTTATCTGTACACTTACACCATTTTAGTATTTTGTTCTTGCACTGCATCTGGTCATCTTTTTTTCCTAATCATTCCCTCCAACAGTGAGTCCAGTATCTGTCAGGTGAGGGCAACAGTCATGCTGTATGATGACAACAGCAAGCGCTGGGTACCAGCAGGATCTGACAGTACATCTATAAGCCGTGTCCAGATCTATCACAACCCTTCAGCAAACACCTTCAGAGTAGTGGGACGCAAACTGCAGGCTGACCAGCAGGTACAAGAAAAGCATACACACGAAACCAGACAATTACCTTCTCATGTTCTGATTGGACAAACTAACACACACACACACACACACACACACACACACACACACACACACACACACACACACACATATATATTACCCTGGGATTTTGCAAGTTCAGGGTGATCAATTTATTCACAAATACATTGTTCAAAAATCATACAATGTGATTACTGCATTTTTCTTTTCAGATTCTGTCTCTCACAGTGGAATGTGTATGTGTGTGTGTGTGTATGTGTGTATATATATATGTATGTATGTATGTATGTATATATACTTTGAGACACGCAGTGTATTCTGTTCACCTTGCACAGACTTAATAATTAACAGATGAATACCCACAACATGTATTGGTTTATTCCATGCATATTACAATCTACTGTGGACCAAGCATCAGCAATATGATCTCACATATAATTATATATTTAAACAAATTTACTTCTGGCCTGACTAACTTTATATTTAATTTACATTTACTATCCTTCGCTTCCTGTTTTCATCAGGTGGTGATCAATTGTCCCATTATCAAAGGAATGAAGTATAATCAAGCCACACCAAATTTCCATCAGTGGCGTGATCACAAGCAGGTGTGGGGGCTAAATTTTGGCAGTAAAGAAGATGCTACTCTGTTTGCCAACACCATGATGCATGCTTTAGATACTGTCAGTGCCCCGGCAGTTGCAGGTAACCACACCAGTGCAAGAAGACATGTTAGATCCAGATCGTGCAGTATTCCTGTCTGTCAGATTTGGTGAAGACTGAGGACCCTTAATGCAGACTCTTAGACAGGCAGGTTCCAGTGAATATAATCCTTTATTGAAGGTAAACCAAAAGCCATAAGAACACACGGAAATGCCTGGAAAACCCTGGGAGCTAGGAAACAAAGATGGAACATAAGGAACAGGATGCACAGTAAACAAGAAACAGGTTGATGCGAAAAAAAGCTATGGGGAGATGAAGGCCAGAAACACACAAGGTAATTAGGGAAGATGGGAAACATTAGGGAACATAGCTATTACTGATCAGAAAAACGGGAAGAGCAAAACAGTAACTGGCATAAAAGGCACATGGGAAAAGGCTAAAACAAGGAGCATAGCAATGTATTTATATTCTGACAATAATCTGTAAGTGTGGTATGGTGGTGGGGTGGGGATAATATGTGAGTGACACAGTGGAAAAAAGATATAAGAGATATAAGTATGTAAAAAAAAAGTGTGTTGCTAATCTTTCTAAGATTAGAAATGACAAAATCAAAACAAATAGTACAACATGAATTGCATTAAAATGTATTAGGCACATTGAAAACTAATAAGCCTAAAAACCAGTGTACTGTCCTATAAATAAATGTTAGTTAATACAATTATTTTTTATTATTAGGCATTTATTCCAACTACTTTTTTGGAGTTTTATCTGGACTATAACTCTGTTTAGATACTTATACAGAAAAACATTTCTATGCCTGAATTAAAACAATTCTTCAAAAAAAGTGAGATAAAATTTCTTCAAACCATTGTAAAAGATTCCCTGCCAGTTATCAAAAGGGCTCAATAGCAATTTTTAATTGTTATTAGCCACCAAGTGGCATTTGAGACTCAATGTGGTAACTCAGTTCACACTGACAGTAAATACAAATAACTGAATTTGCATGAATGTGTTATCATCTCGTTGGCTTTGAGAGCCCTAATATAAGCATACATGCATATTTTATATTATCTATGTAATATATTAATTTTAAATAATTTTAATGCTTTTTCTTAGGCCCAGCTCAGAACGGCCCCACTGCACAGCAGCTGGAACAACAGAGAAGGTACAGTTCATTCTTAATTATACTAAGGCTAATATCTATTTTATGTCATTGGTTTTTAGGTTTTGTTTCTGCTTTTAATTAACATTTTCAGCAGTTATTACAGACTAATAAAGACTACAATGCAAATGCAGAGATATGTTGTTTACAGCAGATAGTCCACATATCTATTTTCTCCTTGATACAAGTCATGAGTTCATCAGTCTAAAGGCACTAGTATACTCTGCACTGGTTGCTTGCTCTGCACAGTCACTTCTATTTATGCTCACCATTAAGACGTAAATAGCAGCTGCATTATTTTCCTGAACAACAGCTTTCTCTGCTTACACAATACCACCACATCAGCGCTGATACAGAAAGAGAAGAAGCCAAAACTGAAAGCAAAGTCATTGCCAAGTATTTTTCAATAAAGTTTCATGTTATCAAAATGTTTCCACTCCCTCTGTAGAATTTATGAAACTTTGACCTTCTGATATATCACTAGAATTGCAGAATAAACTAACATGGCTGTACACTTGACTGTCAAAACCTAGCTGTGGCGGCAGCAGTGCAATGCACCAGGTTACAGAAGCTGAGGCTACGTCCACACTAATGCATCATTTTCTCTCCGTTTTGGCCTCCTGTCCACACTGAGATGGCATTTTCCCCAAGGAAAAATGCCATCTTTTTGAAAACGCTCTCGAAAATGCATACATTTCAAAATGGAGCTGTCCCATCGCAGTGTGGACACTCGAAAACACAGACTTGACGCATGTTGGTCATATGATGCAGTCATGTGACCACTTAAACTAAGATGGCGGACGGCATCGGACAGCAGTTGTTTTGTTTGCTCACAATTTTAGTAGCCCTATCTCCCAGTTGATGTTCTCACTTGCTTTGGAAACCTTGTACTCGTTGGTGACTCGGAGCAAAATCTCCACCTCATTATCAGTCCACTTTAAAAATTCGGTGCTTTGTCCTGCCATTTCGCTGCCACGTTTCAAAGAGCTGGAATGTAAATAAACGGCAGAGGGAAATGACGTAGGTCGAGTCGTTTTGCGTTTCAAGCATGCGCGGAACTGCAACGTCAGCACTTTTGGACGTTTTAGTGTGGATGCGCAACTCTTTGAAAACGCTAGTGTGGATACAGAGTATTTTCAGACGAAAACGCCGTTTTCAAATCTATCCGGGCTAGTGTGGACGTAGCCTGAAAAGTGCACGACTGGGTGAAGTGACACCAAAACAAGGCATGTTGTTGGATTAGTTGAAGGGCTTAAGGCATCAAGGGAGGGTTAATGAGGAATATGAGTGAGGTTTGTAGGTGGCTGCTGGTGGCTGCAAGCACATCATCTCTCAGATCTCCAGCTAAGCACGTTTCCAGGGAGGGAGCAGGGGAAAGAGGGCAGTCTGGCCGCGCGCTAATTATCCCACTGCAAGCGAGCTAGTTGGAACACAAGTGCACAGTCAGCAGGCACTAATTAGGGTTTCTCTTATGTGGATGTGACATTATTTTTGGAGCACACAGCCTAAAAGCAAAGATGTTTACACCTTACTTATCTCACCCACCTCCTAGACCTCTTCGGGAGGACACCAAAGTGTTTCCCAGCCAGCCAAAAGTAATGATCTCATGGCTGGCTTGTATGTTCTGGGTTTGCCCTGGCGTCTTCTTCTAGTTTGGCATGCCCAAAATACCTCAGCTAGGAAGCACCTTGTAGGTGTCCTTGTTACATTCTTGAACCACCTCAACTGGTTCCTTTCATGATGGGGGAGTAGCAACTCTACCTTGTGCCCTTGCTGAATGACTGAGCTCCTCAATCTATCTTGAATGCTTCTGCAGTGGTCCTATGGACAGACTATGCTTTTTCTGCTGATAAAGACCTCCCCCCAAACTACACCAAAGTGATGAGTTAGATGACAAAAATAAAATGTCCTTTTTTCCACTATCTACAATCAAAAGTATAAAATATGAGAAATATGAGAAAATACACTACAAAGTTGCTTTTATTAAAGTAAAGAAAATCACAAAGTTACAGGAGAAATTTAACAAGGTAAATCAAACCTGCAACTCAACGGGAAAAAAAACAAACAAACAAAAAAAAACATACTGCAAGGGAGGACACAACTTTGAGGGATAACATGACAAAGAACAAATGGAGAAAATATATACCCACCAGGAAAAACAGCTGGATGGAATTAGACTAATGAGACAGGGGCAAACAAAACTAAACACAACACAAGACACAAGGGACTATCAAAATAAAATAGGAAGTAATACACTGAGACCCAGGACTAAGACATGAACTTAAGGCGAAATAAACAAACATGGAGACATGACTGACTGGGGTGACAGAAAGGGAACATAAAAACAATGATAACTGAAGAAAACATAACCAAATGAGGAAGAGAGACTAGAAACAAAGGAAATATAACATGATGAAAAAAGAAACTAGAATCATGAACCAGAAATATAGATACTACGCTATCTATAAATATAAAACATAAACAGAAGACTGTAGAGCTCAAACACAAAACGCATCTTTACCTAGAATGCACGTAAAGACCTATAGATTAGGAGAGCAAAACTATAATACAAAGATAATAAAAAATGAGTCAAACCCAAAAATCTTTTTTTTTAAAAAACCATAGCACTTGGACTGATGGAAAGGAGAGTTTCTTTGGTCCAGCCCACTTAACATCAAAGTGGTTTGTATGTAGCCCACAACGTAAAAATGAATTTGACCCCCCTGGTCTACATATTGTAGCTGTTTGCTGTAAATAAGGGCAATGTCACAAACAACTGTTCTGTGGCACACTCTCCTTGTGCTGTGGCTGGTCCTTCACTCACCCATAGAGAAAACTGAAACTATTACGCCTGAAACCAGGTGTTAAACAAATGAAAATTGTCTTCTGTAACCACCACATCACTTTCATGCTTTTATATTTTTTGGGGCTTCTAAAATTTGTGGTGAACTCTGCTGTCACTGCCTTACCATGATCCACTTTTCAAACAGTCAGCCAGTTAGTCACACCTATCCATAGTGTTTTTGGAAGACTGCACGGGAGATGTTTGCGTATGTTGAAAACCCCTCTCCATAGGTTTGGCATAGGCAAATACGTACGCAAATGGACACATTCACTGTATCGTAAATTAAACATAAAAGAAAGTTCAGACACACTGCAGGCAAAGCTTATTTGAAAATCAAAGAATAGGGTCATCAAATGCTGAGGCACATATTGCACAGAAGTCGGCAACTTTCTGCATAGTAATCACTACAGACCTTCATGTGACTTTCAGATTAGCTCATGAACAGTGCATAGAAAGCTTCTTTAATTGGTTTCTTTGGCCAATCAGCTGCATCCAAAGCCTTACATCACCAAGCGTAATGCAGAACATTGGATGCATCACACCACCACTTCACTCTAGAGAAATGGAAACATTATCAAAAGTGACCCACCGTTGACAATTTGGGCTTCTCCATCTAGTAATCTGGTGGGTGAGACTGGGTTTGGCAGTTGGCAGGAGAATGGTACTTGTCTGACGGCACTGTGGCAAGGATAAATATTTGGTGGTGGATGGATTATGATGTGGCAACCTTTTTTCAGGAGTAGGCCCTGGCTTCTTACTTCCACTGAAAGAAACTCTTGCTTCCGACATTTCAGACATTTTGGACTATATCATGCTCTCAGCTTTGTGGGAACAGTTTGGAGATGCCCCCTTTCTGTTGCAACATGACGCACCAGTGCACAAAGCAAGGTCTATAAAGACATTAATGAGCAAGTTTGGTGTGGTAGAACATGACTGGCCTATACAGAGCAACAATCTTAACCCAACAGAACACTTTTGAGATGAGTTAGAGCAGAGACTGTGAGCCAAGCCCCCTCATCAAAGATCAGTGATGAGGGGGGTACCCCAGCTGGGTAGCTTGGGGAACCCCTCTGTAAGAAGGCCAGATACTCTAACCTGCTGCTCGACACGTAAGCACAGCCAACAGTCAGGACCTGTATCGTTTACTCGGGAGTTGGTTCTGTACTACTCCATCAGATCTGCTTAACTCTATGTTTCTTGACTGTAGTTTAAAACCACAAACTCTTGGGACCAATCTGGACTCTTTGCATCTCAGATTTAATCAGAGGGGAATTTTATAGTATATAATTTCCTGGATTCTCTTTCATACTCCCTTACCACTTGAAAAGTGTTCCTCCCATCCATGTCCATAACAAACAACTACAATTGAACAGAGGTGGTCGCTTTCAACACCAGCTATGAGGAACTGATATTGTAGTTCTCAGGCGCTTCAACTGCAACTTACACCTTGCCTCAGTTGACCTTAATAGGTCACATGATAGGGTGGGTCTCACAGAGGTTTCACCCTTGTCCCCTTCTGATGGTAATGGCCTATGCCTTTTTTGACTCACATGATCTGTATTAGGTCAACAACCACCTCCAGAGGGGACACCACTACTTGTTAAATACCTGGAATTCTTTTGTTTGTCTTTTGTTTCTGGAACCCTGGGATGGGAGGTGAAGCATACTCAGAAACTTAAAGAAATCAAGTTCCTTTCTTTTTCTAACCTCTTAAAACTACCACGATTTGCACGACTATGAACCTCCACACACAATATAAAGGATGGATTTTCAGTGAAATATAAACACATGTATTATACCTGTTGAGTTTTTATACAAACAGCAGCACTTAGCTCTAATTTATCTGTCTATCTTCGTCTAGACTCGAACGTCAGAAGCAGGAACAGCAAGAAAAAGAACGTCTGGAGCGAGAACGCCAGGCCACTGTATCAGCACCTCCTGCCCCTCCTGCCCCTCCTGCCCCACCAGCTACTTCATCTGCCCCACCAGCACCCCCACCACCTCCAGGTCCACCCCCACCTCCTTCTGGGGGATGCCCACCTGCACCTCCACCACCTCCATCTGGAGGTATGGTTCCACCTGCACCTCCACCCCCACCGGTTGCAGGAGGCAGTGGAGGAGGTGGAGGTGGCAGTGGAAATGATCTGGCTGCAGCTCTAGCAGGAGCCAAATTGCGCAAAACAGTAAAGGTATGAGCAAATACATATATGCATATACATATACGGGGTGGCTGTAGCTCAGGAGGTAGAACAGGTCACCTATTGATCGGAAGTTCAGTGGTTTGAGCCATGGCTCCTCCAGTCTGAATGTCAAGTATCCTTGTGCACGATACTAACCCAAGGTTGCTCTCCCATGCGTCCATTGGAGTGTGTTGTTGTATAGAGCACTTTGAGTACTCCGGGAGAGTAGAAAAGTGCTATATCAGTCCATTTATGTATTTGTGTTCTCTAAAACCCTGATGCACACACACATTTTACTATTTGTATTTAGTTTTATGTTTTTCAAAAGGATCTATTCATTGGACCAAACGGCTTTAAACACAGTGATGTGCATTTTTTTGTGTTAAGGATGAGGGAGGTTCAGCAGCCCCAGCCCCAAAACCACAGTCCTCATCTGGTGGAAGTGGAGGAGGTGATCTAATGGGAGAAATGAGTGCCATCCTTGCAAGAAGGCAAGTCATAATCGAGAGATATACATCTTAGAAATACTTGTGATAGTCTGATATGGAGGATCTCATTGTTTGTATTGTAATGGATTTCTTTTTTTAATAGGCGAAAAGCTGCTGATAAGCCAGCTGTAAAAAAGGAAGAATCTCACAATGTAAGCCCCGTGCTCTCAAGAAGACCCATAAGATTTTTTATGGGTCTTTAGTATTTGTAGATTTAATAAGATTTAAATATTAAATTATAACTGTAATTATCTTTATACGTAACTACAGGAGGATTCTGAGTCCTCTGTATCGAAATCCTCAGGTGTAGCGGGTGAGTAATCACAGCTGTGTAGATAAAGAAAGATAAATGCCTCTCTTTACACTACAGCCAGCATTGTACATAGACTTTTTGTGAAAGAAACAAAAACATTTAATTTGAGGATATTAACATGAAATGCAATAATAAATACAACAATTCCCCACCAGAAATCAATCAATCCAAGGAAAAATCTGCCACCATGCCAAGGTAAGAGACTGGTTCAGACTTTCACTTTACAACTGATCCATACATTATATACTAAACAACAACCTATTTTGAGCCATCCACAGCAATTCAGCAATCAACAACTTTCCTAAAACATCTGTGTTCTTTGCAACAGAGCCAAATCCTTAACCACCAATCAAAAAGACTCAAGCCCAAGTTCAAACTCTGCCACTACTCCAGTGTCCAGGTACTAGTCTCCCCCCTGACTCTGCCTACTACATAGGTTCTCTTCTAAGATGATATGCATTCAATGAAGATCTATTCCAATCTGAAAGAGATACTTCTTTGTTTGTTGGTGTGTGCTGCATTTCTATTTTCTACTTTGTCTTACTGTCATAAGATTAACTATCAACTGCTTTTATTGTTTCTGCCTGAAACAAAGTGTGTTGCTTCCCCTGGCCAGCTCATGTTTGAGACAAAGATAATGCTTTGTTTTTAACCACATGTTCCCACAGATAACCAACAGAGCTGTGAGCATGACTGTACAAATAGCTTACTCTGTTGTAATCGCAAAACTGCAAACATTAAGTGAAAGGCACACCAGAGAGCTACACCCAGCCATAGTTTTATGAACTCATTAATATTTGTCAATGCAAATAATTAGTCTGCTTGTCTATGCACTTATTTAACTTAGATATTAAAACTTACTTTATTATTTTAATATATGTATTATACAGGCATTAAAATTGTTTGTACTTTAATGCAAAGTGACACAAAAGCATATAGAACTTTTATACAACTTTCATATTTGCTGAATATTAACAACAAACATGTCAATTTTTAAAAATCTGTATTATTTTAGGCAAAAGGGATCTTAGCTGACTGCCTGTTACAAGAACAGGCTTGGACACCTGATGTCTGACAGAACAATTCATTTCAATTGTATAGCGCCATATCACAACAACAGTTGCCTCAAGCATGCCATCTGCATCATCCCCACATAATAATAATAATAATATAAAAATGTGATATTTTAATAATTAATTTAAAATATTAATATTTTCAGTGTGGTGGCCTCAAACTTGCTTCCATTTAGTTTTAGAGATTTCCACATAAAATTCCAAATTATTAGTGATTATTTGCTTCTGCTTTGAAAAACACATTGAGTGTGACATGCTGCCACTATCCTGCTCAACTGATTCAGTGAGTGTTCCACTTTCTGTAGCATAGCACTCCAAACTAATTTAAAAGAAAGAAACATTATTGGAACACGTACATGAAGATAAAAGTAAGTGTTTGGCCTAAAATATGACCTCTTTGATTGTGTTTGCTTCAGTGTAATAAAGTATCTTTCTTTTGTAGGATGAAGGTGGTGAAGAAGAACTCAGATGGTACAGGAAATGATAGTGATATGGAAAAATTTAAACAGGTTTGTTCCTCCATCTTTATATAAATACACACCAATATCCTACAACTCCTTAGTAAATAGTATAACTTTCTACGATGACATAAAACTATTTTAGTTCCTTTGAAACAAGAGAAGCTATTCAGTATGTAAAATATGTGTTCTAAGCCTCTGCTTGTTTTTCCCAGGACTTGCATTATAAAGCCATTTCATCTAAAGAACCTTAAATTATGGTTGCAAAGCCTCTAACATTGTTTCCAGATTTGTACTATTGTACACATAAAGTTTTAAGGCTCTTTATTAAAACAAAATGTACTTATTTTATGCAAAACGTCATACTCTGTCTGCATTTGAAGGAAATCCTTGAAGAAATAAAAAAGGAACTCTACAAAGTAAAGGAAGAAATTATCACAGGTGAGTTCTAACGTATATACTATCCATATGTCAGATGAACCTAGAGGAACTATGTCAGAGGAACCTAGGGCATACATGTAGAAACTACTCATATACAGTATGTTGTGATCTTGTGTTATACCAGAATATTGCTCTGTTTTTCTAGCTCTGATGCAGGAGCTACAAAGGTCACAGCTCAAGGATGAAGACTGAAGAACTGATCAAAAGGGAAAAAAAATGGATGCTTATCTTGCAGTGCTCACAGTGTTTTACTTGGCGAAATTATTTTATTTTACATTGTTTAATTTGTTTTCATGCAATGGACTTTAAGGTCTGATCAGTCCTAAGACTATGAACATGAACACATTTTCAAATAAAATATTATTATCATTATTTTTCCTCGATGTCTTGCTTAGTTATGAAAATCAGAATGGAATTCCAATTATTGTCTAGGAGTTGTAAATTTTAGTGTTTCATGTAATATTCATCAACAGACATATGAATGACATGCCCAGGCATTTTTATCAGTGGCAGGTAACAGTAATCTGCTCAGACAGGTTGTTGACACTTTTACCATCAAACAATTTCAAGTTCTTGCAAAATTAAAGAAGTGGTAGCAAAAGTGCACACTACTGGTTTTGTAGCTACAAGGATATACATTTCAGCACATGTTAACTTACATTCTTGAAAATGGGTTAGAAATTTGACTTTTTAATAGAATAGAATAGAATAGAATAGAATAGAACTTTGGGGAGTTCCATTCCAGGAAATTCCAGCAGCTGTTGTTGAATGTCTAAAATTGCACAACATTGCGCAAGTGAAGTTATTTACATGTATGTACATTTCAGGGTATACCAGGAAAAACTCCATATGACCCCACGTAGGACTATGATACCTTTCAGATGTGAAAACATTATTTTTGATATTCTTCCATTGTCATCTGATAAAGTACTCTTTAAAAGTACTCAAAAATAAAGCTTATCTTGTTAAAAAATAATAAAAATTGTGACAAGCAAGCAAATTTTGTGTATGATTTTTCATTAAAACTGGGTAAAAACTGAATTTATAATGTTTTTAATATAATGTAGGTCACATACACTTGATTTTAAAAAAAATAGAAGTTAATAAAAATTTAAAAAGCTAGGTGGCATTTTATAATATCTACACACTATTAAGCATTAAAGAAGTATTAGTTAAAACTCAATCATAAAGTATTGTTCCCCCTTAGTATGTCATTTATATAGGTGTATACGAATAGTCTTGCTTAGTAAGGCCATATAAAATGTTTAATTTTTTATGTTTTCTGCTTTATCTTTTCTACTTTATAAATCATGGATTAACCATTAGTAAATAAAGTATTAACCCCTAGTGAGCATTGTCTCTTAAGAGGGTCATTGACCCACTATTAGTCAATAATAATGTGCCTCACCACATGTAAGAAGATGTAAAAAAAAAAAAAAAAGGCTGTTGGTCATTATCTGCACAGTCTTGATGCATGCTCAATCATCCAGGTCCAACACATGATATACAGCAGTGTGACATATGGTTAGACAATTGCCACCTAGTGGCCATAGATGGTGTTCAGTAGGGTACATGATGCCAGACCCAGTTAACGTAGTGAACTGAAAATAACCACATGACTGCGTGAGTATAGTCACCCAGCTTGACCTCAGCACAGTTGACTGAGGCTGGCCTGGACAAGCAGCAGGGTGCAAGGACCCTCTTATTGCTGCTTGCATCTTTAATATTGTATTTGGTGTTGAATCGCCTAATACAGTGGTAGAAAACTTTAAGCGTTTAGCTTGTGACACATTTTAAATGTTATTGTACTTCCAGTCTCAGTTGGGTCCCTCACTTTCACTTTTATTTTTCTATCAGCTGAGAAGCAACCAAATACAGGTGGTAACAGTCAACAGGAAAAAGCTAAAATACACAAACAAACAAACAAACAAAAAACAATTTAGTGACTTTTTACTTCCAATCTCAAATATCCTCTCTGAATTTATAATTATAGCCATTTATAACAGAAATAGCCTTTCCCTGAACATAGTTGAGCATTAATTTGATCACACTCCCAGTGGAAAGACTTTAAACAGGCTGAAAAACTGGATTTAATAATGTCACTAACACCATCAAATGAACAACAACTAATTCACTATGTTGGATAAAATAACATTAAGAGAACATAATTTACAGTGAATTAGATATTACTGGGTATCTGGGTATGTGTTTGCTCACAGTATTATCCTAGTTAAAAAGCCCTAAATCATTGGTGGCTGATCCACTAACATGTTTTCAGATACAAATTAATTTAATTTATATTTGCTTATAACATACAGACTTATGTTCTGAGTTATTAGCTTTTCAAAAAAGCATCACAAACATTAGTGTTCCAATATCTTCATGGCGCGGCCAGTGTATGTTACTAACTTCCGGGAACAATGGCATAAAAAACAAAACAAAGAACAAGCACACATGCTGCCTGCAGGGGGCGATACTTGCGTAAAGAGGTACCACTATGTGACCTAAACTACGAAGAAGAAACTTCCACGGCGTTTTCCTCGGTGGATGGCCTGTTCTGGAACTAAACTGTGAAAGCTGCATTGAAACGAAATCTGTGTGGGATAAAGTCACTGAGATGTGCGTTAAATTATGTTTCATAATTAAGTTGTGCAAAATATATGAAGTTAAAAGATTAGCTGACAAACTTTTAACTCATAGCTAGGTAGAACTGCTATTTGATAATCGCTATCAGGGCTCTTTCAGCAACCCTACCAGAAGGCATATGATCGCTAACGTAAGATATTTTTTTCTAATAATAAAAATAAAAATGAATTTATTATAGTTCAAGGAATCATTACTAATATTAGAGTTCTGTGTGAAGCCCCATAAAACTCGAGTATGGAAAGCACTACTATGACTGGCTGTAAAATAAGAACCTAATATGTGATAATAAGCTATAAGTAGCAAAGTGACTTTTGACACTACTCAAGTGACAAGTATCGTTGTTTGACGTTCGCTTGTCTGTTAATATAGATTCAGTGTGAATACGTTAAGTTATTAACTGTATATACATTTCTTTACTTAAAGCTTTTTGTAACGTGTGCTTTCAAACTTCGCTGTATGTTAACAGTAAATTATCTGCTGTGAGTATTTAACTGAAAACCAATTTAACTGCCCCGCCGAGTGACGAGAAACAATGAGACTAGGATTAGAATGGTATTATGTGTTGTTTAGCTGGAATTACTACAAATTGCGAGTTTTGTAGTGTGCTTTCATTTAAAATGTTGCGCGATGTTTGTAAATGTGATACCTGCCGCTGGTATCCTTCTGCAACAAAACTAGCGATAAACTCACACACTCACGTTGCAGGAATTGTACAGTAATGTACGTTAACATCCGGCAGACTTGTGCATTCATGTCATATGCCAAAACCCCCTTTTTTAAAATAATACTTAAAATTCCGGATTGGTTTATTAGTGCTGGGCGACGTATGAGCCAACGCTCATTCTGTGGAGCCTTCACGTTAGCTGCAACGGGCTAAGATATGCCATTTTAAATGTTACTCACCATCACTTCTATAAAGTGGAAGGTTTCGTCCCCTTGACATGTAAGTTTATGTTCCGAGTAAAACAGAGTAATAGTATACATTTACAGAAACTTGTCGAGACAATCATAAATGATTAAACGATTAGCGAATAAATAGACAATGAATATGCAATAATTTCTTATCAAGTTTGAAAATATTGTAATAGCTTATTAAATATTGTGTGGTTTCCATTACTTGAACACGAAGTTTTTTCTTTCTTTCTATCGATTCTAATATATAGTGGATACAGCATCATCGGTCGGTCTTTTTTATGTTATTCCAACACCCATCTTTTTCAATATAAATCATTCAGCTTGACAGTGAAGCAAATATGAGACTTTAGGCTTTAAATCTGTAAATTAAGATAAAATTGTTTAATCCTAAAGTTGATAGTCTGTTACAACATCAAGACAGCAAACATTTAACAAATATCTTAAATAAGCTTTTTAAATTTAGTCAATACTCTAACTGCAGTCAGTATTGATGAAATCCAGATACTCTCATCTGGATATTATATTATCAGGTCTTAAATGAGTTTTCTTTCATTTTAAGATTATTATTTTTTATTCAGCTGTTGACTGAATGTTAATTTTTTTCTTTGTTTTTTTTTCTATGGAAAATATTTAATGTCAGTGTGTGAATGTGTGTGTGAATGGGTGAATGACTGAATGTAGTGTAAAGCGCTTTGGGGTCCTTAGGGACTGAGTAAAGCGCTATACAAATGCAGGCCATTTACCATTTTGTTGCACTGCTTATTTCATTCAGTAGGTGCTGTTGTCACTGTGACTGAGTCTTAAACATAGTAAGAATCTACTTTTCCTCCTTCTGACTCTCTCTGGGCAGTCCCTTACCATGAATGAAGTCAGTATAGTGAGAGAGGGATGGCTTCACAAAAGAGGTATGGATCATGAAAATTGTTATAAAATTGTGTTATAAGATGGGAAAACTGTTGTCTTCTGTTGTCTGTTGCCAGCTACTTATCGTATAATTGCACTGTTGATTTAATTTGTCATTTTTGATCCAGGTGAATATATCAAAACATGGAGGCCTAGGTATTTTATCCTAAAGAGCGATGGCTCTTTCATCGGTTACAAAGAGAAACCAGATTTAAATGACCAACCTTCCCCACCACTGAACAACTTCTCAGTGGCAGGTTAGTCTTTTAAGATGTTGAAGAGTGGCCATCCTTTATGTCAGATCCTTTCAGTTTTCAAGACTCCCTGTATGTTTTTTCAGTTCTGGTCCCTTCTAACCACCTTCAAGTAAATATGAATGATAATTGTATTTTTTACAGAATGCCAGTTAATGAAGACTGAAAGACCCAGACCTAATACATTTGTCATCCGTTGTCTGCAGTGGACCACTGTTATTGAACGTACTTTTCATGTAGAAAGCAACGAAGAGAGGTAAAAACCGTAAATCACATTTCTTACTATCCTTGTCAAATCCTGGCATGCACTTTTTGTGTTTTATGTACTGTGATGTGCATTTTCCTGTATCCATTATTCATTAGTTGTCATTTAGAATACTTCGACTCCATCTAATGTTTTTTTTAATTGGCAATTACTAAGTCACGCCAAATTCTCCAGTATTGATGTATATGATACAGTGATTTCATACTCTTCACAGTTTTACGGATTGGATAGCGGAGTGGCAATTTGTGATATTTTTTACATTTCAGAGAGGGGTGGATAAGGGCAATCCAGTATGTAGCGAACAGTCTGAAAATGCAGGAACAGGGGGAAGAGGAACCAATGGATGTTCTCAGCTCACCAAACGAAAGCAGCCTGGTGGAGATGGAGGCAGTTATATCCAAGAGCTGCACCAAAGTGGTGAGAGAATTAGCTGATACAGCTTTGAGCTGATAAAAACTGCTACTTACTGTAAGTCAGGCCAGTTTCAGTTGGTTTCACATAAACTCTATCAGGGAAGCAATGTGTTGTGCAAATAGGAATATCAGTATAGATTTGTGAAAGGATATTTCTTACATCATACAAACATGTAATTGTCTCTGGCTTCCTCAGAATTATTATCCTTAGAATTGGAAAGTAAACCCAATGCCAGCATTCATTGGGACTGTAGTGGTAGCAAAAAGACATCTTGTAGTGTTCAAGTGTGGGGGAAAGTGGCCCCTTGACATGTCTGCTTGCTGTATAACCTCAATAAATACTTTCCTGAAAATTTTATGGTCGTATTTGTTAGTTAAGTTCATTTTAAATGTTATTAGAGTAAGAGAGAAATCTAGTCAGTCTATTCAGGTGTTTATTCTTTGTGATTGATAAGTCATTAGCCATTTAGTGTAGAGGTCCTCCATTTCACAGTCAGAGCCACTGCTTGCTCATTACTGGTGTGGTTTCAAACCAAGGCTGAGCTTTAAGCCTTAATAATAGCCAATAAGATATGTCACAGTGATTAGGTGAATAGTTTTATGTGCAGTCTGCTATTTGCATTAGGACATAAGGAACAAGGATGCAAAGAACGAAACTTTTCATTTCATGTCAAACGAACAGCATAATATATTTTACTTCTAAATGTACGTAACTTTAAAAGATTATTTTGTTGAATTAAAAAAAATGTACACACACTTCCACAATGAATAAGTTGTATATTTTACAGACAATGAGTGATTTTGAATATCTGAAGCTGCTTGGAAAGGGTACCTTTGGGAAGGTGATTCTTGTCAAAGAAAAGACAACTGGAGTACATTATGCCATGAAAATACTGCGCAAAATGGTGATAATAGCCAAGGTAAGTGTGTGTATTGACATAATTGATGCAGTTGTAATTGATATATTTCTGCCATTTTGCTGCTTCAAGACTTGTCCTACTTTAACAGATGAATGCTGCGAAATGTGTGTGAAGACAGGAGTGTGGCACAGCATCAACATTGGCTTCCTGTTTTCTAGTATAATGTTTGTTGGCTCATTTTGAAAATTAGTGTTTATAGGGCTTGACTAAAATATTTTTGTCATTAGTTATGAAAGACACTGCTCATTGAATTATGATCAGTTCCTGATTGTCAGTGATTTTAATATTCATGTCCATTATGAATCCAGACTCTTGGTCAAAGAATTTATTGATCTTATTTAAACATTCTGACTCAGTCTGTGTCTGGTCCGATTGTGCACATGATAAGTTCTTTAACAGCATCTTTGTTTGCATCAGCTTTCGATGATTCTGTGCTTGTAAATCGAGATTATTACTTTACTCTTAATGTTAACAAATTTATAATTCTATTTAATTTTTGGCCTTTTTTGGATTTTACTTTGATAGGTACAGTGAAGAATTGACAGGAAAGCAAAAGGAAGAAAGGGCTGCGGCTTGGACTTGAACCTGGCCGGCTGCTCTCAGCCATACAGCATGTGGTCGCTTTTTAGCAGTACTTTAAAATTTCATAAACAGATTAGCTCTGTTGTTAAGACAAGTTTCTTTCAGCTGTGGCTCCTCAGTAAGGTGAAGGCCTACCTTACGGCACATTACTTTTAGAGAGTAATTCATGCTTTTATTACTACTTGTGAAAACTATTATAACTCTTTATAATTGGCTCTGATCAGTTCTGACTTCGTCACCTACAAGCTGTTCAAACTGTAGCAGGTTGCCTTTTGACAGGAAAGAAATGGTGTGAACACATTACACCTGTACTGGCCTCCTTACACTAGCTTTCAGTTAATTTCAGATCCAGTTGCTTATTGCTTACTTTTCAGTGGTTAGGCAATACCTAACTTAAGAGAACTTTTGAAACCCTGTAATCCTATCAGAGCACTGAGCTATACAAACCACATGTTCAATCCAATAGTTTCAGCAATCTCCCTTCAGAAATTTGCTGCCATTGGTGAACCCTTATATTGATGCTACAGTGCGGCAGAAAAAGTAGCCAAACATGCAGAGGAGTAATTGACTGCACTGAAAAGGGCAAGTCACAATAGTTGCAGGATAGAGCTACACAACCCTTGTCTTAGGATTTCTGAGTGGTCTGCAGTTATCTTGTAGTTACGGCAGTAAAACCAAAGCAGAAAATTCTACTGATAAAACTGAAACGAAGAAAGAAGAAAGACTGAACTTAGATATGTTGGCCTATTTGCTTGAGGTATCGACTCAGGAGTGAAAGCACAAACAATAAAACACATTTGTTCAATATTACAGCAATAAAGGTGTTCAGCAGTCCTTTTTTTGTCAGTCCATATACCCAAGTTGTTACAGGTCCTAGTTCTTTTCAGTTTCTTTTGTTCAGGTGTGTGTTGAGTGTATGTCTAGTGGGTATGGTGGGTGTTTTTTTTTTTTTTGTTTTTTGTTTTTTTAAATAACTATCAGAGTAATGTTATCTTGTTGAAATCTCACTAGCTTATCTGTCCAGAAGCAATGAGGCTGTCGCCAGCATCACAGCTGCAGATGTTGAATCCTTTCTTGCCATTAGATTGTTTCTAACTCAGAAACCATCAACCTGCACAAGACGCAGAACAACTGTCATCAGCCCTTCAAATTTCTCTTCCCTTCTGGGTCCTGGCATGCTGCTTAAATAGGCTGTGTTGGGCAACCTCCTCTGGCACTGCCCCCTGAACCCACTGCACCATCCCTCCTTTCCAGCCGAGCAACAAACCACACCCCACCACAGTGACTATACTGACTAGGGCTGGGTATCGTCACTGATTTCTATAATCAATTAGAATCTGATTCACAAGGTCCTGTTTCGATTCAATTCCCGATTCAGCTCAATTCAATTTCATTTAGCAGTACATATCCCTATTTTTATATCTGTGTATAAAAACAAAGCTGATGCTTCAAAGTAACTGAGGATAAAACACAGAAAAACATGAAAGTGATTTTCTTGGCCTGGCTTTTTATAGCAGATACGCGTGTAATAAGCATGAAAGCACAATAATCAAGTGAATAATGGAGAAATCAGAGATTTGAGAATAGAAACTGGTTTTGAAGTACACTAAGAGAGCGAAAGAGCTGTGCAGGAAGTGTGATTTTTATTGTGGTGGAAGCAAAACCGCAAATGTAAGAGGGAATTAATGATAATGTTTATCAAACGTTAAGCATAGTTTGGATTTTCTTTTGTTGCGGGTTCAGTGAATTCCGGTCGGAGAGTGACAAAACCTGCAGCATCAGAATCTGTGATGTGTCGGCTTTCAGCACCATCTTTATACGTGCCATCAGGTGAACAATCTGCGCTTTCTGTTTACATCTTTTTGTGGAATCCGTGTACCTGCTCTCATTTGCTGTTTTAGCTGTTTGGTGGTTCTTGAAATAGTTTTGTGAGCTTTAAGCTGAGATTCTGGCGATTTTGGCAAAATACATTTATATTTAAAAATTGATTCAGGATTTAATGAATCGATATCAATATCAATCTGCTGAAATTATTTTTTTTAAACCCAACCCTAATACTGACCACCACATAACAATTGTTGTTTTTATTCATCCATCCATACTTTTTCATTAATCCAATTCAGTGTTGCGGAGGTGGGGGGCTGGAGCTGTCCTAGTGTGAGAGGCAGGGTGCACCCTGAACAGGTCACCAGCTTGTCCAGGGTTAACACATAGAGAAAGACAGCTATTCAAACTCACATTCACAATTTAGAATCACCAATTAACCAATTATGCTGTTTTGCTGTTTCCATTCATTTTTCATTTATCATTATATGGTACCTTACGGTACCATATAAATGCAAAACATGTTGCAGTGAGCACAGAAACTGTGGGAGCTGTTAATGTATGGCGTTATTTTTGTGCCACTATTCTAAGCGCATGTAAAAAAAATAATAATAATAATTTGAGCGCACGTAAAAAAAATTTGCAGGTGCAAATTAAATTTCTCCTCAAAATGCAACACTTACACCTGAGTCCCCATGTTTTAACAGGCAGGCGTGATTGCAGATGCCGTGCAGGATCATCCGCACGGCATCCGCAGACCACGCCCACCACAATATCTCATATTGACTGTCAAGAACAGTGGTGGATGATGAAGAGAAGCTCTAAAGATGATTTTGTTTTCATTATTATGGCAGAGGGAAATTCCAGCCTTGGGGATATCAGGCCTCCGCGGTTGCTGTGAGAAATAGCATTTGCTGATTGATAATTTGGGCTCGTTGACACATTGTAGTCATCAAGGTGACAATGAATTCCTCTAAATTAATTGTCTAGAGCAGCGGTCCCCAACCCCCGGGCCTTGGACCGGTACCGGTACCGGTCCGTGAGTCGTTTGGTACCGGGCCGCAAGACATGAGGCTCAGGTGTAAAATGTATGGTTTTCAGGGTTTTTATTGGTTTTCAGCGTTATTTTGTTATCGTTTTTATCGTTAACTCGGTTTTCCTGGGTCTTTTCAGGTGTGTTATGAATAAATCTTCTTTTTTTTTCGGTACCGGTACTAGTTTTATTTTGTTGTATTTATCCGCGACACCTTAAAGGCCGGTCCGTGAAAATAATGTCGGGCATAAACCGATCCGTGGAGCAAAAAAGGTTGGGGACGGCTGGTCTAGAGTCATATTTTAGGCCATCTGTCTGACAATTGGCACCATTGGGTCTTGCGACAGGACAAAGATACCAAGCACACACGTAAATCTAGAACAAAATAACTCAGAGAAAAGATTCAAGGTGTTGCAGTGGACCATTATCAAGAACTCAACCTGATTGAAATGGTGTGGTGGGACCCTCAGAGATCTGTGCATGAATGAATGCCTGCAACTTCAGTGAAGTAAAGCAACATTTTAAATGAAGTTGTGCAAAAAATGATACAGTAAAATATGTCATGTGTTGTTCATTTTAAGGTTGTTTGTCCCAGATTTTAAATTAGTTTAGAACTTGGTGAGGACTAGAGATTTTTTTTCTATATACAGTCTTGATACATAAAACTTGAAAGTAGGTGTATTTTCTTTTACATAACTCCATAAAAATATGTTCTTATCTAAATATGAGCTAAATGAAAACATCGAGCATCATTTGTGACTTCGTTGTGTCAGCAGTGTGTGCTGTCCTCTGACCATCTTTAGGTAACAAAGTGGCTGAATAAAATTAGACTGTAATATATATCAGCTACATTGTTGTATTTTAGCTTTGATACAAGTTAAGGCATTAAAACAAAGATTATGTCAAACGGACTGTCCTTCTCAGTCTCTGTTTGTTCTTGCTTTAAGTAACGTTTTACTATTTTTAAAAATGTTTTTTGTGTTTGTAATGATAATTGTGTTTGCTGGCAGGATGAAGTGGCCCACACGGTTACAGAGAGCCGAGTGTTACAGAACACCAAACATCCTTTCCTCACGGTGAGAATAATATTAAAAAGTGACCTGACAGTAGATATTTATTGTCATTGGACCAATGAAACATTTAACAACGTCATTAAGGTTCAGTTCCTCTCAGTGCAAAAGAAGACTAAAAATGAAAGAAATAAAATTCCGCTTGATGGTCCCCCACAGTATCTTTGCTCTTCCTAGGATTGTTCTCTTCTGGACAGAGATCTCATTCCTGTTGTTCCTGGGATCTGCTGGAGCCACTTGCCTAGCTTGGGGGTCACTGCACTCAATACTCTGATTACCACTGGGAGCACTGTTACCTTCACCCTCCACATTTTCTTCAGCGTCTCTCTTAGCCCCTGGTATTTCTCCATCTTCTCGTGTTCCTTCTTTCTGATGTTACTGTCATTTGGTAATTCTACATCTATCACTACGGCCATCTTCTTCTGCTTGTCTATCACTACTATATCCAATTGGTTGGCCACCAACATTTTGTCCGTCTGTATCTGGAAGTCACACAGGATCTTAGCTTGGTCAATCTCCACCACTCTAGGAGGCCTATCCCATTTTGACCTCGGGACTTCCAAGCTATACTGGACACAGATGTTTCTTTATACTATGCCAGCCACTTGGTTATGGCATTCCATGTATGCCCTGCCTTGCACCCTGCTGTTATGTGCTGTTGTGCTCAAAGCTTGTTCCTGTGCTGCCATGATTAGTGCCTCTGCTGTCTTTCAGTCCAGCTTTGTCCAAGCCACTGGTAGGATTTCTGGATGTCAGCAACTTCCTCTATCTACTGATACATACGGTGATACATACCGTGCAGGGTTTTGTCCTTCCTCCTTTTGCATCTCTTTCTTGGGTTGCCTGAGATATTCACTGAGCACGCGGTCAGTTATGGCCATCTTTGTGATGGTAAATGGTAAATGGCCTGCATTTGTATAGCGCTTTACTCAGTCCCTAAGGACCCCAAAGCGCTTTACACTACATTCAGTCATTCACCCATTCACACACACATTCACACACTGGCATTGGCAAGCTACATTGTAGCCATATTCTCCTCCAGTATTTCTCCATCTCCAGTCTTGGTGGTGTTGTTCTCACATTGTTCCCCTGCCACTGAGAGTACACCTAGGATTGTTTATTCTCCTGACTTCTGTTTCTCTGGTATACCTCTTGTAGTGTCTGGCCAAGGCTGTGAGTCTTTGCTTGCCATTTTCTCAGGTATGGACAGCTTGCTGTACTTCTTAGGCACCTTTTTCATTACACCTTCCTGCAGCTCCGACAGTTGGATAACTTCCCTTCGTACTACCTTGATCTTGGCCTTCTTGTGGTCTCCTTCTCCATTGAGAGTACTGCTCCTTGTGGTTGTTCATCTTGTAGCCAAGCATCTCACTGAGATATATATAAAATTTTTAATTTATTTTATCAACTTTTCTTCTGACGATGCTGTCTGTGTTGAGAGCTCAGTGGATCTGCGTTTGACTACTCCGCCTAGGCTGCACTGTCGAGTGCAGATCCACTGAGCATATATATATATATATATGTATATATGTATGTATATATGTGGTATATAGTGAATATGGTATATATGTATGTAATATGTGTATAGTGGGTAGGTAGATGTGTAATGTGTATGTATGTAGTATATGGTATGTATGTATATGTATATGTATGTATTAGTATATGTGTAGTATATAGGTATAATGTTATAGTGTATATATGTGTAATGATGTATATAATGTGTATGTAGGTATGTATGTATGCTATGTGTTGTATAGTATGTATATAGAGTGTATGTATGTGTATGTATGTATGTCTATAGTATGTTGATCGGTGTATATACTGTTGTATATATGTAGGTATGTACTCTCGTAGTATATCGTGTAATATACTGTATATTGTATATGTCTACTGTATAGTATATATAACTTGTCTATTGTCGGTACTAGATATCTCTTATTTCTATATTATAGTCTGTGTTATACGTCTCATGCTACTCTGGCGATCTCTCTGTTGGTCTCTATCATATGGTCTCTTTGCTAGGTGTCTGTCTCTTCTATCGCTCTAGTGTTTGTCTGCTCTCTGTGTTGTGTCTTGTCTCAGGTGTTTCGTCTGTCTCATCATCTTCTGCTCTGTCTATATACTCTGTGTCTCGGCGTGTGTCTTTCTTATCGTCCTGTGTGGTCTCTCTCCTTTGTTGTGTGTGTCTCTCTACTCTCTGTGTGGTGTGGTCTAGTCTTCCTTGGTGCTGTGTGTTCTCTATCTGTGTGTGGTGTGGGTCTCGTCTCTTGTGTGTGTGTCTCTCTCTGTATGTGTGTGTCTTCTTTGTGTGTGTGTGTGTGATGTCTGTGTGTGTGTGTGTGTCGCTACATATCTCTCTTGTGTTGTGTGGTGTAGATCTATATGTGGTGTGTCATCGCTATGCTAATCTATCTGGTCGTGCTCTATCGGTGTCGTGCGGGTCTCTCATGGTGCGTGTAGCTATTGTGTGTGTGTACTCTCTAGTAGTCTACGTGGGGAAGAGCGGTCGTGCGTGTATTATGATGTGGTGTGTGTGATAGTTGTTCTTTTTTAGTTTATGTTTTTGTTTTATTACTCTCATTTTGTTTGGATCGTGGGGGGGTTTTGTCGGTTGTGTTTCCTGTGTTTCTGGTTTATCTGCATCTTCTCTCTCTCTCATCTCTCTCTCTCTTGCGCGATCCAGTTCTAGCGTTCTCCCTATCTCTCTGCGTTCTGATACTCGGGGGACTCTTATTTTTGGGGTCAACGATATCGTTCCGCTACTTGACCGCGATACAGTGCTTGGTTCGGACGCATATGTCGCGAACCTACAAATATTTTCTTCTTTTCTCCTTTCCTTGACGTGCTGTCTGTGTTGGCGCTCGTGCTCGGCGTTCGACTACTCCGCCTGGCTCGACAGTGCGCCTAGGCGAGTCAGTCAACGCAGATCACTGAGCGCTCACCACAGACAGCATCGTCAGAGGAAGCGCGCGGCAAGCTAGCGGACAGAGTTAAGCTCTCCTGCAACATGGATTTCCCGCACCCTCATTCAGATCTGGCGTTTGGAATTATTTTGGTTTTCATGTGACGTATGATCCTGAAGGTAAGCGAGTCATGCACTAAAGTAAAACAGTATGTTGGATGTGCCATGCAATGCTCGATTACATGGGTGGGAACTAGTGTGTTAGCGCAGTTAGCTCGTTAACGTGTTGGCCGTCCAGCCCCACGCACGGGGCGATCGGCGGTAGCTCGTTAACGGAGATTTGCCGTGTTGTGGCGTTAAGGTCATTTCAACGAGATTAACCTGAAAGCACTAGTGGGAACACAACGAATATGACTGCACATTTACGCCGACATCATCCTAGTGCAAAGACAAGTGGAAGCAGAAAAAAACAAGCAAGCATGCTACTAACTTTAGCCGAGTCATTTAGACAGCTGTTAGCACATGATTCTCCTTATATGTTTAATATGCTGCTGAGAATATAGCCCAGAAGAAGCGGATAGTATAGCTTTTATTTTGGAAAGAGACATTTCTCTGTAATAAGCTCTCTTTTCCAAAGATGAGTGATTCCTCAATCAGATACAGGGCTCGCAATATCGCTAGCCCGACGTCCCGGGGCTAGCGATCTTTTCAGTCGGGCTACCAAAATCTATCTCTGCCCTGCCCGTCGGGCTATTGTAGGAAGGAAAAATATATGTCAATGCTTTTGCATTCTTTCAGAAATGTAGCTGGGTAATTATGTCATTGGCATCGGTGAGCCACTGTCAATATGTGACATATTGAAATCGCGTTTGAATTTGCGCTTGTTTTTTTGCTTTCACTTTGCAATGACAGCACTGATCTGTGAGTGATGATAATTTGTGCACCAATTCCTCTGACATCGTCTTATTAATTGGTAGCTTACTATGCAAACATGACAAGTGAAATCTCCCGCAGCAAGCTTAAACATGTGAGAGGTTGATCGTGCAGAGAATCGCTGAGCGTATGTGAGTGCGTGTGTAAAAGCAGCAGGATATATATTTGACTACGATGACCTTCACAGACAGATATATATTTTAGTTCTGCTGAGCCAAATAAGACAGGTCAGGGTGAAGAAGTGACAGCCAAAGAAAAGCTTACCACAAAACGGAGAAGTTATGACAAATCAGACTATAAGGCAAAAAGAAAGTGCAGCTTTATGGTTTCATGGACAAAAGAATTTCTGTGGCTGCAATATGACGAGCTAAATAACCAGGGCTGCACATAAGTGGTCCGCAGGTGCGCATTCGCTGTCAAAATAAAAAACACGCACAAGGGTTAGGGTTAAATTTAAAAACTGTACTTTTGAGTTAAAATATATATTTATAATTTTAATAAATGACAAATTAAAAAGGCATGAACATTTTTTTTGTATCGAAAAAATATCGAACCGTGACACCAAAGTATCGAACCGAACCGAACCGTGAATTTTGTGTATCGTTGCACCCCTAATATATATATATATATATATTAGGGGTGCAACGATACACAAAATTCACGGTTCGGTTCGGTTCGATACTTTGGTGTCACGGTTCGATATTTTTTCGATACAAAAAAAATGTTCATGCCTTTTTAATTTGTCATTTATTAAAATTATAAATATATATTTAACTCAAAAGTACAGTTTTTAAATTTAACCCTAACCCTTGTGCGTGTTTTTTATTTTGACAGCGAATGCGCACCTGCGGACCACTTATGTGCAGCCCTGGTTATATAGCTCATCATATTGCAGCCACAGAAATTCTTTTGTCCATGAAACCATAAAGCTGCACTTTCTTTTTGCCTTATAGTCTGATTTGTCATAACTTCTCCGTTTTGTGGTAAGCTTTTCTTTGGCTGTCACTTCTTCACCCTGACCTGTCTTATTTGGCTCAGCAGAACTGAAATGCTTTTACACATGCACTCACACATGTTTAAGCTTGCTGCGGGAGATTTCACTTGTCATGTTTGCATAGTAAGCTAACGATTAATAAGACGATGTCAGAGGAATTGGTGCACAAATTATCATCACTCACAGATCAGTGCTGTCGCTCTCTATACACAGTTCGCACGATTGCAAAGTGAAAGCAAAAAAACAAGCGCAAATTCAAACGCGATTTCAATATGTCACATATTGACAGTGGCTCACCGATGCCAATGACATAATTACCCAGCTACATTTCTGAAAGAATGCAAAAGCATTGACATATATTTTTCCTACAATAGCCTGACGGGCAGGGAAGAGATAGATTTTGGTAGCCCGACTGAAAAAAATCGCTAGCTCCGGGACGTCGGGCTAGCGATATTGCAAGCCCTGTATCTGATTGAGGAATCACTCATCTTTGGAAAAGAGAGTTTATTACAGAGAAATGGCTCTTTCCAAAATAAAAGCTATACTATCCGCTTCTTCTGGGCTATATTCTCAGCAGCATAAGGAGAATCATGTGCTAACAGCTGTCTAAATGACTCGGCTAAAGTTAGTAGCATGCTTGCTTTTTTTTGTCTGCTTCCACTTGTCTTTGCACTAGGATGATGTTGGCGTAAATGTGCAGTCATATTCGTTGTGTTCCCACTAGTGCTTTCAGGTTAATCTCGTTGAAATGACCTTAACGCCACAACACGGCAAATCTCCGTTAACGAGCTAACTGCGCTAACACACTAGTTCACACCAATGTAATTGAGCATTGCATGGCACATCCAACATACTGTTTTACTTTAGTCCATGACTCGCTTACCTTCAGGGTCATACGTCACATGAAAACCAAAATAATTCCAAACGCCAGATCTGAATGAGGTCCATGTTGCAAGTAGAGCTTAACTTCTGTCTCGCTAGCTTGCCCTGCGCTCTTCCTTCTGACTATGCTGTCTGTGTTGAGCGCTCAGTGGATCTGCGCTCGACAGTGCAGCCTAGGCGGAGTAGTCGAACACAGATTCACTGAGCGCTCAACACAGACAGCATCGTCAGAAGGAAAATTGATAAAATAAATTACAAATGTTGTATTGTTCGATACATATGCGTACCGAACCGAAAGCACTGTATCGAACGGTTCAATATCGATACGAATATCGTTGCACCCCTAATATATATGTATATGTATACACATAGTCTTTTAATTGATTTTTGAGGAACCTTAAAAATTCTTAAACCCAATCAAAGGCCTCTTTCTATTTACTTTGTTTGTTTTTCTCCTGATGGTTAGTAGTTACATAGGGATTCTTCGCTATATACCTGATATTTTATTTTCATTGTGATAACATTCTTACAGACACTGAAATATGCCTTCCAAACCCACGATCGACTCTGTTTTGTAATGGAATATGCTAATGGAGGCGAGGTGAGACCCCATATCCTACATCCATAATCAACTCATCAGTCATATGGGATGCACCCAGTTCAAGAGTTAACCATTTACACGTAGACAGATCTTGTGTAACACCAGGTAAGTGCTTGACTCTCTCTGCTCTGTTTTCTTCAGCTCTTCTTCCACCTCTCACGTGAACGAGTCTTCACAGAAGACCGGGCACGTTTCTATGGTGCTGAGATTGTATCAGCACTTGAGTACCTCCATTCACGTGATGTTGTTTACCGTGATTTGAAGGTGAATACGACACACAAATCCATCATTTCATAAATGCCCCGTGTGCAAGTATGACTGCAATCATACTACAAACTGAATCTTAATTTGTTTATAATCACACACCAAGGGAAATATTGCAAAATTTGAGAGCTTGTAGAATAAAATGTGTTTAGAAAAAAATTGAACTTGTATTTTGAAATTTTCATTATTATTTTGTGCTTTCACAAGTGTGTTAAATTTAGTTACAGAATAAACATGCACAAATAGACTTATATTTGCAAAAACAAAATTTAAATTTCGAATTTAAATTTTACGTATATTTTTACAACTTACAACCAAAGCTCTGTGATTGCAACCTCTCAAATTTGTGAATACAACTGCTCAATTGCATCCTCTCGAGTTACAAATTCATGAATTTTCTCGCTTTGACATTGGCAACACGTCTTACAGTAAATGTGTTGTAAAACTCGTACTTGTAGCTAAAGAGGTGTTGGTAGGGCGGACAGAGCGGTCAGCCAGTCAAAAGCAGAAGACCAAGAGGTCTCATTTTTCACTGTCCTCTGTATGCCATGCTGGATTCACTACAACAGAACAATGGTAAGTTTCCCTCAAAACTTTGCTTTTGCACATTAACACTGTGAATAATGACAAAATCAACACAAAGGACAAAAATCCTCAATCCTTATGAGGGGCAGCGTCAAGAACAAGAATCAATGAGCATTTTGGCTGCCAGCAGTGTCTCTCGCTCAGTTTGTCCCAGTAAATCATGACTTTTACTTCATCTTTGAGCCCTCTCTCTGAACCACAGGACTGTCACTCGGGGACATCAGAACATTACACTTTAAATGACAGTATCTTTAAGCTGTTTTATCCATGCATATTAAGCTAAAAGGAATCTATACTAAGTCATTGTTATACAGCAAATATGTTTGATTGCTAAAGGGTTTTCCCAGTATCTCTTTCATGCTGCTGTCCACCCTTTCAATGGAGTGGATGTTTGCAGGAAGGCTGTATGCTGTTTTTGTATTTGTTGTAATGGACTGGGGAATAGGAGCTATTGTCAGTTCTTTTCCTCGCCTCCTCTCCAAGCAGTCTTAGTCCCTCCAGTCTTAGTCCCTCCCCTTCCTCTAAGGAAGAGACATGAGGAGAGAGAGGAGTCCAGTCAGCCACTGTAGTGATAAGACAGCTTTACTGCATCGTGTTAAATTGATGTCACTTAAAAAAGTGTGTGGCACATTTGCATCATCTGTCTATTGTCTAATTTCCAGAGCACTGCTGTGTCTTCTGATTACTGATAGATGAGCATATCCATTTTTTGGGCACTCTTACAAATGGTGAAGGGTAGAAAGTTAGACTACATACCTAATCATCTTAAATAACTAAGAATACAAATTAATGCTGAATTTAGAAATCTCATTATTTGTGTATTATTTATTACTTGCAACTTTTTGTAGCTCCTCTTCTATGCATTGCAGACAAAACTTACAAAAGTGTACATCATTACAGTGATGCTGACTGGACTCCTCTGCCCTCCAGATGCATTTTAGGAAATGAGACCACCTGTAAGATGCCAAACTGACTTACCGTAATTGTCGGGCTATAAGCCGTTACTTTTTGCACAAGCTTTGAACCCTGCGGCTTTTAGTCAGGTGCGGCTTTTCTATGGATTGTCCATGATTTTTGTCATATCGTAAGACGATTTGTTTTGTTTGTTCCGCTGTTGTACGGCACTACGTTGCCTGGCGGAAGGGCATGTGATCAGACACACAAGGGGTTCAAGAGTGGTATGTTAGTCACATGTCCATCCGCCAGGCAACATAGTGCCGTACAAGTAGCGCGAAAAACAAACTTCAAAGTAGCGCTACGCGTTCACCGGGAGGCGTGGATGACGAGCGGCGATAAACTTGCGAAAAGCAAGTTATGCTCAACTCCACCGGTGGATTCTGACAGCGTGGAAAAGTGTGAAAACATCCATGATCACCAACGGATTTGAAGGGCTGGACTGCTGCATGATGGAGAGGAGGACACCGCCACGGCCCTTCTGAGGGTGTTCGACTCTGACACTGACAGCGAGGATTTCTTTGGTTTTGAAAGTGACAACGAAGGAAAGAAGCTGAGAGTGGATGACGAAGCCATCCTGAACCTGTTCATATCCGACACGGGAGAAGAGGACTTTGGTGGTTTTAGTGCGCAGGAAGAAGAGTGGTGGTGAATGACTGACTTTTCTTCTTGTTAAAGCCGTGTCACTGCACCTGAGCCTAAAAGGTAGTCCGGATCTATTTTTCTGGTGTGCTGCAGGTTATTGTTATGTACTACATTTGTTACTCGTTTATGAAGCACAGTACATGTGTCCTACTTGTAATTACCGGTACTTGTACATATACCTAAAAAGTTATGCAAATATGTACCCGTAACTTGTTTTTCAAAATATTAATAAAAGGGGTGTGTCTCCAAACAGCCATCTCTTTCCTGACAATTCCCTTTGTGCATATTCTCTTACATATGATAAGTCAACATTGAAACACCTGCGGCTTTTGGTCAGGTGCGGCTAATGTATGTACAAAACAGGATTTTCCCCTGATTTTAGCTTGTGCGGCTAATATTCAGGTGCGCTTTGTAGTCCGGGAAATACGGTAATTGTTTCAGTCTCAAGATACAGTAGAGATGAGAGACATAAAATTGAGAAACGTGAAAAGCGCAACCTCTTTGCCTCTATATTATGCAAAAGGATAAGCAAATTGGCTGGGATGCCTTTACCAGTAGGTCTCTATTATTGGGTTCTCCTGTCGCAGTTGTCCTCATCAGTAAAATGACATCATACTGGTCAGTCTATAAACCATTAAACATTCATACTAACACTTGTATAATACATTTCTGAATTCAACAGATAAAAGCTTTAAGAACATAACTGACAGATGTTAACTTCTCATTAGAAGTCGACTTGCTTTTTATTAATATAATTTTTTTAAAAAGTAAACTTTGACTGTCAGCAGTATTTTATTCTTTTTGTTCAATTTGTTATTCATTATATTCTATTATTTGTCTAAATATTAGCAGACAAATAATCTGCGTCGATGGGATTTTTTTTTTTCTTCAGTCACAGGACATTAACACAGAAACCAGCACAATGTTTCTAATGGGTCCACCTACAATGTCATCAGAGCCAGAGGATTTGATATACACTGTTAAAGAATATGGTAATACATTTCAGGTATCTCTGGAAAATTATATTTAAGATATATCTAAATGTTTAAAGTGGATCTCCTTTAGTTACTTATATTCATAAACAGAAGAGAAAGTTAACATAATATAACTTGTTACGTTATGGTAAATGGCCTGTATTTGTGTAGCGCTTTACTTAGTCCCTAAGGACCCCAAAGCGCTTTACACTACATTCAGTCATCCACCTATTCACACACACATCCACACACTGGTGATGACAAGCTACATTGTAGCCACAGCTGCCCTGGGGCGCACTGACAGAGGCGAGGCTGCCAGACACTGGCGCCACCGGGCCCTCTGACTACCGCCAGTAGGCAACGGGTAAAGTGTCTTGCCCAAGGACACAACGACCGAGACTGTCCAAGCCGGCGATTGAACCGGCAACCTTCCAATTACAAGACGAAGCAACAAGCAGGCTGAATTACAGCAGAGGAATAGGTTTTTCAATTAAGTTTGTCTTTTTTTAAAAAGGAAGTCACTGGAGATAAATGAAGGGCAGCAGGTGAATTTAAGGAGCAGGACAGTGCAAGCTGAGTAGATAAAACAGCAGGGATTAAAAGAGTACAGGGACTGGAGCTTGGAAGGTGGTGGGAACAGGACAGTGGGCAAGCAGCTAAGTACTTGGCAATAAATCACGATGATAGTGTCGGTGCCGGTCAGTAGATGGCTTATAAGAAAGCTGGGGATTCTGAGAAACAGACAAGCTACAGGTTAGCTACAGGTTAGCAGGTCATCTACTTATCAGAAAGTTGGATATTGGTAAATGGTAAATGGACTGGTTCTTATATAGCGCTTTTCTACATTATCTGAGCACTCAAAGTGCTTTACATGCAAAAAAGCAGCGCACCCATTCATACAAGCACTTTTTTCTACGCTGTTTCTGAGTGCTTTGTATTTAACATTCACATGCAGTCATACTCCAATAGATGCATTGGAGAGCAACATGGGGTTAGTATCTTGCCCAAAGATATTTGGCATGCAGGCTGCAGCATATCACATGATGGCATACCACAGCATATTAAAGGTCTATTGGAGTCTGTCTCGACACCACACACACACACTAGTGATGGGATTTCCGGCTCTTTTTAGAGAACCGGCTCTTTTTAGAGAACCGGCTCTTTCGGCTCGACTCACTAAAAAGAGCCGGCTCTTCGGCTCCAAACCAACTCTTCAGGTTGTTTTGTTGCTTTAATTAATTTATTATTAACAATAATATAAAATTATGCTCAAAAGGAATTACTAATGTAAAAAAAAAAGTTGGTTTTATTTATATATATTTTATATATAAATATATGCAGTGGCCCCTAGAGACAAAGCACGGACAAAATCCAAAAAGCACGTACAAATTCCAAAACACATTTCTAGCGTTAACTGAACTTCCAAAACAGAGATCACTTAACCTAGATCACTCAAATTACACAATTGAAAGCATATGTGTATGGTTTGTGTATTTATACACAAGCACTCATATATATTCAAATAATTTTAAAAAAAATGTTCATTTACCTGTTACTACCACACACCAAATCCGGTCAGTGGTACTTGCTGGCTTGTGTAGCCACTAGGTAACAAAAGCTCAACACTGCGCCTAGCATCCTGGAGCACTTCTGTTGTGTTTTGTACGTGTTTTGGAGTTTTTACGTCAGGCATGTCCAAAGTCCGACAGATTTCAAATGGCCCACAGCTTCAGTCTAATTATGTATAATTTATGGCTCACTTTCTAAGTCTGAATAAATAAATCATGACTTTAAAGGTGTAATTCCTTTTTTCAGCACATGGTGGCAGCACATTTTTTCTGCTACTTGCACCTGTGCTGCAAGCCCGCCCTTCTCTGCTCATTTCTGCCATGGCGACTGTACAAAAAAAGAGAAAGGTTGATGATGAGGGCCGCCGCTTTCAGGAGCGGTGGGAATTTTACTGAAATTCGAGGCAATTGTGTTTGCCTGATTTGTAAAGAGACTGTTGCCTTGTTCAAGGATTTTAACATCAGGAGACACTACGAGACTAAACATGCTGCAACATATAACAAGCTAACAGAGAGTGAGCGCGCTGAAAATGTGAAGCAACTCCAAGCTGCTCTGGCTTCGCAACAGCGATTTTTCATGCGGGCCTGTGAGACACATGAAAATATCACGAAAGCCAGCTACGAAGTGGCTATGTTAATAGCTAAACATGGCAAACCTTTCACTGAAGGTACGTTTATCAAAGACTGTGTCATGAAAATGGTGGAGAACATTTGCCCCGAGAAGAAGCCAGAAATTCTGAGTGTTTGCTTGGCACGCAACACTGTGGCACGAAGAGTTGAGGATATATCGTCAGACATTCACAGACAGCTGCGGGACAGAGGAGTGGATTTTGATTATTTCTCATTAGCCTGCGATGAAAGCACCGATGCATCTGACACCGTGCAGCTACAGATTTCTTTTACGAGGAGTCGACAACAAGATGAATGTGACAGAGGAGCTGCTGGATCTCAAAAGCCTTAAGGGTCAAACCAGAGGAATGGATTTATTCATTTCTGTTTGTGAAGCTGTTGATGATATGAAGCTACCATGGAGTAAAGTTTCTAGGATCATTACTGATGGTGCACCTGCCATGGCTGGTGAGCGAAGCGGATTGTCCACACTGATCTGCAATAAAGTCAGCGAAGAAGCAGGTAACGCTGTTAAACTTCACTGTATCATTCATCAGCAGGCTCTCTGTGCCAAACATCTCAAATTTGATGATGTTATGAAACCAGTAGCAAAGACAATCAACTGTATTCGCTCTAAAGCTCTGTACCACCGACAGTTTCAGCAGTTTCTGCATGACATCCAGGCTGAATATGGTGACGTGACTTATTACAATGATGTGAGGTGGCTAAGTCGGGGGGTCTGCACTACAGCGATTTTTCTCTCTCAGAGAGGAAATCAGACAGTTTTTAGATGAAAAAGGACAACCAATGGAAGAAATGTCTGATTCTGTATGTCTGGCAAATCTGGCTTTTTTGGTTGACATTACGAAGCATCTGAATGCGCTGAATGGTAATCTTCAAGGAAAAGACGCAGTGGTGAGCCAACTATACGCTCACATCAAGGCCTTTGGAACCAAACTGCAACTTTTTCAAAGACACTTGTCCCTAACAGAGCCCTGTACCACACACTTCCCAACTTTGAAAGAGGTTATTGACAGTTTCCCAGTGGATATTAATGTCCAAATGAAGAGGTGTGCAACAGCTATCGCGTCTCTTTCTGGAGAATTTAACAAACGCTTTCAGGACTTTGCAGCTATTGAAAAAGCTAAGCAAGCCTACCGCAGACATGAGCGAGACAGATAAATATGAAGGCATGCCGGCTCGGACGTCGCCCGGATCAACAAGGTCCGCGTCAGGTATTGAGGAACCAGGGCACCCTGACGAAAAGTGGGCTACTGGAACAAGAAGGCATCGATGGGCAAGAGACGAAAACAGGGCGTTGTTGGAATGCTACTATGCAAGTAACCCCGGCGGAAGGGGCTACATGAATAGGATGAGGGACCTATGGATTCTTCGATACCCAACATCCACAATGACTGCGAAACAACTAGTAGCTCAGTGTTCCAACATTCGAAAGAAGGGACTGCTCTCACAGCTAGAGATTGACGAGGTACAACATAAATGCTACGGCAAGGAGGAGTCAGGATGCCAGGTCAGGGGGGAGATATCATCACCCCCACCCGAGATTGGGTACATAGCCCCAAGTGCGATAGGAGAAGGATCGTTGAGTGCGAGAGGAACTGACCTGAAAAATAGGATCATGGCCAAGCTTGAAACCTGGATCCCCCGTAGCCGGTTACCAAGATTACGTGAAGTACCCTCAGAAGGTCTGCTAGATGATGTTAATGCAGCACTACGGACAATACCTACAACCACGATTACCGACACTAACAAGCTGATCTACAATACGGCAGCAGTGATCAGTGAGATGCTTGGCTACAAGTTGAACAGCCACAAGGGGCAGTACCCTCCATGGAGAAGGAGGCTAGAGGGCAAGATCAAAGTAGCACGAAGGGAGGTTAGCCAACTATCGGAGTTGCAGAAAGGTGCGACAAAGAAGGTGCATAAGAAATACAGCAAGCTGTCCATACCTGAGGCCTTGGCCAAGCAAAGACTCACAGCCTTGGCCAGCCGCTTGAGGAGGTACACCAGAGAGATAGAAGGCAGGAGAATAAACCAGCTGTTCTCCACAGAACCAATAAGGTGTACTCTCAGTGGCAAGGGAACAATAATAATAAGAGAACAGCACCACAAAAGGCTGGAGGCAGAACAATACTGGAAGAGCATATGGGAGAAGGACGCAACCCATAACGGCAATGCTCAGTGGCTAGTGGATCCAAGGGCAGACCACAGCGACCTCCCTGAACAGGGTCCAGTAACCATCATAGTGGCAGATATCCAAGAAAGGGTCTCCAGTATGAAGAGTTGGACAGCACCAGGGCCTGACATGGTTCACGCCTACTGGCTAAAGAAGCTGACTGCACTCCACGAGCGTCTGGCAGCACAAATGAACCAGCTGCTAGTTAACGAGAGACACCCGGAATGGCACAGAGGCACTAATCATGGAAGCACAAGAACAAGCTCTAGATCCATAGAGGCTGGGGTCTATCACACCAGGCAAGACCCCAGGTGCAGGCTGTGTAAAGATGCCCCAGAGACAATCCAGCACATAACAGCAGGGTGCAAAATGCTAGCAGGCAAGGCATACATGGAACGCCATAACCAAGTGGCCGGCATAGTGTACAGGAACATCTGTGCCGAGTATAACCTGGAAGTCCCGAGGTCAAAATGGGAGATGCCCCCAAGGGTGGTGGAGAATGACCGAGCTAAGATCCTGTGGGACTTCCAGATACAGACGGACAAAATGGTGGTGGCTAACCAACCAGACATAGTGGTGGTAGACAAACAGAAGAAGACGGCCGTAGTGATCGATGTAGCGGTTCCGAATGACAGCAATATCAGGAAGAAGGAACACGAGAAGCTGGAGAAATACCAAGGGCTCAGAGAAGAGCTCGAGAGGATGTGGAGGGTGAAGGTGACGGTGGTCCCCGTAGTAATCGGAGCCCTAGGTGCGGTGACTTACAAGCTAGGCGAGTGGCTCCAGCAGATCCCGGGAATAACATCGGAGATCTCTGTCCAGAAGAGCGCAGTCCTGGGAACAGCTAAGATACTGCGCAGGACCCTCAAGCTCCCAGGCCTCTGGTAGAGGACCCGAGCTTGAAGGATTGACCGCCCGCAGGGGCGTGCTGGGTGTTTTTTTTTATGTATATATATATATAGATAGATAGATAGATATCAAGGTCAGTGGTAATTCTTTTTGGAAATCTTGTAAATGCAAGAACTCAAGAATACAGTGATGTGGGAGCTTCAAATTGATATCACAGGAGTATCTACTAAAAATCTTGGACGAGTTTGAGTGACGTCGACCTGTCTTTGAAAAAGGAACAACAAAACTATTCTTTCAGTGATCAAGATGATGAGGTTACACAAATATTTGTACACTGGATATAGGCTTATTTTTTGGCTAGTTTAATGTAGACAGCATGTTTGTTTTTCTGTTGTTTTGTGAACAGACGAAGAAAATGTACAGGAACTGTGGATATGTTGAATTGGCAGCAGTGTATGATTATACTGAAATCTGATGTGAATGTGTTTTTCCTCTCAGCTGGAGAATTTGATGCTGGACAAAGACGGACACATTAAAATAACTGATTTTGGCCTTTGTAAAGAGGGCATTACTCCAGATGCAACAATGAAAACCTTTTGTGGAACACCTGAATATCTGGCTCCTGAGGTAAGGCACTGTCTGGTGACACATTTTAAACACACCTGTGTTGTCAAGCTTGTTTAATAGCTTGTTTAATATCATAGTTTGGTCCCCTGTCTCTAGATTTGCTGCAACTGTAAATCTATTACTCATATTTTATGTGCATAAGAAGCTGTCTTGGTTGAGCCATGTAAAGTGTTCTGTTTTTGTTTGTTTTTCCTGTGTACAGTAAAACAAGGTACGTGTGAGTTGATATGTTGACCAATGTCCAATATCACTAAGAATCATGCTACACCCAATCACCCAAGTTTGTGAACTTGGGAATGAGGTGATGTAGAAGTTTCATGCCATGCCATAATCTCAGACTAGTTCAAATCTCAGTGACCTTGACCTCAAGGTCAGAGGTCACGTTTCCTGAAAATGTTGTCAATGCGACAACTTGAGCACAAGGCAACACAGGATTTCCAAATTGTGTCAAGAGGAGTACCACTGGCCACCACCAGTTGGTTTTTTATTTATTTATTTATTTTCCATTATAAATGCCAATACTGTTATACTGGCAAATAGCTCGGACTACAAGACTCAACAGTCTCAAGACTCAACAGTCTTGATGGTAAAACAGCTTTTACCATCAAGCCATTCAACACCTTGAATACCGACATCACACTTCACAGGATGCACACAGAAGCTGTCCTAAAGTTTCTCAAGAACATACTACACTCTGCACTGGTCACTTCATTCTTATTAGTATTTAAATAAAAATAAAAACCCTTACTCCGTCCAATACTGTATTAACTGCAACTCTAAAATCTTGTACTGCTCAGTTTGTACTACTGCTCACTCCTGCCACTTTATCCCATGTGCAATATCCCATTACCCCCCATGTCAATGGTCACATTTCTATTTAAGATTTTTTTATTTATACATTTGTGTATATATTTATATATATTTAGTCTGTTAATATTTGTAATATTTTTACTGTATTATACTGCTGAGTGACTTGTCTTCTGCACGTCAAACACATTTCATTGGAATGTTGACCCTGTGCTAGCTTGCATATGACAATTAAAACTGAAATTGAACTGAAACAGACTTATATTGGGCTCTACTATAGACAGATGGGCCACACCAGCAGAAGACCACATTGAGGCCACAGTTTGCATGGAATTAACAAATTAGACAGTGGAAGATTAGAAAAACATTGTGTAGTCTGAGTTTCAATTTCTGGTGAATTTTAGCTGATATGGTTCCTTTTATCAGCTCACTGATATTATATCAGGCACAATTCGGACCCCTTAGTACCAGTTAAGCATGGTTTAAATGGCAGCTCCATTTAAACATGCAGATCACTTATTTTAAAGAGTAGGAAGAAAATGATGCATTTGATTTTTTACACACTTAAGAGAAAAGATTAGCGCTGCTCTTTCAAACAGAAAGGGTGATGTAAAAGATGACTGGTAAGAAGTTTGAACAGAAAAAGAAGAAAAAACATATAAAGAAGAAATATTTTTGACTCACAAAAGTGTGCCATTATTTGCACCAAATGCTATGGTGTGCCAATTCAGAGTTATGGCTTTTTACTGCTGTTGAGAAATCGGTCTCTTCTTCCTCAGGTCCTAGAAGATAATGACTACGGCCGCGCAGTGGACTGGTGGGGTCTCGGTGTAGTTATGTATGAAATGATGTGTGGCCGATTGCCTTTCTATAACCAAGACCACGAGCGCTTATTTGAGCTCATCCTAATGGAGGAGATCCGCTTTCCTCGGAACCTCTCACCTGAGGCCAAGTCCCTGCTGGCTGGCCTGCTCAAGAAGGATCCCAAGCACAGGTATTAGCCCAAACTACTACTCTGTGTGGATTGTATTAAAAATGCCTAGTTTACTCTCAAATAATCTCATTTGGACTGACAGGTTAGGAGGAGGTCCCAGTGATGCCAAAGAAGTAATGACTCACAAATTTTTTATCACCATCAACTGGCATGATGTGGAACAGAGAAAGGTGGGGCTTTCTTTTTGAATTTCTTTTTGAATTTGGGTGAGGTGGAGTGACAAGCTCCTTACACTACGATGACGGTGGATGGCTGGGAACCTTCACAGACACGGATTTTAGATGTTCTCAAATTTTGATAAATGGTAAATGTCCATGGAAAGTAGCCATCAGGCCAATCCATATGTGATAGATTCCATTGATATTAGGTTCCTTTGGTGGTGCAAAGTGTTGATTTTTTCACCAACAACTTTTTGAATTGCAACCAAAAAGTTTGGCCTACTCATCAGGCCATATCAGAGGTTTCCTCATGCTTGTGGAATACTTGATGTATATTTTGCAAATTTTTGCCAGATTTCAATGTTTTTCTTTGTCAGGAAAGGCTTCCATCTTGCAACCCTACCCCATAGTCAAGGCAAATGTAGAATATGGGAGATTGTTTTCACATTTTTAGTTGCAGAAATGTCTTAAATACATAAGGACCTGGATGACTTCTAATTTCCTACCTCACCTCTGTGCTTGTCAGTGCAGCATTTAATATTTTGGACACTAAGATTTTATTACAGAGATGAGAGCATGCCGTAGTTAGAGAATGTAGTACGCTGCAGTGGTTTTAATCAAATCTATTTAATAGACTCCAATTTTTCATGTAAATGAAGATTGTTCTGTACTTGCAAAGGTTAATCATAGAATTCCAGAGTGTTTCATGCTACGATTAATTCTGTTTACATTATATATGCCTCTCTTAGGCAGTGTCATTCAAAGGCATACGATACATTTTCATTGCTACGCAGCTGATACCCACTGACATACCAATTCGTTAAACTGTTTAAGATAATAAATGTCCTGCGTCTAAATTCTGATTCATTGGTCCTAAAAATCTTAGAAACGCAGTGTCTAACCAGATGAATACTTTGGAAGCCATTACCTAGGCCTCCAGTAATACGGTGAGGAATCTTGGAGTTGTTTTTGACCAGGCTATGTTCTTCATTAAACAAATATGTAGAACTGCTTACTTGATTTTGTGCAGTATCTTTAAAATTAAAAATATTATTTCTGATCTTGTCCTGAAAATGCATTAATGCATTTATTACTTCTAAGCTGGACTATTGAAATTCATTATCAGGTTGTAATAAAAACTCTTTGAAATGCCTTCTGTTGATCCAAAATGCTCCAGTTGGAGTACCACCAGGTACTAGAATGAGACAGCATATTCCTCCCATACTGACTTCACTTCATTGGCTCCATGTTAAATTCAAAGTAAAATTTAAAATCCTTCTCCTCACATACAAGTTCTTAAATATTTAGGCCCCATCTTTTCTTAAAGAACTCATAGTACCCTATCACCATAATAATAGAGCACTTTGCTCTCAGACTCCTGGATAAATTTATAATTAGTTTAATAAGTAGCTCTTTGAAGGAAATTTCTGTTAGCTGTTTTTGCGTAAAGCAAAAAGCTAATTGAACTAATAAAAATTAATACAAATATTAGCGCATGGGAATACAAGTGTTTTTTACTCCTTAGCCATAAAAGGCTGATTGGGTATTGTCATTACAAAATCTTGTGAATGCAATAACTCAAGAAAGAAGTCACCGAGAATTTTCAAATTAATCAGAATTTTTAATTAATCTCAAGTTTAGAGGTCAAGTTTTCTGAAAATCTTGTGATTGTGATAACTTAAAAACAAAGCGACGCAGGATTTTGAAGTTGAGACCATAGGTGTATGTGCTACGAGGCTACCACTGGTGGTCGCCAGTATTGCTTAACATTATTGTGAGGCAACATGTTTCTAATTTTAGAGATATTGTGGAAATGCAAGAAACAGCCCTAAATATTTGTTTAATATGCACATTGAAGGATATATCGTAGTCAAAAACAACTCCAAGATTCCTTACAGTGTTACTGGAGGCCAAGGTAATGCCATCCAGGGTAAGTATCTGGTTACACATCATATTTCTAAGATTTTTAGGGCCAAAGACAAGAACTTTAGGTTTGTCTGAATTAGAGGTCATCTAGGTTTTTACACAGTAACTTTAATAACTACAGCATGCTCTGATCTGTGTAACAAGTATTGAATGCTGCATCAAGATAAGCACAGAGATGAGGCCATAAGATGATCATTTGTAACCTTCGTTAACCCTGCTTTTGTACTGTGATAAATTCAGATTTAAAACTCTCCAAATAAACCATTCCTCTACAGATAATTAGTTAGCTGTTTCACAGCTACTCTTTCAAAACCTTTTGAGATAAACAGCCTATAATTAGTTAAGACAGCTGGGTCAAGTAGTGGCTTTTTACCCCATTGCCGCAAAAGGCTATTGGGGTAATGTCATCACCTTACTGGGCAGGCCGGCAGGCTGGTAGCATGTACACCCAAGTTTGTGAATATGATAACTCAAGACCGAAGTGATGTAGGAATTTTAAATGGATACCCTAGGTATGAGTTATGCCAACTGCATTGTAGACCCTCCTCTACATGCATGTTATAAATCCAGCATGTTACCAAGTGATATCTGTCTCTTCCAATCCCTGGTACAGCTGACCCCCCTCTTCAAACCGCAAGTAACATCAGAGACAGATACCCGGTACTTTGATGAGGAGTTCACAGCACAAACAATCACACTCACTCCCCCAGACAAGTGTAAGTATCTTCTTGTTGGACCCGTCAGCACTGATCCATCATTATTCAAAGTTAATATCACATTTCTTGGTCACTGACTTAGATTGCCTTCTTGTTACAGATAACAGTCTGGACTGTGAGGACCCCAGCCAAGAAGCTCATTTCCCCCAATTCTCCTATTCTGCTAGCATAAGAGAGTGATAGCATCTCTGCCACACACACACACGTGTATAAACACCTTGGTTACAATCATACAGCCATAAAAATAAGTAGAGCTTTCATTTTTAAAGAGGTGTTACTCTTAGCACGATTTCAGTGCCTTGCCTGGGAGCCTTATTGTTAAAATCTGTCTTGGTCCACAGAAAGGAAAAAGCCTATCCACAGTGGCTATACTGTAACATAAGAACTTCACATAGCCATCAGTGCAGTTTAACAACATAATCAAGACCATCAGACCTACAAAGATGGTGCTGCTGTTTGTACCATTCTTTTTTTCTTTTTTTCTTTTTTTTTTAATATTCTATGAATAAGCCATGCAACTCCCCATGACACTTGTAAGTCCTCTAATTCAATCCTGGCTGTGACCTTTGGTGAAATATATGAAGAAGGGAGGAGAGCAGCAGTTAATCTTACTATTACACAAAAAATCCTGCATGTCTGTTTTTTGAACATTTTTTTCTTCTGTATTATTAGCTCATTGAGTATTAAGGAATAAATTATAATATTATACAAATGGAAGGATGTGTACTGAACTCAATCCTTGTACAAGCTAACTGCAAAAAATGGACATTTGTCACTTTTTATTACTTTGTGCTTTAGAATGTTGGTCTCCCATGTGTTAGATATTGTCTTTGTAGCCTTTATCATTTAGCATTTTTGGTCCCCCAAAACACAAGTTCACTTGCTGAACATTTTACATCAGAGATGTCAGACTCATTTTACATCGAGGGCCACATACAGCCCACTTTGATCATATGGGGACCATACAAGTGAAACTGCACTTCTTTTCAGCATAAAGATATTTAACTGCACATTTAATCCCTGAGATATCTTAGTATACGATAAAGAAGTGTGTTTTCAACAGAACATCTCATTATTTCTGCATGATATTTATATTAAATTATAGAAAAGGTTCTGGTAGCTCACTGCCCAGACTGTCCCATATCTGTAAAACATAAATCATTTGTTTGTTGAAAAATTTTTTTTTTTTTTTTTTTACTAAATTTTTAAACAAACCAATGTTAAATATAATGTAAAAACGTTTTGATGCATGCTCAGTATCCAGGTAGGTAAATCCCAAAGGTTGATTCTGTTCATCTGTATGTAGTGTGTTCAGTGGGAGAAACGTTTCATCACTCATCCAAGTGACTTCTTCAGTCTCAGCGGACTCCAGGTTTCCCCAACCTTATAAACAGTACATTTGCACAATCACTGAAACTCGCCCACTAAATAAACAATGGGCTGTGAGGTCAGTTCCTTGATCATTAATATGCAAATTTTCATGACCATTGATTAATGGCCATGAGTAACATTCACAGAGAGTTAGGGAATGCCTACAATCACAGCATTGTAAGATATGGAAAGATGTACCCTTAGGCCCCCTCCTCGATTCAAAGATGATCTTTCTATAGCACTTTCTAGTCTCTACTCTCACTGACCACTCAAAGCACTTTAGAATATAAGTCTCATTTTAACTACACATCTTACAACTAGTCATTTAGCATCAGATCCTTAATATGATCACTATCTGAGAGGCCTTTCAGAAGATGGGTAGAGATTATCACTCTGTGGATAATAGTTCAACAGAAATAAAAATTACATTTCTCAACAAAAAATTGCAAGGGCCGAGGCTCAGTCCCCAACACCCACAATGTCAAAGGTGCAGATAAAATTACTATTATAAAATGTTAAAATTGAGCAAGACAGACAGCAGTTAATGGGGCCACTGCAGCAACCTCACCACTAGGGTCTGGGTAATGCAACACCCAGCAAAACCACGTGACTGGCCTTACCCACTGCGACCTACGTGACCCCCCTACACCACAGGGGTGTGAGTGATGTGTGGTGGGCTGGGATCACAAGTTGTATGCCACAAATGTAAAAAAAAAAAACATAATGAAATTTACTACATGTAGACATATTCAGTTCTTTATAACTCCGCAAACCTCAGTTCAATTATGTATTACAATTTCTCAAGTAACATAATTTGTTGGATGGCCATTTATCCAAGAATTATTTAGGATGTTGGGGTGCAACATCTTTACCAGGATTTTTCAAAGATGTAGTATAACATTTTCAGTAATTTAACCACATAGAGGCAGTCCACCAACTCAAAAAGCAATTCAAGTGGCATTATTCAACACAGAAATAAGAAAATCGGACTGGCGCTTCATACTTCTAGACAAGAAGCAAACTGGTACGAGTTTTTGAATTCATACAAACCCTCCCTTTATTGTTCCACTCAAGTGTCCTACTGCAGGTTTTTGGCTGCTAATCTACTCTTTTACATCACTTCCACTTTCCCATACTACAAAACTGAATTCTGACATCATTGCTGTAGTCCAATTATTTTTCTGCCCACTTTCTTTAAGCAAGTCAGCCTCCACTCTGCATGCTTTAAATTGCACCACTGCTGTGTTTCATTAGCCCTTGCAGACTCCAGTTGACCCATGGTGTGTGTGTGTGTTTTGTTTTGTTTTTTTGGTGGGGGGTCATTACATTGGATACTTTTTTCTAACTTTATTAGTTTTTTGTTTGTTTGTTTGTTTGCTTTTAGAAATTAAATCAAAATTAAATTCGTTACATTCCTCCAAAGTGCTCAGTGGTCATGCGTTTAGTCTGGATTGATGAATAAGAGAGTATCTAAGTTGTATGTCAACTTTGAGATGATAGCCCCTTATGCATGCAGATTGATCTTCAGTAAACTACCTGAAGAAGCGTAATTAAATGCCCAAATGGTCAGAGTGGCAGCAATTAACTCATATCACGTTCAGAGGATGTAAGAATTACATACTCAGATAACACTGCATTTCTTTCTGTCATCTTTTTTGCAGAATGTCGGGGGGGGGGCGTGGCTTTGGTTTGCACACATGGGATTGTGAGGCTCACAGTTCTTTCCCCCAGCGAGAAACATGTTGCTGTGAAGAAGCCACGCCTCCATGAGCTGCCTCACATGTTACCACACACATCCACTTCTCCTATGCTGCATTCAGGTTTTGTTGGGCTTTCAAAAAGCAGTGAGATTTCTGTTGTTACTTTCTGTTCTACACTAATAGCACTGAGTGTTATTGCGCTCATTTAAAAGTTACATGACTGCATCATAAGTAATGATAACAATAAACATTGCCAAATGTAACTGGTGGGGCACTTTCCACGGACCACACTCCACTTTTTTCTCCTTTTTTTCTTACAAACTTCCAGTATTGTTTGAAAAACATACAGTGTTGGGGAAACTAAATTGCAAGATACTACTTTATGGTGGATGATGTTTAATAACTGCAAAGCAGCTATAGGGAAAGATTTTATTTAAAGCTCCTTAGTTAGAATGTTGAGTGTCAAGGTTGATTTGTAACAGAAGCAACAAGAGTGATAGGGAGCATTTACAATATGGTAATGAGACCTGCTTTGGTGTATGGTTTGGAAATGGTGAAACTAACAAAAAAACATGGGGTGGAGGCCCCATCTTATCTTAATGACCTTCTAGTCACCCCATTAGAGCACTTTGCTCTAGCACTGCAGGCTTACTTATTTTTCCTAGAGTATTTAAAAGTAGAATGGGAGGGAAAGCCTTCAATTTTTAGGCCCCTCTTGTATGGAACCAGCTTCCAGTTTGGATTAGGGAGACAAACACTAGCTCTACTTTTAAGATTAGGCTTAAAAAGAAGATGATCACTGAGAAGGTTCAAGGATGTAGTGAAGGAGGACATGCAGATGGTTGGTGTGACAAGAGGCTTCTAGAGATACACTGGTATTAAACCATATGACGATTGAAACACCTGCTGTGCTGATCCCTAAAGGGAGCAGCTGAAAGAAGGAAAAGAAGAAGGAAAAGCAGTTTGACTGCTGTGGTTGTCTAATGAATGTATCATCTGGACATGTTTTCAGAGCACCAGCGATGAAAGTGAAGGGAAGCACACCTGTCAAAAGAGGTTTCAGTAACAGCAAAGAATCAATTTCAAAATAGAAACCCTAAAAGTCCTTATTTTTTATGGTCAGTAGTTATTTTTAGTTTTCATTCCAGAACTACTTGCCTCGCTATGAATGTGCTTGACTTAATACTAATGCTAGTCAGTAACACTCCTCAGCAGTTCATCTGAAGCTACTTGTTTTTTGTGAATGAGTTGGTAAAAATAAGAGGGCTGGGGTCCGTTCTTCGTACCTCGCTAAGTAAGTTAGCTGGATTTGATTGTTGACGATTTCGCGTGATCTTGGATCGTTCGGTTCTCCAAAGCTCATCCGGGACTTGCTGTCATAGCAACAGATCCGTAAAAGTAAACCTGCTCGGGAGCAGGCTTACTTTATGTAAACAAGATTAGATCGCGGCCATTCAGGTATGTCCGCTTCATGTATACGAAAGCAACAGCGATATTTTACCACTGTTTTACCATAAATAAATATTATCAATGTAACTAAAGATAATGCAGTACTTCATCCTGTCATTGATTTCATACAGATACATACAGGTCATTTCCTAAAAAAAGGGAAATGTACTATTAATCATTCTATTGCATGTATTTGATTATTTCAGATGTAATTCATATTTCAGAGTAGTAATAGTAAATTACTTCATGTAATCAAGATGAGAGACCACGGCTATAAAAGCGAAGGTGGATTTGGGAAGTCTGTCGCAGCCATGTCCTGTCCGTATACGCGAGCAACCCATTGCAGAAGGTGCAAGATTGATAAGGAGAGTCCTCAGAATCCAGCGTATATTGCGGGATAGACAGGATCCTTTAGCTCAGCGCGACAGTGTGCTCATAGAGAGATATCGATTTTCTCGTGAGGGTATTATTCACTTAACCAACTTGTTGACGAGGGGGTGCAGGACCACCACCTGTCTTTTTTTGCTCTGCCCTTTTCTTGGTTGCTGTTATAAACAAACAAACAGATTATTCCAGGGTCTCTTTTCAAGAGACTAAAAGCAATATAAGTGATAAATATTACCATTCTGTAGAATATTCTTATATTTCACTTTTACTTGTTCCCATGTTCTAGTGGGTCCTGTTGTGGCTCTAATGTGAAAGGGGATATAATGTAATATAATATAATATGATATAATATATTATAATATGATATAATGTAATATAATATAATATGATATGATGTAATATAATATAATAAATTTACCCTACCGCCTACTGGTGTTGGCCAGAGGGGCCGATGGCGCGATATAGCAGCCTCGCTTCTGTCAGTCTGCCCCAGGGCAGCTGTGGCTACAACTGTAGCTGCTTCCACCAGTGTGTGAATGTGAGAGTGAATGAATAGTAGCATTGTAAAGCGCTTTGGGTGCCTTGAAAAGCGCTATATAAATCCAATCCATTATTATTATTATTATTAAATTACTTACGAGTTTAATTTGTCAGCAACTTTCTGCCAGCCCTCTCTCCTTGCTTTTGCAGCCTTTGCAGTGTTCCCTTGCGTTTTAATTAAACGCTGAAACTCCTGAAATCCCTCAATCAAGAGTTCTTGCTCTGCTGCCGAAAAATACTGAGCGAGCTCCTTCGACATTTTCGCCGACCAATCAAAGGGTTGCCGATCAATGTTTCTACTATCGATGCGTAGCCCCTGTTAAGCCACCCAGTGATCTCACATTACTTCATCCAGCTGTACTAATCGTCAACAATAGGTGTGTTCGGAGAACCGGAATAGCGAGCTCAAAGTTAGCACGATGATTTGATCTTGGATGTGTCATTTGATCTTGGATGTAGTAAGCGAGGTACGAAGAACGGACCCCTGTTCAGCAAAGTGGATGAAAGATCTAGAAGAGAATAATTTTGCCTACTGATGGAAACAATTTAAACATGCTTTCCAAGGTGAGCTTTGTTTTAATTCGGTGGTTGGTAAGGCAGGTAAAATACCCAAATGCAGAGTTTTTATGAGTTTTATAACGTGTATTTTGTAAACACAAGGTAGAAAATGAAACAAAACCACAACACGTTTGTCAGGATATTAAGATTCAATAGTACTTTTTTTTTATTATAGTGAAGATTTAAAAGTAAGACAATCACTGAATTAATGTAAGCTAAGAATGCTACTACGCTTATTGCTTTCTCAAATGTCAAATTACTTTGAAACACATGAACGTCTGATTTTGTATTTACGACAGCAGTTAAACACACCATACTAGCACCAAGCTCAACCCTCACTTGGCCTGTCCGGCGTCACCGACTAATCACGTATCTGTGCGCGGGATTGGCTAAACCGTTGGCGTTACGTCAGCATCTAACTGTTCTGTGCAAGACCCGCTGGCTACGTAAATGAACGTCATGGATGCCTTCAGTACACGGTTAGTGTGCCTACGTTCCTTATAGCAGGTTTTCATGCATCACTTCAGCAAAGTAAAGCTTTGATTTGTTTTTTCCTGCTACTGGCAGAGGCAAAGGATATATATTGTCATATATATGATTCTTCTACCCAAAATAGATTTTTAAACCTAGTACTGGCGGACTTCTGCTACCAGGAGGGAGCAATTTTCTCTTAAGATAAAGGTGCTGACCGGTGAGTAAACTGTACTGAGTTCCACATTTGAAGGGTAACTGAACAGTTTTAGTCTGAGCCTCGTCTCAGTTTTTTCTAATATTGCGGAGTCAGTTTTATTAAATGTTTTATAGAAGTCGTACAGTCAGTGAATGGCGAGTTTCCATTTGGATTTATAACAGGTTCGCGTTTTTCCACTGAACAGCGCAGGCATTGTATTACATAATGGTGTTAGGGGTGGGCTTGTACAATCTGCCATAGCGTCTTATCAATTTCCTCCTGCTGCAGGCTCGTCAGCATGTGCATGCTGTTATGTTTGCACAGAGTATATCAGAAAACAACATGATGATGAAAAATAGACTATTCTTCAATGCATTATTGTCCATTCTTGCAACTTTTCAAAGCTGACCACTTACAAGTCGTTAACTTGCAGTCTTTTTTTTTTTTTTACGTCATTCATCATACAGTACACTGTTATACTAAATAGACTGTATCAGCCAAGCCTTGCTTTAGTCATGCAGGTGGTATTCATATTGTGCTGTCCTCCAGAAATGACAGAAATTGTTGATATTATGAAAATTTATTGTAATAGATTTTTTTTCCTCTTGCAACGTGTCTCCTTGCTGTTCTAAACCACAAATTGCACAGATGATTTGCCAACCAAGACTGACTTATTCCAATTCTCTGTGAGCTTGCATCTTAAAGTCTGGCATCATTTTAATCCTCAAAATACAAATTTAAAGACTTCACAAACTTCAAATACAGTTGATGGGTTTCTTGTATAAAAAAAACAAAATAGCCATATAATACAAACATGTATTATGTGACTACTTGAAGTAAACATTTTGTGTAGATCTATAATTTCAAGAAGAACTGGAGCATATTTGTACAGTCCTCGATTCAGAAAAAAAGAAAAAGGTTTTCTGAACCTACTTACTTTGTTTCCAGAAGAGCTACCTCTGTTACAAGTTAAGCTGGTTGAAAGCAGTGGGAAACATCCCTTGTGGCAGTTCATGTGATTATAATAATGTGTGAAAAAATGTTTCCTTTACTTATTGCCTTAAGCAATAAGTAAAATAAGCAACACTTCCTTCCTTGTATTTCACCCAACCTATGTCTTTATGGAGACTTCTATTTTGGAAGAAAAAAGGGGGTTGTTAAAGATACGTGGACATGAGACAGAGCATAAAATTGCAATTTGCACAAAAAATCTAAATCATCCTATGGCAGTGTATTTTTACAAAGACCACACTAGAAATGATATCTAACCATTTAGGGGGTGGTGAAAGACTGAAAAAATGAAAAATATTTTGGGTTGTAACATTCCAGGCCACAAAGCTTCCAGGACTGGATGATGAGGTAGGTCTTTTGCAATTTCAGTATTCACATTTACTTTACCTTCAATACTTTCTACAAAGACTACAAAGAACATTTGTTTCTCAAAAATTTGATTTTAGTCTTAGTGGGCGTTTCTTTTCATTATGAGATTTTATTGTTTTTATTGATTGATTTTATTGTTGTTCGCGCTAGTTCTGATTAGATACATCCCTGTGTTCGCTCTGCTCTCAGGTTGCTACTCTACAGACTAGCAACCTGTCCACATCTGATCCTGTGACATTTCCCCCTAAATAGTGCCATATTTGTAAGGAAAATGCAATTGTTGGTTGAGTAGGAGAGTTGAGTATGTAGGTTTCACCCATGAACACATCAGTTTATTCTGCTGTTGAATCAGAATAAACTGAAATCAAGAATCAGACATACTGAAAATAGCATTTGGAAGAACCAATAGCCTTGCACCTCCTCCTCATGCTGGTCACCAGCTTAATCACAAAATGCTGTGGGATGGGATCCCATTCTTCAACTAGCATTTGTCACAAGTCAAACTATGTGGTTGTGACACAACAAAACCGTTGTGTTGGTCACTCTGGTACAAACAACACGCCTGGGCTGCAGACCATCCATCCTCTCCACTCTCAAATTCTAGTCTCTTAGAAACCCTGCTCTGTGGGGGTGAGCGTTGTTGTCTTGGAGGACAGAGTTCACTCCCAGACTGTGGAAATGAGATTGCCGGTGATTTTTCCAGTGAGTGAGATGCTGCTCCACACCATCAGAGTACCTCCATCAAAAGCTGTTACCCTGTTATTGGTTCTAGTTCAAGTTCTAGTGCACATGTTACTGACACCAGTGCAAACAGGCCTGACAGTGAAGGGCAGTCATGACAGGCCTGTGAGACCAAAGACTGTCTGTTTTGCGTCTATAGTCAACGCACATACTCAGCTCTGCTGCTAAACCCACAAATTTGTTGTATTACCAATGTGGCTTACTTCAGTGGGGGGCTCAACCAGCCTGGATAGTATACATATGTTTTTCAACTTCACCTATTTATCTGAGTGCATGCACAAGAACAAAAAACCTCTTTTTCAGATACTGCCAGTATCATTTCGTATCGAATATAATCATTTTCCTCATGTAGGCTTATACTGGTAATCTTTACCACCAGCAGTATTAAAAAATCCATCTATATGTTTTTTGTCTCAAAAAAAGAGTTTGTTTGTTTGTTTGTTTGTTTGTTTGTTTGTTTTCTTGATAGTTTCAGAATGTTAAAAGAACAGGAACCTTTTGCAGAGTATGACACCCATAGCACTTCGAAGAATGCCAAGGATAAGAGTAACAGTGCCACCCTGTGGGCATCTCAGGGTGGCACTCACAGGGTGCAGTCTGGAATGGGTGACAAGAGCACCCGCATGCTCTACTGTGACTCAGAGAAAGACTCAGAAAAAGACTCAGGGTACTCAGGTAGGTTGCACGTGGATTTAACACAGACCCAAAGAATACTGTTAAGACTTAATAAAGTTAAATATGAATGCCTTTTATTTTGTCAGGACACATGAACATGTAGTTGAAAATAATGTTTTCTTCCGTAAGAACTCCTTACTTGTAATTCATTATAATTATGCAGCTCCATGCAGGGATAGAGTGCCTTAATTAAAGTTGCCTTGGCAATGACATTGATGTCTTTGCAACACTGAAAGAGCAACTGTTTTCATTTTTCTGCCTAGATTTTTTTCAAATTTCTGTGGATTGAATCAGTAATTGTGTGACCAAACCGCCATTTGTCTTGCTCAATACATGTAAAGACGCCACAAATGCAGTCGTTCTTACAGAGCAACTGTAACATTGGCCTGGAGCTGATGTCGTCAGGCAACCTTTACTTGATGTTTCAACCCAAGTTGTTGATGTGGGCTTCCCACACAGTTTGCAGGATGGATGTTACACATTATTGTGTTTACCAGAGAAGGGAGTGTATATATTGTTCCTGTTGCTGATGGTGTCTTTTTTTTTTTTGTGGTGTATGGATTTGGATGTGCATATGCATGTGTGTCCTCTATGCAACCTATGATTGTACTGAGGACTACAATGATTCATCAAGTAATAATTCTATTATAAAAATTCTCGAGAGAAATTATTTGCTTCCATGCCTCGTTTAACGCACTGCTCTGTAGTGAGCGCCATGGGAACGCGAACGCAATAGCTTCACCCATATTTGCACCGTGTCAAGTGAGCCATCACATGCAAAGTCACAGTCCAGCTAGCCACACCGCCAGCTGCACCTACAATATTGTTGCACTTTCTTACAGATATCACGGTACGAGTGCCGACTGGCTTAGAAACACACGAGTCTTCTCTATCCTGCCGTTTTTCACCACTTTACTATTCAATCCACTTTGAGTTTTGGAATATTAGAAATATATATTACACACATACATACGTATATATATATATATATATATATATATATATATATATATATATATATATATATATATATATATATATATATATATATATATCTTCTGGAATATCAGCTCAAAGATGAGAATGTTTGAAGCACAGTACTGTAATTTTGGAAGATTTTACTATTATTTTTCTGTGAAACCATAGAGTTCAGAGAGCTGTGAGCCGGAAGAAGAAGAGTGAGGGTGATCCAGAGTAAGAATTTTTTACATATTTGCGTCACCTCTAACAGTTTCCCTGTAATAAAATTTTAAAAATACAAAATATCAAAAATACAGCACTACACTTTTACAGTATTTAGTTGGGGATAAGGTCATGTTGAATAGAAATGTACAGCACAGTAAGAAGACACTGCTTTGGAAATGCAATATTGTCAACTTGTACAGAATGTGTAAAAATGTTTTGATATTTTTTATGTGTAGTGTAAGAATGATAAATTAACATTTTACACACACACACACACATACACACACATACACACATACATACATACATACATACATACATACGTGTGTGTGTGTTTATATACTCAAAGTGTGTTGAGTAGTAAAGTGGTGAAAAATGGCAGCATACAGGCTGTGTCCCAATCCAGCGACCGCACGCTTCGGAGTGTGCGAATTTCGCGTGCTAGGTACGGCACATAATAGGAAGTACAAGAAGTACGGAAGTGAGAGGCTTGTGAAATGGGACGGTCTAGCCTTCGTCGCACTGCTCAGGTTGCCTAGCAAACATGGATCTAACCGCGAGAAACGTTTCATACAGCATGGTTTGACAGAAATGAAGGAGAAAAAAAATGTTTTTTTGTTCATTCATTTTTTTTTCATGACATCACTTTGTTTAAATGAGTATCTGAGGCTGAGACCACAGGACTGTAAAAACATTATTGTTGGGCTTCATTTCTGTGCTGAACAGTCATTTTAAGATTAGTTAGTAAATAACAATTAGCTAATGTTGTTCATGAGACTAAAGTCATCTCACTTTGGTAATGTAAATATAATATGGCCAATATTATATTTATTGTCAGATTATTATGATATATTACAGCAGTGAGCTTGAACTCTGTGTCAAAGATTCAAGTTGCATTTATTTATATTTCCTATCACCTTAAATCTTCACTCAATGACAAGTATCTTAGACAGTGTACATATAGATGTATCATATATAAGAGACAAATATTGTTCGTTTAATATGTTGGCATTACTAAATTTGGCTCAATGCTTACATATATGTGCAAAAAGAAAATGTACGAGCTGTGATAAATGTTTCTGATAAAATGAAGAGTAGACTGATATACTAGATATTCCTTTATTGGGTGAGAAAATCAGACCATGTCATAACTGCTTTAAGTCACACAGAATAGATATCAGAGCCTTAAACAGGCTGACTTCTGCTAAATGGGTCAAACTGGGCAGAAAGTATACAAACACATAACATCCGTATAGAATATGATGTAACACTATAGATCAACTTACCTCAGAATATATAAAGCATATAAACAGTTACAGCAATATGATGCAACAAACACAGCAGATCTACTAATCCAAAATACTCAAAGCTTCATAGAACTGAAACAAACATTTATTTTTAGGTCCATTCTGCTGCTGATACATACTTTAGGTTTCTGAACATTAAACTTGTTGCTGCCTTTCATAGTGTGTAACTTGAAGGCCCTGAGTACTTTCTCCCACACTGAAAACACTGGAATGATAAAATTATTTGAACATTAATAAGACTGATTCAGGACAGACACTAAGTTATTTTAAACTTTTCTAGCAGTCCTTCACAAACAGGGAACAGTCTGTCTATTCTCTCCATCTGTCAGCTGCTGCTGGCTCTTCCTTCTCCTCTTCCTCACACACTGCTGAGTTTGTCCTGGTGGATCATCAGGGGTGCAAAGCCTCACAGATGATGTGCAGCAGTGGGTCCCTCAGTCTGTCCTCACCCTGGACACTTGCAGTTGTCACACATTGAAATCAAATGTGTGATAAGCTGCAGGATTCAAACACAAGTTTGAAATAAATACATGTTCATACTTTTATTACACAATCAGAGAGAAAGAAACAGAGAGAGAGTGCAGGACAGACAGACAGGTGACAGTCTCAGGTGTACACACTGCTACAAACAGGAGGATTTAGTGTTTGTGTTATTACGAGTGCTAAACAAGAAGAGTTCCCAGATGGTACAGTGGACACATGTGTGACTCCTGTGATTAAAGCATCTTTCTTTCAGCTTAACGAGTGAACCGTCAGCTCATTCAAACAAACATTAAAGTCCGTTTGGCTCGACACCACCGAACAGAGGCAGCAATATAACATAGCTAACATTAACAGTGCAGTGGATCCTGCTTGTGCCGTGATATTCAGGACTGCAAACTGAGCAGCATTCACTGACTTTCAGCTATTTTACTGACTTTAATTATCCATAAAATCATCACATTCTCTGTAAGATTAAGGTCAACTACTGAACGGCGTATATTTTAAAGTAAAGGCTTTAAAACCAAGTTAACGCTGAAAGTACAAACGTCACTGATGTCACATAACTTTGCTGACATGTGGCCAACAGTCATGTTTTAATGTTCTTCATTATTAAACATTTGCACACAAATAAGTGACATAATATTCCGTACTTTTGAAAGTTTACTCTTTGGCCGCCCGCGCATTTGGAGGCTGCATTTGGAGGCTGCATTTGGAGGCTGCATTTGGAGTATACTTCGGATTGTGATAGCCTCATAGATAGGTCTCAAAATGCGTACTCCGAAGCATGCGGTCGCTGGATTGGGACAAAGCCACAGAAAACTTGTGTTTCTAAGCCAGTCGCACCTGTACTGTAATATCTGTGTCATAGGGTTTCATAAAATCTTTCAGATTGAAAGTGAAATAATAGAAAAAAAAATTGGATTAATATTTAACAGCTTTTTTTCACAAGCCAATAAAAATTTACATGGGCCGTTAAACTCTTGACCTACTGATCTGAGGGTTGTTACATCAGACACTGAATTGCTATTAATATTAATTAATGTCTACACAATCATACCGTCTGTTTTCAGAAGTACAAAAACTTGTCTTCTATTAATGTCAGAAAGCCTTCCAAGAAGATAGAATAAATGTAAATTTGTAATGTCTTAGTTTAAATTCCATATATCTCTTGTTTTATTGACTTTGACATTTGACTGCACTTGAGATTATTTATATATTTTTGCATTTTGGAAATGTTTTCTTTAAAAAAAAAAAAATTCAATATGGCATATACATACAATTAAACGGTTTATTTTTTTGTTGTATGCAGTTAAACTTTGAAACATTGCAGTTACTAAAATGGAAAACAGTGAGCAGTTTATTTTAAAAGACCTGTCTTTTTTTTCTCTTTATAATAACAAAAGTATTTCTTATCATATTACTCGATGGAATAATAGATAGATTAATTAATTAATTCCACAAAGAAGCCATTGCACAGATGAGAGTGTCTGCTTTGCGTGCGCTGCTACAATTTCATGCTTTCGTGGGTAGCTATTTGAGCTAACTCAAATCAACTGACTTCTAACTGTTTAAGGTCATTTTGATGGACACTTCAGGTGACTGTGTTAAACACTTATACTGCACAATTTATAACTGCAGTTATACTGCCGCAAGAACATAAGTGCTGTTTTAAACTATATTTGTTTATAATTTCTTTACAACTTTGGCCAAAATAGAGATATAAAAAATATGCCAACAAAAAGTTGCTCAGTCTGCAGGAAACACATGTAACTGCATGTATAGTGACTGGTGGCGCTGCCTTGGACTTCTATGATTTTTAAGATTTTCAGTATCAAAGTGAAGCCAGTGATGAATCAGTACATCCAATGGTACACAGTAAAAATAACAGATGTAGTTAAACTGGCAAACTTTGTTTTTAAAGTGAACAAAATTTTTAAGCCGGTAAGTTACTGATGTGTATCACAGTTCAACTCTTTCATTGTGATTTTGAATTTATTCATATAAAGATAAACTGTACATAGGCAAATGTTTCACTATGAACTCCAATAAAAGCTCTAATCCTATTTAGCAGAGTTAGACTAACATGAGGGTAACATGATGGTATGGTGGTTAGCACTGTTAAGCTACAGCAAGAAGGTCCTGGGGTTGAATCTACCATCTGAGCTTTGAGCTTTCTGTGTGGAGTTTGCATGTTCTCGCTGTGTCTGCGTTGGTTCTCTCCAGGTACTACGGCTTCCTCCCAAAGTCCAAAGACATGCATTTACTGGAGTCACCAAGAATAATTGGTGATTCTAAATTGCCCATAGGTGTGAATATGGGTGTGAATGGCTGTCTGTGTCACGGACCGCCGGGGCAGACCGTGTGGAGTGAGTGGAGGACCCAAGAGCAAACAGAGGTGAGGACACAAAACCGGACTTAACAGAAGGCGAGCCTTTATTTAGGGCCGAAAACTTATGGAACAAGGCAGCAAAGCAACTGAGGGAAAACCTGAACATAGACTGGGAAAACTATGGCTAAACAAAGTACAAACTAGGACTAGTTAAGGCTGGGAAACTATGACAAGGGGTAGGGGAGATAACACAGACGACGCGACGCAGACTACATGAAACACAGAGACTAAATACACATGAGGGATGATCAGGGGAAGTGGCCACACATGGGATCACAGCTGACACACATGAACCTAACGACAGGACAGGAGGGTGCAACTGAATACACTGACAATGAATACAGATTTACAAAGTAAAACAGGAAACATGGAAATTAGACATGACAAGAACTAAACATGACCACGCAGACAGGACTCATGACCCAGGGAAACTTAGTACAGGGGAGATGACATAACTGACAGCATGAACTTGACAGTACAAGACACACAGACATAAACACACGAAGGGCAAGGGAGACTTAATGCAAGGGTAATATACAGTGGGGCAAAAAAGTATTTAGTCAGCCACCGACTGTGCAAGTTCCCCCACCTAAAATGATGACAGAGGTCAGTAATTTGCACCAGAGGTACACTTCAACTGTGAGAGACAGAATGTGAAAAAAAAATCCATGAATTCACATGGTAGGATTTGTAAAGTATTTATTCATAAATCAGGGTGGAAAATAAGTATTTGGCCAATAACAAAAATACAACTCAATACTTTGTAACATAAAGTTTGTTGGCAATAACAGAGGTCAAACGTTTACTATAGGTCTTTACCAGGTTTGCACACACAGTAGCTGGTATTTTGGCCCATTCCTCCATGCAGATCTTCTCGAGAGCAGTGATGTTTTGGGGCTGTCGCCGAGCAACACGGACTTTACACCTACGACTGCACGGCCACTAACAGCTCCAACATCATCGTGAAGTTTGCGGACGACACTACAGTGGTGGGTCTTATCACCAACGGTGATGAGACGGCTTACAGGGAGGAGGTCAGCGCCCTGACCCACTGGTGTCAAGACAACCATCTCACCCTCAACGTCGCAAAGACAAAGGAGTTGATAGTGGACTTCCGGAGGTGCAGAGAAGTACACACCCCCATCACCATCAACGGCGCTGCTGTGGAGAGAGTGAGCAGCTTCCGGTTCCTTGGTGTACATCTGGCTGAGGATCTTACGTGGTCAGTACACACAAACAAAACAGTGAAGAAGGCGCAGCAGCGCCTCTTCTTTCTCAGGAGACTGAAAAGATTCGGCATGAGCCCCCGCATCCTCAGGACCTTCTATCACTGTGCCATTGAGAGCATCCTCACTGGATGCATCACCACCTGGTATGGCAACAGCACCGCCTACAACCGCAAAGCTCTCCAGCGAGTAGTGCGGTGCTCTGAACGGATAATTGGAGGTGAGCTTCCCTCCCTCCAAGACATCTACAGGAAGCGGTGCCTGAGGAAAGCGGGGAGGATCATCAAGGACTCCAGTCACCCCAGCCATAAACTGTTCAGACTACTTCCATCAGGAAGGAGGTTCTGCAGCATCCGGTCCCGTACCAGCAGACTGAGAGACAGCTTCTTCCACCAGGCCATCAGACTGCTGAACACGTCATAGACACCTCAGCTTCACTACTGGAACTTCAACATTATGCACTCCACACTGTATATAAATGCCACTTGTTTTGCACATATTCAACTCTGTATATTTTATATATTTTATTATTATTATTATTATTATTATTGTTTTGTTTTTGTTTTTTACTATTTAATTTGTAAAAATGTGTATACACACGCACGCACACACACACACACACACACACACAACACACACACACACACGAAAATATTTAGTATACACATCCAGAAATGCATACACTATTATATATTGTACATATATTTATTAGTTTCAGGTCGGCCATTCTTGTATTTTGCTCGTTTGTGTTGTTGTGTTTGCACATCTCTGTTGCTTGTGGGGCTCGCACACAAGAATTTCACTCGCATGTGCTGTGCCAGTGTGCCTGCACATGTGATGTGACAATAAAAGTGATTTGATTTGATTTTGATTTGATTTGACTTTCAACTCCCGCCACAGATTTTCTATGGGGTTGAGGTCTGGAGACTGGCTAGGCCACTCCAGGACTTTCAAATGCTTCTTACGGAGCCACTCCTTTGTTGCCCGGGCGGTGTGTTTTGGATCATTGTCATGTTGGAAGACCCAGCCTCGTTTCATCTTCAAAGTTCTCACTGATGGAAGGAGGTTTTGGCTCAAAATCTCACGATACATGGCCCCATTCATTCTGTCCTTAACACGGATCAGTCGTCCTGTCCCCTTGGCAGAAAAACAGCCCCATAGCATGATGTTTCCACCCCCATGCTTCACAGTAGGTATGGTGTTCTTGGGATGCAACTCAGTATTCTTCTTCCTCCAAACACGACGAGTTGAGTTTATACCAAAAAGTTCTACTTTGGTTTCATCTGACCACATGACATTTTCCCAATCCTCTGCTGTATCATCCATGTGCTCTCTGGCAAACTTCAGACGGGCCTGGACATGCACTGGCTTCAGCAGCGGAACACGTCTGGCACTGCGGGATTTGATTCCCTGCCGCTGTAGTGTGTTACTGATGGTGACCTTTGTTACTTTGGTCCCAGCTCTCTGCAGGTCATTCACCAGGTCCCCCCGTGTGGTTCTGGGATCTTTGCTCACCGTTCTCATGATCATTTTGACCCCACGGGATGAGATCTTGCGTGGAGCCCCAGATCGAGGGAGATTATCAGTGGTCTTGTATGTCTTCCATTTTCTGATGATTGCTCCCACAGCTGATTTTTTCACACCAAGCTGCTTGCCTATTGTAGATTCACTCTTCCCAGTCTGGTGCAGGTCTACAATACTTTTCCTGGTGTCCTTCGAAAGCTCTTTGGTCTTGGCCATGGTGGAGTTTGGAGTCTGACTGTTTGAGGCTGTGGACAGGTGTCTTTTATACAGATGATGAGTTCAAATAGGTGCCATTCATACAGGTAACGAGTGGGGGACAGAAAAGCTTCTTACAGAAGACGTTACAGGTCTGTGAGAGCCAGAGATTTTCCATGTTTGAGGTGACCAAATACTTATTTTCCACCCTGATTTACGAATAAATTCTTTACAAATCCTACCATGTGAGTTCATGGATTTTTTTTTTCACATTCTGTCTCTCACAGTTGAAGTGTACCTCTGGTGCAAATTACTGACCTCTGTCATCATTTTAAGTGGGGGAACTTGCACAATCGGTGGCTGACTAAATACTTTTTTGCCCCACTGTAAGTCCTCAGTTCTCTCTTGGTCGGCATCGCGTCATTAATGTTGTCACTGCTGTCTATGCCCCATGTTTGCCCCCCAAGTTCAGATCAGTCAGCCGTTCATTCAGTTATTCAGTCAGTCAGCCATCTCCTGTTTTCGTCATTCGTCCCTCACAATAAACACCCTGCATCTTCACAGTGAGTCCTACGTTTGAGTCCTTTTCTCCACATCCACTCAGCAACCCCTGACAATTTGCTGTCATGACTCGGGTCTCTTGTGGAGAATTTCAGCAACTGAAGAGTGACAGCGGTCTTTTGCTTTGTTACTTCAGAAAACAATACTTCCTGTTATTTTTTCAGTATTGTAAATTGTTTGTAATAAAAAGCTTCAATGTACAGTGATACAAAACGCTTGAGTCTTGGTGAGAAATCAGTTTTACCCTGGTTCTTTTATTCCCCGGGCATCCAGAGATGGCACCGGAACCCAGTAGTTATTTCACAAAACCTTTATTCATCTTTATTCATCTTCATTTAAGCATGCATCTTCTAGAAGGGGAGATGTGCCAGGCCGGTGTCCCTCTGCAGATCTTCCACCTCTTTGTTAGTTACAGCCAGCGTTATCGAAGTGACCCCATCATAAAACCCCCATGGTGTGCTGCAAACTCTGTGTGTCTGTGTGTGTATGCACAAGCACGTGAGTGCCTGTGTGTGCGCGTACCCGTGTGTCTATGTGAGTGCACGTGAGTGACTGTGTGTGTGTACGTACGTGAGTGAGTGTGCATGTGGGTGTGTCGTAACCGTTAAAGCACTGTGTGTCTCTGTATACGTGACTGTTTATTTATGATCTCAGTAATCAATAACCGTCTTCAAAACAGACTGAATCATTTAAGCAGCTTGAATCAATTTGATGGATGAATAACAGGTATGCTTAGAAACAATATGACATTAAGAAAATACTGGAATTTTAAAAAATATTTTCACCAACTTTAAATGGAACCTTTGTAATCAATAACAAATGCCAAACTTTGATACCTTAACCTACCTTAACTAAAAATTGCAGTCTTCTTGTAAACTCTGTCATATCTTGAAATTCCACATAAATACTGTTTGTTACTATAAGGTCAGATCTGGTGCAGAAACGCATACATTTCTGAAGTTTAATGTTATCCAGCTCTCTGATGAATCTTTTGAGATGATTTTTCACTTCTTTTTGTTGTGGAGTCAAATCCACAGCTAATTTCAGTAGCTGGCACACTTTTTTTGAAGTTGGTTGCAGTTCAGCGAATAACTTGGTCAGTCCCTCCGGACTGAGAGAGATATGGGGGTTGATGATCTCCCTCCAGCAGCCAATAACAAACATTGGTTTTTGGACAAGCTCTTTGTGTGCTATTTCATCAAGGATTGTAGGAAGAGTCTCAGCAGTGATTCTTTTTCTACAGCAATAACTGTCAAGAACTTACACAAGATCATCCAAGTCAACTGCAGAGAAATCTTTTACTGCTTCCATCAAAACATCACATTCTTGGCTGCTGACAAACTGTAGAAAGTGTGCTTTAAGATCACTGTAAACACCACTGAAAAGCACTTGTTCCAGGAAAGGGATTGCAAGTTTATTTGGAAAATACTGACATTCTTGGTAACCTTTCAAGAGTATTCGCCCAACTGCCTTCCATTTTTCAGCAGGAAAATCATGGCGAATGAATGGCACTTTAACAGTTGCACCTAGGGTGCATCGCTCATAAAATTCATGCCAGAAGCATGTGAGTACATCTCTTAGTATTCCTGATCCAGTGCCTGGTTCTTCTGTGTTGTCTGGAAGTATGCGCTTCACATTCAGTGTTTTGCTCAAAATCTCCTCATCAGAGAAAGCAGTAATCATGTCATGTAAAGTGTCAGTATGACGTATGGTGATTGTTATTACGTCCTCTGAATTAGGTGGACTGAGGGGGATAAGAAAACCCTCATAGACTAATGTGTCTTCTGTATCTTCTTCAGCATCAAAACTTGGACCAAAAGTAATTTCTGGATCATCTAAAATTTCTGAACCAGCGATGACTTCATCAAAATTACCCCTGACTTCCCCCACTTGCAATGGATTAATATCACTGCCACTGCTTTCTGGGAAAAACACTACTTCAGATGTCTCGCTGGCATCTTCTTCAGGATCTTTTGGTTTTGTTGCAATGTAGAAGCGTAACATTGTCAGTCTGGCTGCCTCATACATATTGCCAATAGACTGGCAGGTATCATCAGTAAGGTGGTTCTGTTTAAAGTCCCAAACCTCAAACTCAAAATCTGTTTCACATCCCTTAGGAGATATGACATCAGAAAAAAAAAGTTTCCTTCCTTCCTGAAGAATATCTTTTAATCCAGCATCAGTGGCCATTTGAATTTTTCTAGTGCCACCTCCCTGCTTCGCTCTCACCTGTTTGGCTATTTTTCCATCACTATGTATCCATCCTATCTCAACATTTCGTGTTGCTTTTTGCTTCTTTGTCTGTCTTATTCCTGCATCTGTATGTGAAGTGTTCTCCTTTTGGACTTTCTTTTCTGGTTTTCATTTTCTCACAAAGTTTTTGCAGAAGTCCTAGTTTTCTTTTTGACAGTGGTTGCTTGCTTTTGCAGAAATTGAAGAGGGCAATTCGGTCTCCGTACGAGGGAATGTAGTTTGCCAAAGTTGCGTCATCCATCAGTGCTATGACATCACAGTCAATCTGCACACAAGAAGAAAGAAAAGACAGTCATTTTCTGCAACATTTACACTGCAAAGCAATATTACGGTTAAGCCTCTTAGGTCACAGCTAATGCCAGTAGGAGAGCACTGACTGTAGTTATCAGAAAAGCTATCTATTTTATGCAGGGCGAAACACAATACTGAAAGAAGCAAACTAAGGCATAGCCTTTCAGTAAATAGTAAATCCTCTTCTGTATTTAAAAAAAAGCAGGACTTGATTGGTTATGATGTAGGTAGTACGTCTTCTAAGGATGTTCTACGACACGGTCACCGCCTTATGCGAGCTGCATGAGGCACTCACACAGCACCAGACACAACACCGGGACGCTGCGCTTATTGTGACGGGGGACTTTAATAGCGCCAACCTCAAACGCGCAGCGCCGAACTTTTATCAACACATCACCTGCCCCACCAGGGGTGAAAGGACACTGGACCACTGCTACACTACGGTCAAGGACTGGCTACAAGGCACAATCCCGCCCCCCGTTTGGCAAATCTGATCACGCCGCCATCATCCTCATGCCAAAATACAAACAAAGGCTGAAACAGGAAGTTCCGGTTCAGAGGAAGGTCGCGCGCTGGACGGATCAATCGGTGGCCGCGTTACAGGACGCACTCGATGACGCAGACTGGGGCATGTTCAGAAACAGCTCCGACGATGACATCAACGTGTTTACGGAAGCGGTTGTGGGATTCATCGGGAAACTAGCGGATGATACCGTGGAGACAAAGACTATCACAACGTTTCCCAACCAGAAGCCGTGGGTGGATAAAACCATCCGCGACGCTCTGAGATCCCGCACCGCTGCCTACAACACGGGACTCATGACGGGGGACATGGACCCGTACAAAGCCGCGTCATATAACGTGCGGAGGGCGGTGAAAGAGGCGAAGCAGCGCTACGGGAGGAAACTAGAGTCACAACTCCAACAGAGTGACTCTAGGAGCCTGTGGCGGGGACTAAGGACAATAACGGACTATAAAGCACCAACAACCGGTATGACGAACGCGGCCGTGATTCTGGCAGACGAGCTGAACACTTTCTATGCTCGCTTCGAGGCTGCAGCTAAGGTCTCCAACAATGCTAGTGTTAGCGGCGCTAACGGCTGCAGACAGGAAGATACTGCCAGCACCGGAAACGTGCTCGTCATCTCCGAGCATGACGTAAGGAGAGCCTTCAAGAGAGTGAACACCAGGAAAGCAGCAGGACCAGACGGCATCCCAGGTCGTATCCTAAGAGACTGCGCATACCAGCTAGCTCCTGTGTTCACTGAGATATTCAACATCTCTTTATCTCAGTCGGTGATCCCCACATGCTTCAAAGAGTCCATCATTGTTCCTGTCCCGAAGAAACCCCACCCTGCTTCTCTCAATGACTATCGCCCTGTAGCCCTCACCTCAGTAGTGATGAAGTGCTTTGAACGCCTGGTCAGAGACTTCATCATTTCTTCACTACCAGACACACTGGACCCACTACAGTTCGCTTACCGTCCAAATCGTTCCACAGACGATGCCATCTCTCATCTCCTCCACACATCACTCACTCACTTGGACACTAGAAGGGGGAATTATGTTAAAATGCTCTTCATAGACTACAGCTCTGCATTTAACACCATAATTCCCTCCACACTCACCACCAAGCTGGAGCATCTGGGACTCAGCTCATTTATGTGTCAGTGGATCTCCAACTTCCTAACTGGCAGACCACAGGCAGTAAGGATGGGCGGACATGTCTCAGCCTCCACCACTCTCAGCACTGGAGCCCCCCAGGGGTGTGTTCTGAGCCCCCTGCTGTACTCTTTGTACACATATGACTGTGTGGCCACTACCAGCTCCACCACCATCATCAAGTTTGCTGACGACACCGTCGTGGTGGGCCTGATCTCTGATAACAACAAGACGGCCTACCTGAAGGAGATTAGGAATCTGGAGAACTGGTGCCAGAGGAACAACCTCCTTCTAAACGTCAGTAAGACAAAGGAGCTGATAGTGGACTTCAGCACTAAGCAGGAGAGGAACTACCAGACCCCCGTCATCAACGAGTGCCCAGTGGAGAGAGTGGACAGCTTCAAATACCTCGGAGTTCACATCACGCAGGACCTGTCATGGTCCTGTCACATCAACACCGTGGTGAAAAAGGCCCGTCAGCGTCTCTACCACCTCAGACGCTTGAGAGACTTCCAACTGCCCTCCAAGGTGCTCAGGAACTTTTACTCGTGCACCATAGAGAGCATCCTGGCGGGAAACATCTTAACCTGGTTCGGGAACAGCACCATGCAGGACAGACGAGCTCTACAGAGGGTTGTGCGGTCAGCTGAGCGCACCATCCGCTCCGAGCTCCCTGACCTGCACTCAATCTACAGCAGGCGGTGCTGGACCAAGGCCAGGAAGATCGTGAAGGACCTCAGCCATCCCAACAACAGACTGTTCTCTCTGTTGAGGTCAGGAAAGCGATTCCGCTCCCTGAAGACCAACACAGAGAGACTGAGGAGGAGCTTCTTCCCGCAGGCGATACGGTCTCTCAATCACACCACCACACAGTACTGACCCACACATACAGTTCTTACACACACTGGACTTTCTGGACTTTGTTTTTGCACAACACTGGTCACTATATTCTTCATTTCCGGTTAATACTTGTACAGCTGCTGTTATTGTGTATATATTTATTTATATTTAGATTTCTTCATACATTCTTATATAGTTCTATATTGTGTATTGTGTATTTTGTTGTACAGTTATTTTATTTTCAACTTTAATTTATATATTTATCTTATTCTTCCCAGTTAAATTTACCCTTCATTCTAATTTGTGTTGTACAGTTATTTCATTTTTAACCTTAATTTATATTTTATTCCTTCCTAGTTAAATTTACCCTTTTTAATTTTTCATATTTATTTCCTATCTTATTCATAGCCTTTTCCTTTTTGTTTTCTTTAGGTCACGAGCAGTTGTCCAAGCATTTCACTACATATCGTACTGTGTATGACTGTGTACGTGACAAATAAAATTTGAATTTGATTTGAATTTGAATTTGACACTGTGGTGGCGTCTGCTGTCTTTTATGTTGTGGTCTGCTGGAGTGGTGGAATGGCAGAGAGGGACAGGGGGAAACTTAACAAACTGGTCAGGAGGGCCAGCTTTAGCGGTCCGCTAAAGCCCACTGAGCAGACTGGGGAGGAGAGGATGTTGTCTAAGCTAACATCCACCATGGACAACACCTCCACACTCTCTGCATGAGACTGTACGACCACTGAGCAGCTCAATCAGCAGTAAACTTTTGTGTACACGCTTGTGTAAATATCTCTCTACATTTTTATCTGTACATATGAATGTTACTTATGTATGCAGGACTATAACGCAGAGTCATAAATACACAGTCCATTAAGTCATTTAAGCAAAGGTATTACACATAGAACACAAAGTAACATTGTAAATCAGTCTTTGGCACAATATCGGGATTATTTCATTATTTACTTATTTATTTTTGTGTTTATGTGAACAATATGCCTGATTTTCAACTTTCTGCACTTCTATTGGTTGTGTGAACAAACGTCACGTCACTCCGAGGTCAAAGTTCAACGCGGCAGTGCACCTCAGCCAGCCAGAAAAAAATCAAATACTGTATTAAGTTTATTTTTTACCGGTAGTTAACTGTAGTGTAGCCTACCATTTCCACACGTAGGCGTTAAGTGCACTGGGCAGCTCAGAGTATAAGATATGATTTCCTTCTTGAGCTGAGATACATTACACAGTGCAGGAGAACGATGATGTCATTCTGACATTATAAACAGTTAACAGTTTGCTCATTTCTTCCGACACTGTACCACTAACGTATACACAGTTACATGCACTACATTAGTTTGTGTTAGCCAACATGTTGTGAGGGGATCGTCAGTCGGCCACCGTCAGAACAACAACCGGGGCTTTGTCGGTGGCTGTGTATGAACGCCACCCATTTTTCTGAGTGAAATATCCGCATAAACATTCATTACAGTTTCTCCCCTCCGCTGTACTAAGTGTAACTTACTTGTACACATCAAATATATCAGTGATATAGTTGGGTTGCGGTCACGTGGTTCTGATGACGTGCGGAGGCAGCGCAATTTTTGAGTGGAGGGAGGAAGTAAACATGGAGGACACTGTGGAGAGTCAGGAGAGCAGCTATTGTGCAACTTTAGACCCCGTTTCTCGGGAGAGATATAAACAGATAGTTAAAAAATATATCGGACGTGATCCGTATTCTTTGAAAATGTCCGAATACACCACAGAAGTAAAGGATTTGCCTACTATCGAGGCTGTGGATATCACCAACTACTTGGTCCTCCAGACTTCTTACTACACTAGGCAGCAAATGAAAGCTTTCAAGAGTCTGGAGGCGTACAATTTTTTTGTCAGCGGGTGGGTCCACAACCTTGGAACAAAACGTCTCCGTGATGGATACAGTTTGGTGTTTGCAAGGGTGAGTGTTTGTTCTTATATTGCTGGAAGCTGCAGTTCGGGGTTCTCCACTGTCACTAGGCTCAAATCCGGGCTCTCAGCCGTCTGTTGCATATCCAAAATCGCCTCTGCACATCGATGCTGTTCTGCCTTAAGCTTCATTCTTTTCTCTCGTTTGAGAACTGATTCCGATCTGGGTTTTCGTTTGTAGCCGAGATTGACCGTCGGAGCCCAGTCCTCCGACTCTTCGTCATCCAAAGCACTTGGGCAGCCTATAGTCCCAATCAAATCAATATTAGACTACTAACTTAAAAGCACTAAGTAAACGAGAATTTAACGACAACCTAATGCTAATAAGTTCGTTTGCAAACATAACATTACCTCTGACGAAGTGGTCGCTGCAGACACGGGCATTGGCAGACTCTGCTCCTCCCGACTGTAAACGTAAATTTAAAATCCATTTTTTCCTACGTTTTTCGGTTAGAATTTTCCATTTTTCTCCTCTTCGTTGGGCTATTTTTGGTACCCTAAAATACCGTTTATCAGTTTCTCGGGTCGACCTACTGGAGCATCCGTAAACACAACAGGACATAGGCATTTTGCGTACTGTCTGTCTGTGATTTTGCGCTTATCTTTTTCACTTCCGACCGCCAGTCAAATTTTGCGCTTTACGTCGACGTCACGTCTACGTCAAATGAAACCTAGCTATTGGCAGGCGGCTAGCATCTGTAACACAGCTCCGCTTAACTGCCTTGAAAAACTCTGAAATAGTAGAACAATAAAATAAAATGCAACGAACCCATCTGGGATGATCCTGCGATCAACAACAGTTAAAACGTCAATTCACCTAGTATACTGTAACATCGTGAAACACGTTCATTCCTATATAACATTATAAGCTAACAAGCATGCTAACAGCTAACCTTAACTGTACCGTAACTGTTTTCCTGTAAAAATAGGAGACACCAAACTACCTCTCTTTTTGTTACTCACCTTCTGCTCTTCCATTAATAAAATAGCATCTTCGGGGACCCCTCGGCCATGCAAAAAATCACTTATATCCACCATATTTAGTGAATTAGTTCTCCACCTATCAAACTGGACACATTGCTGTCACTGAAGCTGGAAGCCTGCAGGTGCCCACCTCAAAATTCTGAGATTAAAGTCAAAAGTCTGATAAAAAAAAAGTCAGAATTCTGACTTTAATCTCAGAATTCTGAGAAAAAAGTCAGAATTCTTTCTTTTTTTTTTTCCAGTGGCCCTAATCCTCTTCCGTATATTTAGGACCAGAAATAACTGGAGGCTTAATTTTTCTTATGTAAGAATTAATATCTAGGTGTTTTCCCTGTGATGAACAGGTTAACTGTACAGGTGTATACCCAATGTAAACCCTGTAAATTCTGTGGAGGAGTAGCCCAGATACATTCCCTTACTTGGCAGGGCTCTAGAGTGTGACCAATTTGGTTGCACATGTGACTTAATTTCTCAATGGTACAACTAAAAAAAAAATCTTAGGCCACACTGGTGCAACCAGCCGTTTAAAAAAAAAAAAAGTCTCTGCAACTCTGAACGCCTCTGTGTGGTCAACAACAGACACACATGCCCATATCGTTGTCTAAACCAATCAGAGATAGTCAAGGGTGGGACTAATTGGCAATTTTCCCAATATTCTTGTAGGGCCATCTGTGTTTACGTTTGAAAGTGCAGGCGGACAGAGAGAGGTGAGTAGCCTAGGCCCGATAGAAGTAGATGTATCCGTGGGTAATGAGAAAAGATTAAAAAGAGAGATTGATAACTTTTTCGTTAAGGCCCGATCCGGCCAAAATTCATAGCCCGATCCGGCCAAAATTCATAGCCAGTGTTCTAACACGGAGCCATCAACCTCTCAGGTTATGTTTAACACTGTTTCGGAGACGGCATCAGATAATGAGCCACATACTCTGAGCCAGAGCCCACTGAAAGTATAAAAGGGGGAAGTGTAGACATTTCGAAGAGAGTGGCTTGACCAGTTTCCCTGGCTAAGATAATGACAACATGATGCACTACATTTACTGTGGTGCAGTGGTGGATTTTGATACAAGCGACGTGGACCATTGCCTGGTGCGGCATCGTGGTAGTGTTATGGATTTGTTTATGACATATATACCTGTATACACCGGATATATACTCACATACATATTAACCCTTTAAGACCTACCATAGAACCAAGTCCACCAGAGCTTATATTATATTTTTATATGTTGTGGTGCCATTTCTGGGAGCATTTCAAGTTGATATACATCAATACAACCATTATAGCCCAAATTCTAATAATATGTATGCATTAAGTGCATAGTCATTACATTAATTGCAAAAAAGTGCAATAAACAACAAAAAAATTAGAAAATCGTTTTTGATTTTTTAACATATATTTGTAGTTAGAGAAATTTAAGAGGCTTATCCCTCAAAACTGTAAATACAAAAAAGTTGCACAAAATAGTTTCCCACCACAGGAAATTTATTTTAAGTGTCTTCATAGTTTTATTTTTGAAATACACCAATTTTTATATACTGCAGGAAAAACGAAAATAAATATTATAATGCAAATTTGCCAAAAAACAGTTATATGCATCAAAATAAACTATATCCATCAGTGCAATATGAGTCCTAAGCATCCCAGAAACGACACAGAAAGTCATAAAGTCAAACATAACTTTTAAAAACACAAGTATAGGCTCATAAGGCCCTGATGGTAAAGAACTACATTTCCGCAAAATGACGTCACTTCCGGTTTCGGGCAGGTCATGGCGGACAAGCGATAGTTCGCGCTGATGGATGTAGGAAGTGTTACAAACAGCTGATCGGATTGGCAAAGCGTGTTTCTGGAATATTATGTTTTTGTTGCTGCAAGTGCTTTTTATGCAGTTTTTGCAAAGCTATATGTGGAAGGAAACTGTGACCTAGGACAAGCTGATCTCATAAGATGTAAGTACAACTCCTCCGGTTTCATAATCAAAAAAAATTATTGCGCCAGCTTACGTGGTTGCAGTGCTACCGGGATTTTAAAAAAGTTACGCAAAACGGAGCGTGCCTGCTCCGACCGGCTTTAAAGGGTTAAGTCACCAAGGCACCAAATTCCCTAAGGCACAGGAAACAAACCCTCTCATCCACCGGGAAGAACCCCAACGTACAGGCAGCAAGCCGAGGGGATATTAGAATACCCACCCCAGCCCACCGCCTCACACCGGGGTCAACTCCAGACCGAGACAGAGTCCAGCCCCTCTCCAGGAGACTCCAGGAGACAGCTGCAACTCCCTCTGCAGCTGGATCCTTAGCTTCCTGTCTGACAGACGCCAAGTGGTCAGACTGGGCAGCATCACCTCATCCCCCATCACACTGAACACTGGTGCTCCACAGGGGTGTGTACTGAGCCCTCTCCTGTACTCACTCTACACCTACGACTGCACAGCCACTAACAACTCCAACATCATTGTGAAGTTTGCGGACGACACTACAGTGGTGGGTCTTATCACCAATGGTGATGAGACTGCCTACAGGGAGGAGGTCAGCGCCCTGACCCACTGGTGTCAAGACAACCATCTCACACTCAACGTCGCAAAGACAAAGGAGTTGATAGTGGACTTCCGGAGGTCCAGAGAAGTACACACCCCCATCACCATCAACGGCGCTGCTGTGGAGAGAGTGAGCAGCTTCCGGTTCCTTGGGGTACATCTGTCTGAGGATCTTACGTGGTCAGTACACATAAACAAAACAGTGAAGAAGGCGCAACAGCGCCTCTTCTTTCTCAGGAGACTGAAAAGATTTGGCATGAACCCCCGCATCCTCAGGACCTTCTATCACTGTGCCATTGAGAGCATCCTCACTGGATGCATCACCACCTGGTATGGCAACAGCACCGCCTACAACCGCAAAGCTCTCCAGCGAGTAGTGCGGTGCTCTGAACGGATAATTGGAGGTGAGCTTCCTTCCCTCCAAGACATCTACAGGAAGCGCTGCCTGAGGAAAGCGGGGAGGATCATCAAGGACTCCAGTCACCCCAGCCATAAACTGTTCAGACTACTTCCCTCAGGAAGGAGGTTCTGCAGCATCCGGTCCCGAACCAGCAGACTGAGAGACAGCTTCTTCCACCAGGCCATCAGACTGCTGAACACGTCATAGACACCTCACCTTCACTACTGGAACTTCAACATTATGCACTCCATACTGTACAGTAATGCCACTGTTTTGCACATGTCTCAACTCTGTATATTTTTATATATTTTATTTTATTGTTTACTCTATTTAATTTGTAAAATATGTGTACACACACACACACACACATAGAAAAACATTTAGTATACACATCCAGAAATGCATATACTATTATATATTGTACATATATATACATAAATCTGTACATAAATCTGAAACTAATAAATACATATATTTATTAGTTTCAGATTTAGCCATTCTTGTATTTTGCTTGTTTACGTTATTGTATTTTGCACAACTCTGTTGGTTGTGAAGCTCGCACACAAGAATTTCACTCACATGTGCTGTACCAATGTACCTGCACATGTGATGTGACAATAAAAGTGATTTGATTTGGTTCCAGAGCCCAAGCCATGCATAGCGGTGAGCCCGACTATATCTAGCCCGTACCTCTCAACCTCACGCACTAACTCAGGCTCCTTCCCCACCAGAGAGGTGACATTCCATGTCCCAATTGCCAGTCTTGGTAGCCGGGTATCAGTCCGCCAGGGCCTCCGCTCCTGGCCGCTGCCCGGCAAGCAATGCACCCAGCCCCTACGGCATCTCCTGCGGGTGGTGGATCTGCGGGAGGATGGGCCCACGTCCCCTTTTCAGGCTGTGCCCCGCCGGGCCCGGCCACCAGATGCCCGCCCTCGGGCACCCTCCCCGGGCCTGGCTTCAGGGCGGGGCCCCAGTAATCCTATCCCAGGCAGGGTAAACTGTTTTTTGCCATGGGAGACCCTACCAGGGGGCCAAAGCCCCCAGACAACATAGTCCCTGGGATCCCTGGGACACACAAACCCCTTCACCATGATAATAATAATAATATGTCGGTATATATATGTGTTGTGCCAATTGTTGTATGAGATACGTGATTAATGCTGTCTGAAATGTAGCAATTAGGATCAATAAGTAACCTTTGTGTTTTGACCAACAATGACAAGTCCAAACAAAGGGTTAAATAAAGTTCACCCTGCTAAGATGCACATGGGAGACTCTCTGCCTGTCTTCACTCCCAGAAGGTGGTGAACCATCCATCTCTAACCAATATAATCAACAAACTTGACCACCTGAGAGTGCACCTGGGACACTTTTTGTCCATCTCCATTTGCCAAAGTTGTGAAAAACCCTTCTTTAATGGATATAGCAGCAAACTCAACAAAGCTGTCAGGAGGATTAATTGTTTTCTCTCTGCAGTATGTTTGATATCTGTAGTTTTGCGGACTTTTGGACTCACTCTGTCCATAAAACCGTCAGGGACCCAATTAAAAATGATGGATACTGGGAACAGCGCTCAGAAAGTTATGGAGTAGTGCCAGAAAGTTATTTAACACAAGTGTCAAAGATTAAAAGAGGAACAAAGTGCAAATTGACAACTGATTGGGGAAAAGTATTGCCAAACATATTGCATCGATAATTGGAGTTAATGTTGACATTTGTAGAGTTGAGAAAATACATATTCGTTTAAATTTAACACTTAAACAGGTGTGAATCAGGGGGAAAAGATGCGCCCTGGGTAGTTTCTTGGCCACTGTTTGTCTGTTTGTGTTGGTTTTTGACCTGCATGAGCTTTTTTACTCTTCCTATGTTGCTGAACTTGACCATTTAATAAAAAAAAAAAACTGGCATAGAACTCTGCTCTTTTCATGTGATCTTTGTGTTTTTGATTTAATTGGCATCTGGACGCAGAAAATCAACTCCAGCTGCAGAAAGGTGCGATGAAGAAGGTGCCTACGAAGTACAGTAAGCTGTTCATACCTGAGGCCTTGGAAACTGCCAAACAACGACTCACAGCCTTGGCCAGCCACTTGAAGAGCTATACTAGATCGAAGGTAGGAGAATAAACCAGCTTTTCTTTAGAGATGGCACGATACCACTTTTTTATGTCCGATACCAATACCAATATCATAAATTTGGATATCTGCCGATACCGATATAAATCCGATATAGTGTGTTTTTTAATCAATAAAACTCTTTTTTTAAATATCTTGCTGCATTTTGTATAAGTTCATACGCAAGTTTAAATTAACTACAAGACTAAAGCTATTCTGTTATACCTGTATGTAAAAAATACACTGCACCCAACTTTCATAGTTCAGCAATACTGATCAATCTAATAAACTTAAACCTACTCCATCCTTGCTATTCTGGTATTTTAAAGAGTACTTAGCAGAAATATTAGGCAACCTAACTAATAGGGTTGCAAACTCCCAGCAAAAAAAAGAAAATAGGGAACCACCTCTCACCCTCCACCTCATGATGCTTAATCGACGTAATCAACTTTAATTTGATGCAGTGGGGAAAAAAATGCACAGAAATAAATTATTTTTCAAGAATAATTAAATAGATTCAACATCTTTCTTCAACAGAATTGCAGACTGCACATATGGTATCTTCCCAAAGGAAAAAGTAGTATAGCTTACTAGGGTATATTAGACTTAACAGTTACTGAGAGAAACTCCATTCTGGGTTTCTCTGAGGCGTGGGCTGGAATCATCAGAGTCCATCCTTTAACCTATAACAAAATTAAAATATTCTCAAGCATGATCAACGGTTAATCACGGTACCGGCCGGAGTACCGGGAGCAGTTTGGAAGAACAAGAAGACGCGGAGACTGTTCTAGATTGTCATTCCAAACTAACTCAAAGTTTATTCTTTGTGCAGCAGTTTTTTATAGGCAGACAACAAGTTTCAGTTCAGACCCTGCCCACTGGGTGGGGTGGCGTCCTTCTGACAGTTGGAATCCTTTGTTCAGACACAAAAACCAGATGGTCTTTACATAAACATCTTCTGCAAGGGAGTGATAGGTAAAAGAGTGATTTGTCGGTGTTTTCCCTCCAACTTTAGCATCCAGTTTCACACCATAAATCTTGAGTTGACATAGCAAGAGAAAATACACTCCTAGACATAGAATACAGAGTTCTTTCATTAGTGAAGTCTGAAACAAACCACCTGGCCTTTAACAAGCTCTTTTCTAAGAGATAAAGAAGGGAGGATGGGAATAAGGGAGTGATCTCTTGTGGTATTTTCAACCTCGAAGTACCAGCCTGTGATTCTTACACATTAATTCTTGGGTCACATAGAAAGAGAAAAACAACTAGTAAATGGGCCTTATTGAGTAACAGTTTTCCTGTATAATATCACTACAAAACAATATCCTGTAAATGCTAACCGTAGTGCTAAAATTCACAACAGTTACTATATACAGTAATGGATTTCTATATATTTTACATAAGATTAAAACTTTGAGTGTAAGATTCAGATAATTATTTATTAAAAGCTAGACATTTTAAATGAGAATAAGAAAGAAAAGTATGTCTTTGTGCCCCCTTTTTCCCTGTTAATGCCCTATCGGCCCCCCTGGCTAAACTTTGCTGGATCCGCCCCTGCACAGTTACCAGCGTCAGCTGTGTAGAAAAGGATCCTGGTGTAGAAAGTAATATTAAATAAATTCTAACAACAGCTTATCAAGGTTAAACGTGCTGCTGTTGTTCAGCCGCTGGTTTCCTCTTTCTGGCATGAAGTGGGCCAAAAACAAGCAAGAGAGATGAACTCGCGACAGAAAAGCCGATCAGCTGATCATTGATCAGTTTCATGAGTGAGGTAGCAGCAGGAAGGGGAGGGAGAGAGAAGAGGCAGTCGCTCCATATATCGGTTGTTAAGCTTAACGCGGGAATGCTTTACAAACATTCAGAGATGAACTTACACACTTGCTCTACTTCACTCTGGGATCACTTCCTCCAGATGAAATGCTGGTTTGGTAGTGAGGCTACAAATACACACAGCCGCTCTATCACGTGAGCACACTGCTCCCACGTGCTACGGTTATGAGCTGAGTTACGCCGTGTCGCAATTTTTGTGAGGTGCTTTTTTGATATTTAAAGGATCGGATTACATTTTTTATTTCTCTCCGATATCCGATCCAGTAACGTAAGTCAGTATCGGACCGATACCGATATGTAATATCGGATCGGTCCATCTCTACTTTTCTTTACAGAACCAGCCAAGCTGTATGCCAAGAGTGAACGAGACATTGATTCACTGACCCACACCACCAGGATATGCAGCAATGATATCGGCATGTCATTCGGACTGGAGAAGTGTAGTCAGATGGTAACAAAGAGAGGGAAGGTAGTCATAACTGAGGGGATTGAACTACCAGAAGGCAATATTGCAGACATAGAGGACAGCTACACCTGGGGACACCACAGGTAAATAGGAACCATGAAGAGGTCGCTAGAAAAGCGAGTACCTGCAGAGGGTCAGGCAAGTCCCGAGAAGTCAGCTGAACAGTAAGAACAAGATCCAGGGTATCAACACCTATGCCCTACCCATGATCAGGTACCCTGCTGGAATAAGTTGGCCAAAGGAGGAGATAGAAGCCACTGACATCAAGACAAGGAAGCTCCTGACCATGCATTGAGGGTTTCACCCCAAGTCCAGCACCCTGAGGCTGTACACAAAGCGGAAGGAAGGAGGCCAGGGACTGGTGAGTGTCAGCACCACAGTCCAGGATGAGACAACAAACATCCACAAATACATCAGTAAGATGGCTCCAACCGGTGTGGGCTAAAAAAAACCTTTTTATTAAACATTTAAAGAGGACATGAACCACTAAACATATAGAGGCTAATTTACACCATTGAGCCCTGGTCTCAAAAACCATAGATGTAACACTGTCTGTGAAGCTGATTTAACCAGTGAGTGGCTGATGTAGCAGTAAGTGGCTCTACGTTGTTTGATTAGTTTCAGTCAAACAGGAAAATCTGCCTGTTAACCATAATGTTTGAGTTTGTAAAGTGCTTTACAAATGAGCACAGTGAACACTGTAAGTGTGAGAGGCTGGGTACGCCCTGGACAAGTCACTCATTTGTTGCAGGGCCAACACAGACCCTACATTTGGATTTTAACCCAGGACCTTTTGCTGTGAGACAACCGTGCCTGATTTAACGCTTTGCACAGAGCAAATATCTTAGTTACACCACTTAAAGTTGACTGTGGAATATCTAAGAGATATGAAATTTTGCAAACTGACTTCTTGCAAAGGCAGCATCCCATTACAGTACCATGCTCAAATTTAGTGAGATTGCCTGGGTAGTTACTTGATTTTACATAAATGTAGCAAAGGAACTAAAACACCTGCATTCAAAGATTAAGAGCTGTGGCCTGTAGGCCTTTAGCCATACAGTGTAAACTTACTAAGGCCTCCACAGTTTTGTGAAACTGTTATTTTTGCTGTAGACAAGGGACAAGAGACAAATGAGACAAGAAACTGAATTTAGCTTGGATTTAACTCTTCTATATTTATATATTTTATAAGAAGCAGAAAGCAGTTGTAGAAGAATCTTTTAAAAATAAGTTAACGTTTTTTTGTGTAGCAACTTCTTGATTTTTCTTTTTCTTACATTTGACAGTCATGAGCTGGGGAAAATTTTATCAGACTTTTTAAGCAAACACTGAGTGCTCAGAAAATATCTAGTCAAATTCAAATTCAAATTCAAATTTTATTTGTCACGTACACAGTCATACACAGTACGATATGTAGTGAAATGCTTGGACAACTGCTCGTGACCTAAAGAAAACAAAAAAGGAAAAGGCTATGAATAAGATAGGAAATAAATATGAAAAATTAAAAAGGGTAAATTTAACTAGGAAGGAATAAAATATAAATTAAGGTTAAAAATGAAATAACTGTACAACACAAATTAGAATGAAGGGTAAATTTAACTGGGAGAATAAGATAAAATATATAAATTAAAGTTGAAAATAAAATAACTGTACAACAAAATACACAATATAGAACTATATAAGAATGTATGAAGAAATATAAATAAATATATACACAATAACAGCAGCATATACACAATAACAGCAGCGTGATTTAAGTAATGAAGTGAAAACAATGTCCAGAATGTCCAGTGTGTGTGTAAGATTGAGTGCAGGTCAGGGAGCTCGGAGCGGATGGTGCGCTCAGCTGACCGCACAACCCTCTGTAGAGCTCGTCTGTCCTGCATGGTGCTGTTCCCGAACCAGGTTAAGATGTTTCCCGTCAGGATGCTCTCTATGGTGCACGAGTAAAAGTTCCTGAGCACCTTGGAGGGCAGTTGGAAGTCTCTCAAGCGTCTGAGGTGGTAGAGACGCTGACGGGCCTTTTTCACCACGGTGTTGATGTGACAGGACCATGACAGGTCCTGCGTGATGTGAACTCCGAGGTATTTGAAGCTGTTCATTCTCTCCACTGGGCACTCGTTGATGACAGGGGTCTGGTAGTTCCTCTCCTGCTTAGTGCTGAAGTCCACTATCAGCTCCTTTGTCTTACTGACGTTTAGAAGGAGGTTGTTCCTCTGGCACCAGTTCTCCAGATTCCTAATCTCCTTCAGGTAGGCCGTCTCGTTGTTATCAGAGATCAGGCCCACCACGACGGTGTCGTCACAAACAAGCTCCTCTTCACATTTAAAACCAACTCACTTAGTCCATTCACTGCTGTCATCTAAAATCGTTGACTGTTTCAACTTATCATCCTTCTGCCTACAGATAAAATCCACATATTCCAACATAGATGGTCAACTAAGTAGCAATATCCCATCTATCCATTTTCTAACTGCTTATCCAACTTGAGGTCACAAGACTTGAGCTTGCTCACAGCTGTATCAGGGTACAAACTGGTACAACCAGCTCACCAGAAGATCGCAATGCCAGTACAGAGAGACAGCTAAGCATGTGACATCCACGCCTACAGTGCATGTAGGTATCAAATCACCATGTAAGCTAGCAAGCACATCTTTGAATAGTCGAAGGAAGCTGAAGTAACTCAAAAGAAACTCACACAGCCACTGGGAAAGCATAAAAACACTACACAGAATGGTCCCAGTTGACTTAAGGCAGTCAACTGGTACGCGGGAAGTCTCCCAAAAAAAATGTAAGATTAAATAATATACCATGTTCTGATTGAGGGATTTCTGAAAAATGGATTTCTGAAGGGATTTCTGAAAAAAATCTGCAATCACTTCTGACATAAATGAAGACAGAAAACTAAACAGCAGTGACGTTTGTAGGGTTACTGAAGTTGGGCTAGCTGATATATAATGATGTGCTACATCAGACCTTCCCAAAGTGTGGGGCCCGCCCCCTAGGGGGGGCGCAGAGCCATTGCAGGGGGTGCGCGGCATGAAAAGGGGAAAAAAAAAAAAAAAACAACGCTTTGACACTGCTAGCACAGGGCGCCTACACAAACGCAAAGCAGGAGATGAAGCATAGCTGAATATTTTTCCAAACCAATTTCATTCTAAGCCAAAGACTAGAAAATATGGTGAAGCATATCTTCCCCTGGTTTCACCAGCACAAGTGCCAAGGTAGGTCTCCCCTGCAGAATTGGTCTTTCCTTCGTCGGGAGCAGCGCTGGGCTCTTCAAATCATGGACAAACAGTATCCCACATTCTTGATTTTTAGTTCACAAACACTTCTTGTAATGACTAACTACTCCTGACATTTTGGAGATGTTAGCTCTTTATACAGTAAAGTCACAGTGGGATACAAATAACATCAGGCTGATCCTGCCACGATTTTTTTTCCCTGTCTAAATCATGGACAAACAGTATCCCACAGCTGTTTATGTTTTTGAACCCATTTTGCACAGAGAGGCATTTTTTTTGGAAAAATGTATTGATAGCAATGTTGAATATTATTACACAGGAAAAAAACAACTACATGTAAAATAATTACACCGTGACGCCTCTGCCTTTCTAAATAGAGGGACAGTAACTGCGTGTTTATATGTAAGAGTGTAAAACCTGAAGATAGAGACAAAATACGGTTTATCTGCCATTCTGCAATTCCTCTCATGTAAGCAATAACGTGGCGCACAGCTGACGTGAAAAAAGGCACATACATTTGATGTTGCGTGATGAACTCTGTATTCCTCGTCCACACGTGAACGCAAAAAACGAGTTTTAAAAAATCTCAGTTTTCGGTGATTCGAAAAGCCGTTTACGTGTGGACGAAACAACTGCGTTTTCAAAAATACCCGTGTAGGTGCGGACGTAGCAAGTTAGTAGTTTATTTTCTTACTACCTGCAGATTACTTGTATTTGCTTAATTGTTTACTAAATGTTTGAGGTGTGAAATAAACCGCAATTGAGCAAAATATGGGTGTGTGTGGTTGGAGGATGTGTTAGTGCATGCGTGTGTGCGCGCGTGTGTGTGTGCGAGGGGGGCGGCGCGAACAATTTTCTGTAAAACAAAGCGGGGCCCAGCGAAAAAAAGTTTGGGAACCACTGTGCTACATGGTGGCTAGCTACACAGCTATGGTAGCATAACATAGTTTAATAGTTTAATTATTTATATAGCACATTTAATTACAACAGGAGCGTTGACCAAAGTGCTGTACAAGAATACAACATACATAATAAAACAACTTAGAGTATTAAAAGCAAACACCAAATATGAATTAACAAACAACTCTCATGCTGTATTAAAAGCCAGTAAATAAAAATGCGTTTTAAGATAAGATTTAAAAAGATTGACAGTAGGAGCCTGTCTGATGTGTAGGGGTAAATTATTCCACAGCTTAGGCGCTACGACTGCAAATGCTCGATCACCTCTATGAACCAGCCTCGACCTTGGTACAGCTAAAAGCAAAAGATCACTTGATCTAAGAGATCTAAGGGGGGTATAAGTCTGCAAGAGGTCAGACAAATACCCGGGAGCCTGTCCATTCAGGGCTTTGTAAGTCAACAATAAAATTTTAAAATTAATTCTGAAGCGGACAGGGAGCCAATGAAGGGAGGCAAGTACCGGGGAAATGTGTTCACATCTTTTAGTACGTGTCAGAAGACGAGCTGCAGCATTCTGGACCAACTGCAGCCTTGCCAGGCAGGTCTGGCTGACTCCAGCATATAAGGAGTTACAATAGTCCAGCTGGGATATAATGAAAGCATGAATCGCTCGTTCAAAGTTTTTAAAAGATAAAAATGATCTCACCTTAGATAAAAGCCTCAGTTTGAAGAAAGACCGCTGTACAACTGAGCTAATTTGTTTTTCAAAGGTGAAATTGCTGTCAAGTATAACCCCCAAATTTTTGGCATGTGATTGGACAAAAGGCTCAAGACTGTGCAGGTTAAAATTAGAAGTGTTGGGATTGCCGCTTGGTCCAAAAATTATCACTTCGGTTTTGTTCTCATTAAAGTTAAGGAAATTAGAGGCCATCCAGGATTTAACTTCACCGAGACACTGAAGTAAGGGTTCTAGTGAGGCAGGACTGTTTCCCTTCAATTGAAGATAGATCTGAGTATCATCGGCATATGAATGAAAACAAATGTTGTATTTTTTAAAAATTAGACCTAAAGGCAGCATATAAATGGAGAACAATATTGGCCCCAGTATAGATCCCTGGGGAACACCACAAGTAAGGGGAGCTGAGGAAGAGATAAAATCGCCAAAGCTCACAGAGAAGGTCCTGTCAGACAGGTATGACCTGAACCACTCTAATGGGGTGCCCTTTACGCCACAATGCTCCAACCGTGAGATTAAAATGCTGTGGTCAACAGTATCGAAGGCAGCGGTCAGATCTAAAAGCAGAAGCACAGCTGAGTCACCTGAGTCAGTGGCTAATAAAAGATCATTAAGAACTTTTAAAAGTGCAGTTTCTGTGCTATGAAGAGTTTTAAAACCAGACTGAAACCTCTCAAGAACGTTGTGTCCATTTAGAAAAGATTGCAGCTGAACAAACACAATCTTTTCCAAAATTTTCGACAGGAAGGGGAGCTTTGAAATAGGCCTGAAGTTAGTGAGGACGGAGGAGTCAAGATTAGGTTTTTTAAGTACAGGCTGTACAACAGCATGTTTAAAACAGGCTGGCACAACACCTGAGCTAAGGCTGCTATTAAAAATAGCTAAAATGTCAGAACTGACAACCTTAAAAATCTTTTTTAGAAGATGTGTTGGAATAATGTCATTTGGACACGATGATGTCTTGACATAAACACATAAACACAGTGAAGCTGGATGATGAACGCTAACTTTTTTCCACTCGATAAAAGTTAACGTGAGGGTTCCTGATGGTTAGGGACAAATGCATGGCAGGATGCTGTAAACGGACCAAACTTCAGTCAGGAGAACAACTGAGATAATCCATCCACAATACGAGGTTAGTCATAAATGTATTGCTGCATGGGCTGGGCTGTAATTGCATCGTAAGGTTTTAAAAACTGAGCTTTAAAATGAATAGTGATAATAAAAACCGAGAGAGGCCGACAGTGATCACTGACTTTTTTTAGGGGCTTGTTCAGATTAAATAGAAAAAGATACAAAGCATTAAGACACAACAGCCTTAATAAACACAGAGTAGTTTGGACCTGGAAGCAGGGTTCATATGTCATCACTTAAAGACCGGATATCCCACCTGCTTTGATGTTTTAATGCAGTACAGTTGTTATTATATCACTTGTCACATCCTGTTTATGACAGTTAAAATAAATAACATCCATATAAGAAATAAAATTGTCTTGTGTAAACTGTATATGGTGTTAAATAGGCCTATACTACTGTACTTTAATGTCGGGCATAAGGGTGGTACTTTAAGAACCATATATTTCATAAGGTGGTACTCATTGTGAAAAGTTTGAGAACCACTGACCTAAAGGATTAATTATTAGAATCTCGGCTTCAGATAGGGTGTCAACCATTATAACCTTGTTGGATAGATCAACAAATGAAGCTGGGTTCATTTAAAGATCTAACTAGGCCTGTTGTCTTATTGGTCCTCTTTCCCAAGATTGAAAGAACTTTCTAAAATCTTTTGAAAAAAGATTCTGAATTCTAATAAGGATTTTCTAAATATTATATAGAAAATCATTTCACTAAAAACACAATAAAAATTGTATTGAAGAATCAGGCAAGTTACAGAATCAAGTGTTGTTTATTTTGTCTACACTTTCCAGGTCCATACTACCGTAGCAAAGGGTGTCATGGTCCTGAGTCTGCCGACTCAGTGTTTTATGTTTCTTTATGCTTTTGTTCATTGTGAGTACGTATTCTGTTACGAATTGCCATTTGTTAGGTTTCTGTTCTGTGCTTGCCCTGGTTCCACTTCTGTGTTCTGTCTGTCTATGGTGTCACACTGTCTGTGTGTGAATCTGTCTGTTTAGTTCAGTGTCTTGTCCAGTTCTGTGTCTGTGAGTTTCCTGTTTTATTCTGAAGGTCTCTATCTCATGTGAGTGTGTTCAGTTTACGTTTCCCCTGTCCCGTCAGCTTTGATGTTCTCCTGCCTGTTGCCGGTTCGTCACTGCCTCTCCCCCATTCTGGTACCCTCTCAGGTTTGTCATTTAGCTTTCCCAGTTTAGGTCTTTAGTTTTGTCTTCCCTCTTTGCCTGTTTTGCCATCTCACCACTGTGTAAATAAAACATCACTAGCATTATCATCTACTGCCTGCGTTTTGGGTCCTTTCTCCCTTCTACACCACACGGCTCGCCTCGGCAGCCGTGACAAAGGGTTTATATATGACATATACATATATATATATATATATATATATATGTATGTGTACATGATATACCCCAATGAAGATAATTAGATGGCATGAGTTTTATATTTAATGGTTCAATTTACAATTAACTGTGTAATTAATTTAAATAATGTTTCAAACAATTGGGTTCTTATATATTTCAAAATTTACCAAAAGAAAAATATTGCAGTGATGTGAATGGTTTTGGAAAAAGATTTATTTAGGGATAAAATTTATGTTAAACATGCATTTTTCTTTCATTTAAATATGAATATATATGGAGTCACAGTTTTCAAATATTCTTGTTAGCTTAGATTTTATTGTATTCTTTGTGCTTCTGTATTCTAACACAAGACAACAGAATAAATATGTTGAAAGAAGATTAATTAGAAATCAGCATAAAAATGTAATTAGAAATGTTAAGATTATCTGTTAAACTTTAATATTTTGCATTTGTGAAAAAAATAACATGTTAAAGGAATACTTTTACATTACATAACTAGTTGTTTAAAAATTAAATGATTGACATCAGACTGGTACTCTTACGTTGTTAGGTTAATATGATTAACAGGAAAAAACACATTTTCCAAATACACACATATTAATATAACTAAAAAGTAAAACAAATGGTAAATGGACTGATTTTTATGTAGCACTTTTCTTGCCTCTCATTTTTTCTTTGGACATCCTTGCTTGCAGTAGGCACAATAACAGGAGCAACAGCGATAACAGGAAAGTCTGAGCTGACTGAGGAGTCCAGGAGATCTCTCTGGTGCTGCTTCAGATTCTTCTACCTTTATTTGCTCTTGATAGATATTTGGAGAATCTAGTTGAACTGTTTGATTAGCTTTGTTGCTAGTTGTCAGTGTCTTAGACGCTTTGTTTTGTATGTAGAATTTCTCAATCTCACTAAGCATGCGGACCTTAAGTTGTTGGAGCTCGGTATATTTTTCATCAAGTGATTTGTGTTCTCCATCCCTGCCACTTACAGATAAAAACGTATTACTTTGCCCATGTTCCAACATTTTTCTTGTTTTCTCAACTGATGTCTTTTCTTTCTGAAATATTGATCTCCTAACAAAATGATCGATCACCTTTACTCTTTTATCCATATTGTTTCTCATTTTTTGACCTCTGAGCTTCATCTGATTTATCTCATTTCGTTCTATTCTAGTGTCCTTCCAGATTTGTTTCAAAAACTCAGTTTTTAAAATTCCCTTCTGTGTGAAGTCATCTTCCTCTGCTGACAAGATGGACAACGTTGCAAGCTTTGTTTTCTTGACATTTCCAAATTCTTCACCTTCTCCTACTAACAGCAGACCTTCCTTGTCAGGTGTCAAGTATCTTTTGCTTCCTACAAGATTACCTGCAACATCCTTCATCCTCTGCTTAAATTCATGTTCATTAGTCTCTTCATCCTGATGCTCATGTAAGCATTGTTTTAAAACATCCTCAGTTTGGATTGCTTTGTCAAACGTTGTCTTAAACACATGTTTCTTTTGTTGTTGTATCTTGGCATAATCTGCAGTAATTTTAATTTTCTGCTTATGAATTCTGACACAATTTTGTTCATATGTAGAGATCACTTGTAATATTTTTTCATTTTCCCCCTCTACTCTCTTGATATATGTCGGCAAGTCTTGATGAATCAGTCTATTTAGTTTTCCTATAAGGTTTCTTGTAGAGATTGTAACACTACTGAGGATGTCCTCTCTGGGTTGTACATCAGACAGTTCACCTTTCAGGGATTTCCTCGCAATTAGTTTCACTTTCAGAATCTCTAGCAATTTCATTTCATCCATGACTTTGTCTCCTCTCATTTCCATCTCAGACCGCTCTTCTTCCATATTTCTCCTTTCCTTCAACAACAGTTCTCGTTCTTTGGCAATGTCAGTCTTCATCTCTTTCATCTCTTCTTTTTCTTCACTCATGATTTCCTTTGCACGTTCAAGCTCTTCTTGCTTCTTCTTCAGATTCCTCATCAGACTCTCCACTTTTGCTCTTTCACTCTGTAATTCCTTTTTCATGATTTCCACTTCTTTTGTTTGTCTTCTGAGGTCATCTTCCTTGACTTTTTCTTCATCATGTGTTAAGAAAATCTTGCTTAAAATGTCTTCAAGTCTTTCTTTTTCCGTTTGAACCTGAAGGATACAAATTTTAATCTTGGCTTTTTCTTCATTTGTCTCATGTAACAGCCTGTTTACATGTTCCATCTTATTGAGCAGTTCAAGCTTTATGATTTCCATTGAGTCTCTTTCTTCTTTTATATTTTGTTTCTTTTCTTCCAATATTTCAAATTGTTTCTTGATGTCAGACATCAACACCTTCAAATCCATTTTCTCTTTATTCAGCACCTCACTTTCTCTCTCCAGATCTTCTCTGTCGTGTCTCAGATCTTCTTTCAGTTTATCAAGCTCTCGTTTGTCCAGTTCAAACTGCTGCTTCCATTCATTTTCTGTGCATTCTCTCTTGGTGACCATGTCTGAAAGGATACTTCTCACACCTTCCTTTTCTCTCTCTAACATTTCAGTGAAAGAGCGAATGCTTTCTTTCAGTTCGTCTTGGGTTGCAAGTTTTTCTTCCCACACTGTTTGCAGCCTTGACCTGTTGTCAACATTTTGTAGTAATCTCTCCATTTTGGCTTTTATATCCTCCTTCAGTTGTTGAAGTTTCACTTTCAGAATCTCTAGCGATTTCATTTCATCCATGACTTTGTCTCCTCTCATTTCCATCTCTTTCTCTTCATCTTTGATGTTTCTCCTTACCTTCAACAACAGTTCTTTTCTATTCTCACGTCTAGTTTTCATCTGGTTGACTTTTTCTTTTTCCTGGTTACATTTTTTTATCTCTTTTTTTATCAGGTTTTGTTTTGTGTCTTGTAAGATCACCCTTTTTATACCATCCTTAATCTTTTCTCTTTTATATTCTTTCTTTACAGTCAGATACTCAGTACTGTGTTTTTCTTTTTGTTTGCCCCAAAACATTTTATTGAAATCTTTCAGTTTCATTTTTTTTTCAGTTTCTTTTATTTCAGTGGTTTTCCTTTCCTCTTTTATGTTTTCATTTTTTTGTTTTAATATGTCTATTTCTTTTTTGATTTTACAGCCTCTCATGTCAAGTTTCTGGTTCTTTTTCAACAACTCTTTCACTCTTTCAAGATCTTCTTTGTCTTGACTCTCGTCTGCACTCAAGTCATCCAAGGCATCTTTTTCTATCTCATATATTTTTCTCCTTCCATTTTCATGTTTTCCTTGCTCCGTCTTGATTTTTGTCTCCACTTGTTCCCCATGTTTTGGCTCTTGTTGTATGTTTTTTAATGCGCACCGTATAATTTCCTTTTGCCTATTTAATTCACTTTTAATATTCAGTGTTTCTTTCCTTGTGGTCATGTAGAAATTTTTTTGGTCTTGCATGTGTTTATTTTCATTCTGAATTATTCCAATGATGAATTGAGTGTTTTTAATTACCTTTTTATATTCCCCTAAGTATTTCTTGATTAGTTCCCATTGTTTTTGAATTTGCTTCCTTTTTTCTTTCATCCTCATGTCTTCAATTTCACTTTGCATCCCTCTCTTTTCTTTTTGCAACTTCTGCTTTATTTCTTGTTCACCTTGATGTTTGATGATCTCGTCTCGTCTTTGTTCAACCTCCTTTTTCTGCTTTGTTTCTCTCACGAGGGCAGTTCTTCCTTCTTTGAAAGTAGCCCATATTCTTTTTATCTTCTGTTCTTTTTGAATGCTTCTTTTGATTACATGTTGGTTTTCTCTTTTCTTCATCTCCAGCTCAACCACCAGAGCTTCTATCTCTTGTCTTTCCCTTTTAATATTTTCTAGTCTCATATCAAGCTTCTGTTTTTCTCTTTGGATTTTTTCCCAGATGTTGATTGTTTCATCCATCTCTGCAGTGTCATGTATGGTAACTCTTCCAAAGATTATATTAAGCTGATATTTTAACCTCTTCATTTTGTTTGTTATATTCTTATTTTCAGCCTCAACTTCTCTGAATCCTTTTCTGTCCTTTTCTAAATGAGCATTCACATTTTCTAGAATTTTCATCTCTGTCCTAATTGTTCCCATGTGTAAATTAAACTTGTCTCTTATGTCTTGGATGTAAATAGTATACTGAGAAACTTTTAAGCTGTGGTTTTTAATTTTCTCCATTAACATTTTCACATCTTTCCTTCCAAAATGTTTTTCATGTTCATTGGGTAGATGGATGAACAGATTATGGTCTCTCTGCTTCTCCTCAGCCAGCTCTTCCATCTGTCGTTTCAATTTTACCCTTAACACTTCTAGTTCATCCCTTTTTCTCATAGTCATCTCCAGTCTTTGGTCTAATTCTCTTCTTTTCTTTTTGATCTCGGTCCTTAATGCTTCCTTTTCTTGTTGTATTTCATACCACATTATTTCAATTTCCTCCTTATTTCTCATACTTTTTCTAAAAAAACGCTCAAATTCTTTTACCTTTATTTTCAATTCTGATTGCAGCAGCTCCATTTCTCTTATTTGCCTTTTGGTCATGTGTACTCCGTCATCAAGCTCCTGTTTGTGTCTTTCAGTTTTCTCCCTCAAATGGTTCACCTGTTCCTCCTGTATTTCTGTTTCAGTTAGCTGTTTAACCATTTTCTCATTCTTTATCGCTGTTTGGATCTGTTCTGTCATCTCAGTCTCTTCTCTCTTGATTATTTGTTTTACATTCTCACTAACTGATTTTTTAATTTTTTGACCCAGACTGTCTAATGAAAGTTTTACCTCCTCCAGTTTCTCATTAACTTGTTTGAGGCTTTCTGTTCCCTCAGTTTCTTTGTCCATTTTGTTTTTTGTCAGTTTATCTCTTTTATTGTCCATTGTCTTCTTAATTTCAGTCTTGGAAATTTCAAGAGCAGTTCTTTGCTTAGGTGTAATACCATGTTCCATGTCTGGTTTTGCGCCTTTTGTCAAGTTAAGGTTAATGCAGTCAAGGTCTTTAAACTGTCTTAGTTTTATTTCAGTCTCCTTCATACTAATTTCTATCTCTTCAATTTTCCTTCTGGTCTTAGCACCTATTTTCTCGACTGTGCTCTTAACTTTTGCCATTTTTTCTAAATTCTGCCGAATCAGTTCAGTTTGCCTCTGCATTTTTATTTTAAAGATGTCTAATCCATCTCTCTCTTTCAAAGTATTTTCTAACCTTTGATCTAATTCTCTTCTCTTCTTTTTCACTGCAGTTTTCATTGATTTTATATTGCTCATTTCTTCTGTCATATGTACTTCACTTTGCTTTATTTTGGTTTTTACAATTTCCAAAAACTCTTGAAACTGTTTGATGTCTTTTAGCAATCCTTCAATTTCACTGCCTTCATTCTGTTGATATTTGTCCATGTTATTTTTTTCCGCTAGGTTCTCAAGTCCACCTCTTAGCGTTCTTATAATCTCTTGTGTTTTGTAAATCTCTGCCCTGAGTCTTTGTATATCGGCTCCTCTGTCCTTTTTATCTTCATCGGTGTGTTCAACATGTTTTTTCATCTCTTCTCCTGATTTCTGAATTAGTTTTTGCTTGTTAACATTAAGCCTTATCAAGCTAGACTCTTGTTTTATTTTTTTGGCATCGTCCCCCTCTTGTACTTCATATTTCATTATTTCATTTTTGAAAACTTTGGTGTTCACCATCAAAATCTTTCTCTGTTCAGTTTCTTCCAACAGCTTAGTTAATACTTCCTGGGCATTTTCAGTTTCCCCGACTGTAATTACAGTGTCTGCCCTCTGCAGGTCATTTATTTCCAAAATGAGCCTTTTTATATCTTGAGTTTTTTCTTTCATGTTATCAATAGTGTACTTTATTTGTTCCTTTATTTCCCCCTCTTGCTGCTTTAGGTTACGTATCAGTTTTTCCACTTCTTCCCTTTCTCTTACAATTATCAGTAATTCAGTTTTATCATGCACTACTTCTTCATGAATTTCAGTTCGCATCTGTAAGCAAAAGTCCTGCTCCCCATTTTTGCCTTCTGCAAAACAATATTTGGATTCAAAATGCTCCTTCTGTTGTTCTTTTATTTTTTTATTTTGATGCTGATCATCTAATGTTACAGAATTTTGTAATGATGTTGTATCTGTTATACTTTCTGTCCCCCTTTTGTCCTTTGGAATTGCTGATGTTTGATCCTCGAGGGAGTCTTTGTCTATTTCATACTGTGATTCTTGAAGTTTGGATGCGTTCACTGAAAAAGTATGTTTGATTGTAGATTGTGCCGATATCCATTTGTTGACCCACGTTTTCATGGATGTCAGTTTTTCCTTCACAAAAACAGAAAAAAAGAGCTTTTTTTGTTTTTGATGACACCAAGACAACAATAAAGATCTTCTTAAAACATCTATGTTTTAATTTTTTGTTTCACATTTATGGATCTTACTAGGGTTGGGCCATATGTAAAAATTTTCCAACCGACAATTGTCAGTCCAATAATCGACGATGGGCGATATATTCGCGCATACGCAGACTTGTTGATTGGCAGAGCAATGTAGTCATGCATGGAGTGATTTGCACATTTACAACACAGATGAAGTCCAAACATGGACGAACTAATTTCCCCAAAAAATTAGGGCTGTCAGCATTTATGCAGTCATCACGATTAACCCATCTGGAGCGCAGAATGAATAAACTTTGGACAAACTGCTCGAAATGCGTTGAGAGAGACATTTAAGGGATTTTGACTCAGTCTGCGATCCAGATGGGTTAATTGTTAAACGCGTTAGTCGTGATGGTGGCACTTTAACGTTGACAGCACTAAAGAAATATAAAGTTGCCAAGTTGGGATTTCTTTGGCTTTAAACCAGATGAAAATAGTAAACCTAAGGATGTAACCAAAACGGTCTGCCCCTTGTGCAGATGTATAAAGCGAGCAAAGTACTCAAACACGACTAACTTGCATGAGCATGTACGTGTCCACCATCTGGCTGAGTATGCTAGTGTAGTGAAGCAGATTTTTTGGGTAGGATTTTACGTGATGTCCTCGAATGCAGCACTAACATCCACCTTCCCAGCTGATAATTAGCAACCTTATAAGAAACAACTGCGCTTCACTACCACATGGAGGTATTTGGCAGTCTTTTCCCATCCAAGGTGGCTGAGAGCATTAGGCAGCTTAAGCACTGCAGAGCTCCTCAGGAAAGCGGCTCATTTTAGTATTGCCCTTTAGAGAATGGTAAGAGGGACTCTTGCGTTTGTCATGATGTGGTATATAGTAGGGTGGACTTTGACGACTGTTTCCCTCTTTTGTTACAGGATTGTGCCATACTGCTGCTGTCTTGTGCTGTCTTGTTTTGTGTCGTTCTTTCTTGTTCAGTTTTATTCTGTCTTGTTGTGGCCTTACAAATGTTTATGGACTGGCCTCGACTGACTCTTGGTTTTATGATCTTTTACTTGGAATTGTTTTATATATTGTAATCTTGCTTTTATAAAGAACTGTAACTTAGGGTGGGTTTGTTTTATTTATCTCTTTTACTAATTTGTTTAATGTTTTACGCTTTGTTTTATTGCTTTAGTGGAGGTGCGGCCGCTTGTTGAGGGGCTAGGCACATGAGGTGGAATTCCCTCCTCAATGCATGAGAGTGTACACACCGGGCATAGGTAGACCGCACCATTTAGATTTCAGTGTGAGTGACAGTGAGGTTTGCTGTGGAACTACATGGGTGAGTAATTGGTGGCACCCTTGGGCACTCCTCTCTGTAGGTTGCCTCAAGTGGCCGGTCTCAGCTATTTTGTTTAGTTACTTTATCGAGTTATTTTACTAGGGTGGCAGCGAGCCTTGTGGTTTTAATCATTGTTTGTTAATTGTTTTAATTAACAGTCTTGCAGTCTTGGCCCTGCTACTTTAAGAACTTCTCTGATTTCAGTTCTATGCTTTTTAGTAGTTTTTCTTAATAAATTTTGATTTGTAAAACTGATCTGCCTCACCTCTGCTGTTAATAACTAGCCTGTGGGCTTTGGTAGATAGTATAACATCTACACTGGCTATTTAAAAAAAAAAAAAAAAAAAAAACTTTCCTGGGGTGTAACTCTCCTCTCAGGTGGCGTTGTCACCTTCCCTGGTTATCCCTCATTCGCGCCACCACACAAGGCTATCACCAGCTTCTGCAGCTCCATCAACAAGCATTTGGGCACACTCTCAGGAGGGTGCATTTGCTCTCAGATGACAGAGGGTGCTTTTAAACCAGTACTCTTAAATTTTTCTTTTTTCTTTTGACTGATTCTATTTGCTCCATCATTATTAGCAAACTTATTCATGGGCAAATAAATAAATCACCAGTGGGCTCAGCCTATAGTTGATATATTCGTCCAATCGCCCAACCCTAGATCTTACACAGACTGCTATGCTCCTGAGCCTGGCAGTTGCAATAAAGGTAGAAATCTTCTATCTCACTTAGGCTACGTCCACACGTACCCGGGTATTTTTGAAAACACAGATTTTTCTATGCATTTGCACCTTTCGTCCACACTCAAACGGCGTTTTCGGTCACTGAAAACTGAGATTTTTAAAAACTCCAGCCAGGGTGGATATTTTTGAAAACTCAGTTTTTGCGTTTACGTGGATGAGGAAAAACGGAGAAAACGCAGCATCAAAGGTGTGCGCATTTTTTGACGTCATACTGTGCGCCACGTTATTGTTTCGATGAAATGAATTTCTACAATGGTGGACTTACACAAAATACCATTACTGTTAATTTTACTCTGCAGTGTTTAAATGCTTATACATTTGCTGTCCCTCCACACATAGGACTCGGTTCTGCTTCTATTCGCCATCTTTGTTTACGCTTTCCCACCCAGGCTGACTTCTGATTGGCCAACATTTCTACATGGATAGGAATATAGCGCCACATGCTGCTTTGGCATGTTCCTAGCAGCATTTTCCTTTGTTTTTGGCTTTTACGTGTGGATGGGATTTATTTATTTATTTTTTTTATTTTTATTTTTATTTTTTTTTAAATGGAAAATCTCAGTTTTCAAAAATACCCATGTAAGTGTGGACGTAGCCTTTCATGGATAAGGATCAAGATGACATGGAATGAGTTTGCTACTATGAGCAGAAGTTATTCATGCTTAATTGTAAATGTTGACTGTTCTTTTTTTTTCATTAAATTAAATATAACATTATCAGCACAGTGTGATGCCATTCTGGTAGCAGACTTCGCTTTGATTACACACAGGCACACAGATGTCTGCATGGACATTTGTGCCCACCGTCTGATGACATAATTTACTTTACTATAGCAGACTTAAGTGCACTCAATCATTCTTCACCTTACTTTCTCTATTGCCTGCCACTGGTGTATGTCTATCTTTTCCATGTTTAAAGGGCACCCCCCACCCCAAAACAGAAAAACACATCTGGTGGTAGGCGGTATTTTCGCCACTGACTCCAAAATCCACCGTTCCCAATGCATAACTGATTATTTTTACACATTCTTTTGCATTTCAGTTTGTTAGGTTTATACAGTAAAATTACTTATGTAATTAACATTCCATGCTTGAACCAAGTGGGAAACATTGGAGAAAAAGTCAGAGATGTTAACTTTGCATAGCCTGGGGATAGTTCTAGAATAATTTCCACAACTTATTGACAACAGCAACTACAGTATGTGGATATCAGTAACCATACACTTTCAATTGTCAGAATATTAAAAAATTATGTATACGCAAATTACAATTTCAAGCTCAGTTAAACCCAAACTGTTATATCAGGCATCTTACTACTTTTTTTTACAGTTTTATTGGAGTACTTAATGGAGTATTTCTTCCAACAATTCCAGTCGGTAAATAAAGGAATGGTTATCAAATACTGAATGTCTTTCAACTAAAAGCAGGTTCAATAATAATCAGGGGATCCTGACAAGAAATAGCTAAAAGGAAAGAATAAATACTTACCATATAGTTCTTGGCTTCTTCCTGGTTCTTACTAATCTCCCTTTGGGTTCTCTGCATTTTCTCCCAAGTGTTGTTCATTTCTGCACCAGTTTTTTCTATTTTACCTTTTATCTCAGTGACAGTATTTTCCAGTTTTTGTTCAACCCTTTCCTTTTGTCGCTGTATTTTTGTCTTCATGATTTCTACCTCATCCCCCTCTTTCATTATCTTCTCCAGCAAACGCTCAAGCTCCCTTCTTTTTTGCTTTTCTCGAAAATTTGTCCATTTGGTTTGAGCCTTTACTTCTGTAAAGTCCCTCATGCTCTGCTTTGTTTCTTCACCCTTGTTACAAAGCACTTCATTGTTTTCTTCTTCCTCAGAGATCAAATTCTGCATGTAAGTATTTGGTTTGTCTTTTTCTACATTTTCCCTTCCTGTCTTTAGTTTCATTTCAACTCTCTTTAAGTCATCTCTTTCAGGCTGGATGTGTGTCACTTTAAAGCTTAGATCTGAATCTTGTTGCTTTTGATAATCAATATTCATCTTGATGTTCACGTGATTGTTCTCTGCCATTAGCTGCTGCTTTGCACTTTGAGTCACTTCCAGTTGTTGTTCACTGTCTTCCAGCACATCCCAAAGTTTCTCCATCTCCTCCTGGATTCTACACAGTTTTCTCATCACTGTGTCAAATGTGGCTTTTCCATCGTTTCTTTCTCTCTGTCCTTCTTTATACATGTGAATTTTCTTCATTTCAGTCTGTTTTATAATGCTTGCCCATCTGTGCTTGACCATGTTGATCTTTACATACATAATATGTTTAATGTGGTTAATTTGTTCACTGTTTTTTGAAATGTCCTTTTTATTTCTTTTTAATGCTTGCTGTATGTTTGTTTTTGTTTTCTCCATTTTTTCTTTAACTTTCTTTACTTCAAGCATTATTTCCCTGTTTTTCTCAGTTGCATTCTCCAGTATATCCAGTTCCCGCTTTACCTGCTTATTAAGGGGCTCTTTGGGTTCCTCCCTTATTGGTGATTCTGTCTTACTAGCTTTTATAGTGTCTAGCTTGTGTCGCTCATTGATGAAGTATTGACGTCTTCTGTCCAGAGTATCCTTCTCTTGGTATATTTTAGTCCACATTTTCAGAAGGTTTGTTTTTTCCTTAGCAACTGAATTTTTGCTTTGTTTGAGTTTCTCAGTTATATTTTTTATTTGGAAGTTAAATTGCTTTAATAGTAGGTGATGTTTGTTTTTTTCAGATGTCAGTCTCTCAATGTCTTCCTGTTGCCCCTCTGTCTTTGTCTTTAAGAAGTCAATTTCATTTGTCTTTCTTTCTGTCTGTCTCCAGAGTTGTTCGATCTCCTCCATTGCTTGACATATCAGTTGCCTTTGTCTTTTTAAAGTTTCTTTTTGGGTTTTCATGTCAGTTCTTGTTTGTTTGCTATCTGATTGCTTTCTGTTTTCCATTGTTGAGTTCCATTCTGTTGTCATCCTGCTGTCTTTGTTCTGTTGGTAAAAATAAATGAATAAACAAAGTGGCCAAACCATAACTAACAAATGACAAGACATTCTAAACTCATACTGTGTTGGAAGATAACAAGTAAAAGAGGGATAACCAGAAATTGACAGATGGATTGGGGCCACAACTGCAGTCATGTGGATGCTGTACCAGTCCATCATGGTGAACAGAGAGCTAAATATAAAAGCGAAGATCTCAATCTACTGTTTGCTCTACATCCCTACCCTCACCTATGGTCATAAGCTTTGGGTAGTGATTGAAAGAACAAGATCACAGATACAAGCATGACATTAGCTTTTTCTGAAGGGTGGCTGCTAATCCTCCACATTGAAAGAAGCCAGTTCGGGTGGTTTGTGTGTCCCACAGGGCGGAGGCCCTGGAGGCCTGGGGTTCTCTGCTTAGACTGCTGCCCCCACGACCCAGCCACAGAGAAGATGGATAAATGACATAATTGTTTATATCACATTTACAGTATTTTTTGGCAACAATGTAATAATGTAGTTGGGTTATCTGAGGTCTGTTCTATAGCAAATGTAGAAAAAAATGTTTTAAGAAGAGCCAATATAACTCGGTGTTCTAAAGAATGGGACTGTTTCCTTGCAAGACCATAGCGCGGCTACGTCTGCAGCCTGTCCACAGCTTGGACACAAACATTTCACTGCATGTGTTACTCTGTATGATTGTTGTTTAATGCTTTTTAAAATCATATTCAAGTAGATTTTGAAATGAAGATAGCTTGTATTTTTGTTTTTTGCATTAGAGGTGTTTCAGAGAAGTTGAGTTTTGTAATTGCATTTTTACCTTGTTTATACTTGTACTTGTACTTTTTTTTTTTTTTTTTTTTTAATGCATTTGTAGTAGATATCTCCAGACCAAATTTTACCATTATGACACAGACATCATAAGTCTGAGGTGAAAAAAAAACTAAGCATAAATTTAGAGGTAACTGTGCTTTTGCTGTAGCTGCTCCAAAGTTTTGGAATGATCTGCCCTTCCACGTTAAGCAGGCCTCTTTTCTTTCTAAGTTTAAAACGTTTCTTAAAACATATTTATTTGCTGAAGACTTTGGCCTTTTTTATAACAGGTTGACTCTGTTATGCTGTTCATAAAAAACAAACAAAAAAAAACAAAAACAAAACTGGAATATATAGATAGATATTCCAGTGATGACCTGTGCTCTAAACATTTCTAGGAATCTTTTTGCAACACATAAATGTGTTGGCTACTATACAGAGTTTATCAAACAAGTGTGAGTCTACTATTGGATAAATAACTGTATTAGGTATTACTTTCTCTCTGTGAAAGCTTATAAATATTTTAAGTATATGTATATAAATAATATATAATAATAATAATAAATATAAATACATCCTGATTGTAAAACTAATAAAATTACAACATATTAGTAAAACTGAGTCAATGTATTGAACCAAATCAAAAGTATTGTTTTTATGCCTTCTATCTATCCTATGTCAGTTCCCTGCCCCCAGTCCCCACTTCAAACCTTGGATGAGTAGAAAAACTATAATTCATCCTACCTCCATGTTCTTTTGCCTTGTAAATTTAAAAACAAAGCTGTGTAGCAGGTCATCTAAGAGTCCTGTGCTGGTTCACTTTGACGGCAGTTCTGTGGAAGTGTAGCAAGTGAGCTAATCTGACCTAAACATTGTATATCTTCTCTGTCCACACCACCACTTTGATTATCAGATACACATGGCATCCAATAAGTGTGTCTAATTGGATAATAGGTAATGTTTGGCTGCAAAAACGTCATGCTCCCTGAGTCTGGTCTCAGCTGATAAGGGTGGGGTCCATACTTGGCTGCATAGAGCCATTCTCCATGTATGCAAAACACACAGACTTGTGTGCTTACTATGCTTCCGTATTCCAACATTTTAAAGATACAAATAACATCTGCTAGCTTTTTTAGTAGGAATCGCTTGTGAAAAGTAGTGTGCAGTGTGATTATGTACAGAATTTGTTCAAACTAATAAAACCTTGACTTGAAACCCGCATTAAAAGGGAATACGGTATTTAACAACATTTACATACACCATATACTTGTATCTGACAATACAGGAAAACCACAGTTCTACAGGTTCAGAGGAGACCATGTTGGTATTTACAAAGTGGTATATCAAAACCACAAATTCTTTGCAATTGCATTATTCTTAAAATATTTTATAAATATAACTTAATATGACTTCACTGTTTCTAAGACAGTCATAGAGTGGTTTAAATGACTTACACATTTTATACAGTGTCCTCACTTTTGGGGATTGGGCTGTATTTTAAGTGTCTCCCATTTTACAGAAAAAAAAGCCATGTGAAAATATTTCAGTTTTAATTGCATATGTCAGAAATATGAACTATTCAGAACAACTTGAACGGCTGAAAGGTTACAACTGTAGACAAGATAAGGAAAAGCTGCCATACTTCTAATGGTCTTGCAGGCACTGCCTCATCCTCCTCCTCTGCTCAGTGCACAGAGGGAAAAACAGAGAAAGAGTGAGATTATAAATTTATGAAAGTTGAAAATAAAATACGTAGCAACTTATTGGTTCGTCACAAAATATATTGCAGATGTTTCTTGTCAGGAGTCTGGGCCTCAGTCTCTTTCTCGGCAGTGTTGGTGACGTTTGAGATAGTTTAGGTGGGTTGTGCATTAGTTTATCTCCGACACAGACTACTTTGTCTTGTCATTTTTTTATTCATTAGAGATTTAGTGGATTACTGGTGTTGGGGCTCAAGTCTAGGGGCCCATCTGCTCGGGTACTACTACAACCATTTGTATTGGGGATGGTGGGTGCTGGTCTTGAGTGGACACACACATCATAGCAAAATTGTATGTTGTATGTTTCTCTGTTTTGTCTTGCAGGCAGAGATGGGCAGTAATCTGATTACTTTTTCTTAAGTAACAAGTAAAATAAGAGATTACTATTGCAAAAAAGTAATTAGATTACTGTTACTTTCCCGTGAGCACGCTGTGTTACTGCGTTACTAAACTGTGATTTTGTTTGTGACAGTGTCACATGACAATGACGTACAAGCGTGTGACGTCCGTGGCAGCAACAGACATGTGTGGATCAACAATGGATAATATGGAGTGCGGGAGAGAGTACGACCATGTAGCATTAAAAGCTTGGAAGTACTGACATTACTTTGAAAAATTAAACTTCAAATCTGAGCAAGCACTGAGCACGCTGCCACAGAGAATGTGAAATTCACAGAGAAAACCGCTGCAGCACTGGGCAAACCTCCACTGGCCCCACTCCTGATAAACAGGTGAAAAGAAATTTAAGAGCAACAGGACTTAGCACTGCAGAATTTTGGAAACAAAATGTAAACTGCAGCTTTATTTATCCCCCTTAAGAGATGGCTTCTCAGATGGCACAGCCACATCCAGATGCCTTCCTGACCACTGTGCACAGACTATGCACCTTTTTAGTTGTTTACTTATTTATTGCTTTGTTATACATTCCAAAATCTTCTAGATTTATAGTTTACAACAGCAGATCACTTCTCAACATCGATAACAATTTGCATATGTAATCGTGAGCAGTTTTAAACCCGAACGGTCCTGGCTGACTGAGATACTACCCGGCGTGGACAGGACGCTCACCCGAGGCAAAGAACAAAGAAGCGCCGGGAGGAAACGCGCTGGCGTTCGGAACAGACTGAGGCAGCAGGCGACTGTGCACCTCTGCCCAATATCCTGCTAGTAATGTTCAATCATTGGAGAACAAACTAGATAATCTGAGGGCAAGAGTCACCTTCCAAAGAGACATGAGGGACTGCAACATTCTGTGCTTCACTGAGACATGGCTGACCCCCGCCATGCTGGACCGTGCTGTAACTGCATCTGATTGATCTGAACAGAACGGCAGAGTCAAACAAAACCAAAGGTGGAGGATTGTGTCTTATGGTAAACAGAAAGTGGTGTGACACCAGGAGCATATCTACGCTCTCCAGCGTCTGCTCTCCACATCTGGAATACCTGAGCATTAAGTGTCGCCCTTTTTACCTGTCCCGTGAGTTGGTCTACACAGGTATGGCTTTGTCTAAACTACATTATGTGCTGAGTGCATTTCAAAACAAGGATCTGGGTTCAGCCCTCATTGTGGCAGGAGACTTTCATAAAGCAAACCTCTGACAAGTCATGCCGAACTTTTACCAACATGTCACATGTCCGACAAGGGGAGACAGAATCTTGGACCATTGCCACACACCATACAAGCAGGGCTACAAAGCTATTTCACACCCAGCTTTTGGGAAGTCTGACCATAATGCCATCTTCCTAATTCCTCAGTGTAAACAACACATACAGAGAGATGAAGTAACCACAAGGGAGCTGAAACGCTGGTCTGCCAAACACTACAGGACGCGCTCAATGACGTAGACTGGGACATGTTCAGGGCATGTGCAGTTGACATCAATGGGTTTATGGAAGTAGCAGTAAGCTTCATTAGCATGCTAATGGAGGAGATCATCCCCACTGCAAGAGCCGTGACATTCCCGAACCAGAAACAGACAGATCGATCCGCACTGCAGTGAACGCCAGGACCGCCACCTACAACGCAGGTCTCGCGTCTGGCAATATGAGCGCCTACAAAACTGCTTCATACGGCGTGCGGCACGCGGTGAGGGATGCCAAACGCTGGTATCAGGAGCGCATGGAGTCTCGCTTCCACCAGGGCGACACGCGGAGCATGTGGCACGGACTACGCACAATCACGGACTATAAAGTAGGGGTGGGTTTTAATAATCGATTCATCGATTAAAATCGATTCTGGCTTGGATAGCGTGATATCGATTCATTAAAATCCTGAATCGATTTTTTTAATATAAATGTATTTTGCCCAAAATTCCAGAATCTCAGGTGAAACGTCACAAAATTTTGACAACCACCAGACATTTAAAACAGTAAATGAGAGCAGGTACAGGCTTCTGCACAAAGACGTAAACACAAAGCGTGGACCCGCAGATCAGAATCAGTGAGATGTCGCCTTTCTCACGGCACGGACACGGTCGGGGCTGAAAGCCGACTCTGATGTTTCAGCGGGCCTGCGCTTTGTGTTTACGCCCTTTTTGCGCTGATTCTAAAGCTGTTAGTTTTATCTCTCTCCAAACAATATTGACCGAACCAGCAGCAAAAGAAGATCCAAACTAAGCTTCACATAAACATTGTCATCGTCATGGACTCCCTCTTACTTTTGCTGTTTTGCTTCCACCACACACTTCATGCACAGCTCTCTCTCTTTCTCAGTGTACTTCAAGAACAGTTTCCCGTCTATCCCCGAAATCTGTTTTCTGCATTATTCGCTTGCTTGTTACGCACAAGACTACCGTTCTTACAGCGCTGTCGGCCGATGTTTTTTTTCCTTTTACTTACTTCCGAAAAGAAAACCTAGTTTCTGCCGTTCAATAGGCTTCTGAACAAATTTAAACTTTTTAAAATTATACAAAATGCAGAACGCTTAGCCGTGTCTCTAATAAAACCGCTGTAACTTCAGAGGTAATGTTCATATGTTGATTAATGGTTTTCTTTCGTTTTTGATGTACTGCAGAATATTTTTATAAAATCCCAGGCCAGGAAAATCACCTTCATGTTTTTCTTTGTTTTATCTTCAGCTACTTTAACACAAAGGCATCTGCTGTGATGCTCACACCTTTGATAAAGTCTTGCGTGTGTCAGCTTCCTTTTTATAGATACAAAAATATGTAAATATACTGATCTGAATTATAATATTTCTGACTGAGGTAAAATTTCCCAGATTCAAATCGAATTGAATTGAATTGAATCGAATCGTGGATCGAATCGATTCAGGACCTTGTGAATCGGAATCAAATCGATTCTAGAAATCAGTGACGATACCCAGCCCTACTATAAAGCCAGGGACACAGCGCCAATCAACGTTTCTGCATTCACCAATGAGCTGAACACGTTCTACGCCCATTTCGAGGTTAGCCAGGCAGCTAATGCTAACTACTGCCTGACAACTGAGGACGGTGACATCATCAGTGAGGGACCGGTGATCAGCATCGCGAAGCATGACGTCCGAGTGGCACTGAGGAGAGTGAGTGTTAGATTTGTATTGTTTATTGTCATTTATGCTTAGAAATATTTAACCATATATGCTTAGAGGTGTATAATCGATTGTGTAGTGATAGGATGTGTGATCCTTAATAGTCTGCAAAGGCTTGGTGTGCATTCCAGAGTGTTCTGGCATTCACACCTACATCCTGGGAGCATGGGAAGAGGTCGTATCTTGTCTTATTGTTTTATGGTAGGATAAACGTAGCTATGTCAGTTTTAGGCTAAGTGCCTTTTGTTTAGATGGACCGCTAGACTCCTGGCACCAGCTTTGGGGAGTCTTCACAGGGTCACATCTTGACCCCACACACACACACACACACACACACACGCACACACACATACTTACACAACGCACAGGCAAGGTACTCTTTGTGTGTATGTAGACGTCATATGTTAATGAACCTATGTATATTCATGTGAGCTCAATAAAAGGAGTGCTATGGGGAACCTGGCTGAGAGTCTGACGGAGGTCAAGTGGGTGGAACAACACTTGGCTCCAGGCAGGTCTCCCTCATGCGTGAGTAACATGAAGAACTTTGCCTACTTGGTGTTCAGTGCTTTTGCTGTGTAGTTAAATTGTCTCGTTCCAGCGGTGGGCCTGTGCTAGAGAGACCCAACAGTGAGCACAAGGAAAGTGGTGGGGCCAGACGGCATCACCGACCATCTGCTGCGTTGCTGTACTGACAAACTAGCAGGTGTGTTCACTTCCATCTTCAACGAGTCCTTGGCAAAGTCTGTGGTCCCCACATACTTCTAGAGATCCACCATCCTCCCTGTGCCCAAGAACAACAAGCCCTCATGCCTGAACGACTACCGCCAGTTGCACTGACTTCAGTGGTAATGAAGGTGTTTGAGGGGCTACTGAAGAACATCATCTCATCCTCCATCCCAAACACCACAGATCCACTGAGTACGTCATCGCCCATGTTCTGCACACCACCAGTTCAGCGTTCAACACAATAGTGCCCAGTAGACTGTTCACAAAGCTGAAGGATCTAGGACTCAACAGCTCTCTGTGTGTATGGGTGTTGGACTTCCTCACTGGCAGAACTCAGGTGGTGAGGGTGGGTAGGTGCGTCTCCGTCAGCATCACCATAAAGCACCACTCTCGCCTCTACTCTACTCCCTCTATACTTCAGACTGTGTGGCTACCCATGGCTACAATACCATTGTGAAGTTTGCTGATGACACAGTGGTGTTGGGCGCCATCTCCAACAACGATGAAGCGGCCTACATGGCTGAAGTGAAGAATCTGGCATCGTGGTACCAGGATAACCACCTCCAGCTGAATGTTGGCAAGACCAAGGAACTGGTGTTGGACTTCAGAAGGAGTAAGGACAGAGACTACAAGCCCATTGTCATCAACGGAGCTCCAGTGGAGAGGGTGCCATGCTTCAAGTATCTTGGTGTCCACATCTCCTCCTTTCTATACAAGCGCTGTGGAGAGCATCCTCACACAGAACATTGCATCTTGGTATGGGAACAGCTATGTTAAGGAGCAAAAAGCTCTTCAGAGAGTGATCCGTACAGCAGAACACTTCTGCATGGCTGCTCTCTCCTCCCTACAGGACATTTACACCAGGAGACGCTGGTCCAGAGCAGCCCAGATATTGAAGGACCCGTCTCATCCCAGCAATAAACTGTTCCAACCTTTGCAATCAGGCAGAAGTTTCCACACCATCTGAGCAAAAACGGAGAGGCTCAAGAGGAGCTTCTATCCTCAGGCCATCCGTGTGTTAAATCAGGACATCAATCACTGTGTGTTATAGTTGTATAACTATGCACATGACAAATAAATAATCTTGAATCTTGAATCTTGAATCAGATGTCCCAGAAAAACAGCCAACGTAAAATTAAAAAAACAAAACAAAAAAAACAAAACAGAAAACAGCCCAGATGGCCCAGCCTACTAAGTCTAGGGGCAGAGGCCAATGCAGACAAAACTGTTCAGATGATTAGCCAGAAGGGCAGTTGTTTAAAATTGTTGTCTTTTATGATCAGACTGTAATTATTGTTGTATTTGTGTGATATTTATGATTGTGATTTTACATTCTGGGTTGTACATTCTGCTGTGATAAGAGCATAGTAAATTTCATTGTATGTTTTCTTTGCATGGTATGACAATAAAGCATTTATCTATCTGATCGATTTACCAAACCTTATTCTTTGGAAAAGTAGCAGTAATCTTCCACTCCACCCTATTCATCAACTATAGAACCAGATAGATTCACATTACACATTCACATCATTTAAAAGCCTGACTTTTACCCTTGTATACCCTACTCAGACAATTCAAAACCTCAACCTTCATGCAACATTTCTCAAAGTGTCCGCAGTGTCCCACTTCCACTTTCTACAGTGTCAGTAGAGCTAAGTCGTCTGATGGTTTGCAAAAATCCCACTGAGTCTTTGAGTCAGAGTTTCATTCCATTGGGACTGCCATCAGCTGCCTCTGAAGTCATACAGGCTAACCAAGCACAACGAGACTCCTCCTTCAGAATGATGGTCCCTTTCGACTCCAACCGTCACTTATATAGACGTCTTTCTGAAAGTGTTGTAACTAAGTTTAAAGATATATTTCCTCCATTGATCCTCCACCTTTGCCATGACTCACCTTCTGTCAACCATTCTCCGCTCAGTATTAACTGTCCTCTCTCTCTGCTTTCAGTTGAATCCATGCCAGAGGCTCTTGCTTCAGCTAAATATTCAGCATCACAAACCCCAAGTTAAATAAAGCTTTGTTTTCTCACAAACTTGTCTGTCCCTTGAGTCTGCTTTTGGGTCCACCCCACGTACTGGCATTTCGGCCCCTTCTGACACTACATCAATTCTACTCCAACAGAGATTGATTATCTTGTTAGTGTTATATCTTCACTGTGTATGGCTCTGAATTCTTTGGCTAAAGCCTGAAATCAGAGGTGCTCTTCTGCCTGGTATAACTCACAAACCACAGATAACCTGTGAGCTGGAGACAAAATTGTGTCTCACTAATTTAAAAGGTCTTTATTTAACCAGTAAAAAAATCTGTTGCTTTATTTATATTTATTTATTTATTTTTTAAAAAAAAAAAGCTTGTAACATCTTACTATTAGTGATTGAAGAAGATAGACAATAGGCAAAAATATTCATAACCATCTGAGCTTTCTGAATTAACTTTTGATAATTATCTTCAAATTATCAATATGTCTATTAGACCCCATTCTTACAAGACAGCTCAAAGAAGTCCTACAACCTTAAATATAATAAATAATAATAATAATGGATTGGATTTTATATAGCGCTTTTCAAGGCACCCAAAGCGCTTTACAATGCCACTATTCATTCACTCTCGCATTCACACACACTGGTGGAGAAAAGCTACGGTTGTAGCCACAGCTGCCCTGGGGCAGACTGACAGAAGCGAGGCTGCCATATCGCGCCATCGGCCCCTCTGGCCAATACCAGTAGGCAGTAGGGTAAAGTGTCTTGCCCAAGGACACAACGACCAGGACAGAGAGCCCGGGGATCGAACCGGCGACCTTCCGGTTACAGATACGCTTCCCAACCCCCTGAGCCACGGTGAGGTCAATATATGTCAGTTAATGGGTTATAGTCATATTTTTCCTTCAACCCAATTTCTTCCTGCCTGTATGATGAGTTCCATGGGGAATTGAGAAAGACCTTTTCTCACCTCATCTCTGAGGGCAGCACAGCTAAGAAACTGTTAGAGAGTTTTCCTCCAAGCTCTGAATGATCAGATAAGGGATCAATTAGCCTCATGGGACTCCTCTTTCAAGGATTTGGGTCAAAAGGATCTGGCCGCCGGTAAAATTTGGGGATACGGATAGCAGATCCATGACCTCTTCTAAACCCTGGTTATTGCTACCAGTAAAACTTAGCCTAAACCAGGTCACTTGGTCACTACAGGCCCTTCTAGATTCAGAGGGTGAACAGAACATCATAGACACGGAATTAGCGAACCAACTGCATCTATCACTCATCCCTTTAAACCCACCTGTCCCGGTTACCGCTCTGAACAATCAAGTGTTTGGCGTAATAATGCATCCATAATAACCCATCCAACCGAACGTGTCTGTCTGGTCATGTCAAGCAACCCCCGGGAGACTCACATTTTATTTTATCTTTTGGCTCAAAAAAAGACGGCACACTCTGTCCCTGTATAAATTTCCGGAGGCTGAATGAAATCACTGTCAAAAATAAGTATCCTCTGCTGTTTATTAATTCACATTTGAGCCCATCCACAGTTCCACAGTATTTACTGCAGCAAATACCTATGGTACTTTCCCACATCCACCCTCGCCACCATACTCAACTGGATCCACACCGCCAGATTCTCCTGCCACCCTGGCGTGAGTAGAACCATTTCATTATTCACGCATCACTTTTGGTGGGAGTCCCTAAAAAAGAATCTGAGGAGCTATGCAGCTGCCTGCCAAACTGTGCCTGTATAAACACCATAATCGACACCCCACCGGATTGCTCCAACACAGACCCTGGTCGCAGATTGCACTGGATTTTGTTAATGGCCTTCCCGTATCCTCAGGCAGAACTGTAATACTCACCATAGTTGACAGGTTTTCCAAATGAGCTCATGTCATTGCTCTGGACAAATTATCCTTTTGAAATAATTTCAGATTGTGGTCCCCAGTTCATTTTGCAAGTCTGGAAGTCCTTGAGCTCGGCACTCAGGACCCGGTCAGTCTCAGTTCTGGTTATCAACCCCAAAACAACAGCCTAACTGAATGACTGAATTAGGAACTGGAATCCGGTGTCCGCTGTATCACCTCTCACAACCCGGAAACCTGGTCATCATATCTCAAATAGGTAGAGCTTGCTCACAATTCTCTCACTGCCTCTGCTACTGGTCCCTCGCCTTTCGAAGCACCCCTAGGATATCAACCACCGCTTTTCCCAGAGGCAGATATAGATCTGGCGGTTCCCTAATTTCAGTACCACTTGCAACTATGCCAACACATCTGGGCACAGGCCTTGGAAAGGCTTCTCAGTTCAGTCGAACGCCAGCACCAGTATGCTAACTGCCGCAGGACACCCGCCCCCATGGGGGCGGGTGTCTTTTGACAAGTTGTCTGTATTCTTAAAGACTTAAAAAAAAATTATCTTTTTCTGTCAGACCTGACGAGAGCTGTTAACGAACTCCGTGAGGAGGTCAGAGCCATCCGCAATACCGGCTGCAATGAATCGGTAGATGCTGGGGTACTGCCTCTGGATTTGCCCTTGCACAACATTGAGGAGCTAAACAATGCAGAGCCAGCTCTTCAATCACAAGAGGCAAATAAGGCAATGGTAAGTATATAAAGGTTATATACACTTTGTAACTATAAAGTGTAATAGCTGTCAGATGTGATTTAAATACATAACAACGGCTTGTTGATTAAACACACAAGCACTTGCATACACATTTAAGACATGAGACACGCTAATTCCATCTCTTAAAATGTGTCTATAGGTGAGACGCTTTGCCTTGATTGGAAGGACCACACTGGAGGTGCGAGTCCGCCGTGTAATGGCTTATGCCATTACAAACGAGCTGGCCTCGGTACTAAACTGGGCAGGGAAAAAAACCAAGGACCAGACAAAGCAAAAAAGGGCATTTAAAGATACAGCGCTCTGCAAATGCATATTTGGTAAGTTTTACCGTTTTTTTTGCTATATTACTTTGTCTTTCTTAATAACAAGACTTTCATGTCCGGTTAATCTGGAGATGGAGTCTTTGGTCTTTGGCTTGTTTAGTCCACGGGTTGTAGTTTGTACAGCCCAAGGACCCCATGTTTATTTTGTTTTAAAGGATACACGGCACACCATGCTAAGACTTATCACTTTTTCCGCTCATAGCTCTTTGGGAATCAAATGCGGCAGTTTGCAGATTTACGCCTGGTGACTTTCATGTTTATCAGCCTAGGAGTTTACATACTTTCTCCCCGCTGAAGACAGTTAACAAGAGCTTATTCATGTGCTCTAATTCACTTTTGTTGTTTGTGTGTGTGTGTGTGTGTGTGTGTGTATTTTTGTCCTAGATGGCCTGACGCAGCAGTTAGGGGCAAACTCTATGTCCGAGTTTGTCTTTGCGCAAGCAGTGCAGAAATGGCTCCGATACGCCCCAGATCGTTTGGGTGGTGCAGGACGCACATCATGCATCCCCATCCTGGAGTAAAAAATTACAAACTTCTGTGAAACATATACATGTAAATAGGAAACTGTCTTTTAATAAAGTATTTAGCAAACGAAACATGACTATTGACCTTTTTTTTTTTTTTTTTTTTTTTTTCTCTGTTACATCACATGCAATGCTTTCTTATTTTAGGATATTAATATTGACATGATACATTGTGAGACATTTGGGTTTTTTTTTTTTTATAAAGGTTGTCCAATTTGAGGAATAAGTACAATTATGTGTTTAGGTGGTTTAAGTATTGATGGAAAGATGCAGTAGTTTAGTATTGGTTAAAATACCTATAAAGAAAGGTAGATTTCCAGTCATGATTTAACTGTTGTTTTAATAAAAAGCAACTGTGCGAAAGAGGTGGAAAATCAACACCATAGCTCAACAGTGTTTCAATATCAGAATCTGACATTGTTTCAATGTCAACAGTATTAGAAAATACAACGTTGAATCAATGTCAGGTTTCAACATTGATTCAACATCAAAACCTGACGTTGTTTCAACGTTAAAAAAGGGTGCAAGAGTGACGTTAGGTCAATATCACACTTCAACGTTGATTCAGTGACACAGCCTGATATTGACTCAACAGTGTTTCAATGTTTCCTTGCTATCTGGGCAGGTATCAGGTGGGGCTGAAGGTATGGCTCGCAGGTCATGGACATTCTCCACTTAATGCCCCAAAACATAAGAAACTTGTCTGCTGTAGGGCCAGTACAGTGTCAGTGCTGGCACCTTGTAAGCCATTGTCTTACAAGGTGCCAGCAGTAGAGATAGATGTGTTCAAGCCTTTCATCTCCAGAGGTTTTCCTTCACTGACTGGAAGTGAGGTGGATATGGGCAGAAATCTGTGCCATCAAAAACTGAATTTGAATAAGTTAAATTCAAATTTAAATTGCTCAGATTGAATGTGACTTGTAACTTGAATAAATGCTTTTAAAAACTGAATATGAATTAGCCTAATTTGAAATTCAATTTATTGGTTTGAAAATGATCATCACTAAACCGAAATTGAATGTTATAGTTTGAAAATGAATTCATTTGCTTTGAAACTGTATTTTATCCTTTAAAATTTAGCTCTCGAATAATTTCAGATTCACTTAACACATGTTAAATACAATATTACATTTGGATCACTTTTTATTATTGCTGTAATAAATCTTTTGCACTTTTTCCTCGAGTCTGCACTTCAGTCCGTTCAGTCCACCATGACACTGTCCATGTTACTAGTTTATTTCAGCCTCACTTTAACAGGGTAGGATCCAAGGTAACAGGATCCTCATGCTACTTGGTGTTACCTTGAGGCTCAATCATGTCTCTCTACCTCACTTTCACCATTATTATTTTCATCCCTTCCTGTTTCCCTGTGACAATATACAGATAACCCTGTTGCAATTCCCTGTCTAAAAATATGGTATCAAATCCGGCCACACCTTAATTCTGTCTCTGCCTCTGCTCTGGCCCCAATGTGTAACAATCATCTCTTTCCCCCATCTCCTTTGGAATCTTCCTTCCATATATGTGCAAGAAATGGTATAAAATGTTTTTTAAATCATTTTTTCAAAGACAACACTTTTAGTGATATGTCTTATTTGTACGATTTGCCCTCATTTCATTTATTCCGCTATTCTCAAATAAGATACTGTGCAGCCTCTATTTTCCCAGTTTCCAAATCAGCCCCCCAAGCATTCATGGAAGGACTTATTTTAATTGAAACCTCACAGTAAGACTCTCATATTAAGAATATATACTTTCATTATTGCATTGGGCAATTACTCAACCAAAAATATCACTTCCAGTTGGGAATAGGAACTGTGTCCTAAGTTTGGGGAAGATTACTGGGACACTGCTGCTCCGCTTTTTAACTCCAGCCGATAGGACCATTTCTCACACCCATAAACATAAACTTCTCTTTACTCTTTTTTATACTGCTGACACTTTATTCACTCTTAGTCACTTATAGTTATTTATTCACTTATTTAGTCTCTCTAATTTTAAAACTGTGTATATACTGTATATTCTAAGTATTTTTTTTTTTATCTCATTTTTATTGTCTGTTTATGCCCTGTCCTTATCTTTAAGGTCATGATGCTCTGTTGTCTCTTAATTGCCCCTTGGGGATAAATAAAGTCTCTCTGATCTGATCTAAAAGTAGTTGACAGAATTCATACCTCATCCTCATGTGCAAGACTTACCCTTACCAGTTTAAGACAGTATACAGATTGCACTTGTCAAAATCAAGACTATATAAAATTTATGTTGTAATCATCACTCACATTTATTACATTTTATTTTTGCATAAGATTTTCCCTGTGTTATGCTTGCTGACAGATGCTATTTGTAGTATTAATAATTAAAAGCACTGCCATAGGCAATGAATAAGGAAAAAGAGATAGCAGTTAGAGTTGGTGCGATTTGCTTCTCCCTGCCAGTTGCTGCCAATATATGACACTGTTAATTAAACATTGTTAAAATTTATTAGCGTGCAATGGTCTTTTTACGTTGTTAACACCGGTTAACACAACTTCCCGGAAGCAGCGCCAGCTGGAACTCTCCCGAGGACGGTGGCGGTGAAAGAATAGCAGCGCTATCCTCGTAGGACACCGAGGACAGCGTTAATCCGAACGGTGAGGTCCGCCGCCTTAACGGTAAATTTGAAGGTCCGATTAATGCTCGCAAAACGATTACCGACCTGTCATTTTTACCACCAGCAACCGATTCTCTAACTTCCAGAGAACTCCCTTATACGACGCAACGGTTAGGGAACTGAGTGGGTGGGTGTGTGGGGGGTTGGGGGGCTGCAGATGGTTTCCTTGTTTGCTGGGAAGATCCGTGGTTCGATCATCAGAATAAAGACAACGTCCTCAGTGGTTGTATCAGGAAGAACATCAGCCATCAAGATCTAACAAATCACAGCGGAGTTATATGTAAATGCTGTAATCACTACTACACAACTTCAATAACACGTTTATTTGAGGGCGCACACTTGTCACACCCAAGCACTCTTGTCACTTCCGGTATAACACTGCTCGTTCCGACTGAAAGGAGTGGGAGCGGCCCTCATGTCACGTTGTGGTTGTAGCAAGATTCCAGAACAAGGCTAAAACGATGCAGGAACTTAGACTACTGTACCTCTAAAATAAAAGCACAGACTTTACGCTATGAGTTGCGTTTGTGTGACGCAAAAAAGACAAGATGAATGTAGCCAGCAACCGAAAGCAAAAAGACAATTTAGAAAATAAAGGCAAAAGTTAAACAAAACACATTTGTGCTGGGAAATTTACATATCTTGTGTTGAATGTAAGATATGTCAAATTCAATTTTGCAATATTTATAAAGGAATAGAGTCTTCATAGCTCTGAGATGGGCCTGGGAGGTCGAGTGCTATGCTATGCACTACTTTAGTTTTTCATAAGACTACATCCTGATTAACCATTGCCACTTGAAACGATAATCATAAATTAATCAAGAGATATAGTTCTGTGATCTATTATTTTGAGTGTTAATAATATGGGCTACAGTGTCTAATTCTTATATTGACCAAAATAAAAGGAAAGAAGTCGACAAAATTATTTCTACATAATCTCAAACAGCCCTATCTTTGATTACAACAAACAGTGATGACATAATCACCTTAAATTCATCTTGTTGTTGGCCGTCATCTTTGTCCAACTGGTCTATTAAAAGAGCATGATTGTTGGGTGTTGATTTTAATTTAAAAGAAAATCGAATACAAGCTGACCACGGAGCTGAAAATCTAGATGTAAATGATTTCATCAATCGTCACTTTATTTTGAAATGTTCCACTGGAAGTATAATGTTTAGAGCATTTAACTTCACACCTATTTTGTTGTACAAAACGTATTGTGCCTCGGGTTCATACAGCTCCTCCGGCTACTCCTAGGGAGTTGCTCTTATTTGACAATTATAAATTTTGAGGATTTATAGTGAAATAACAGAACTATATAGGCTGGATACTTTTCATGCCCATTTTTTTCAGCTTTGGACTCTGGGATAGTTCTTGTTTTTGTGTTGGATGTGGACCGAATTCAGTAGGGATCCCAGCAGACATTCCCCTGTGATTTGGTAAGTTAGGACTTTGTTCCCCTCCAACATCCGTCTATATAAGTGTAAGAATCTTGTGTGACCTCAGTCACAGTCGCTTAAAACGAAAAATCTGCCTCCCGGAAACAGTGGTTATATGGTAACTTACGTTCATAACAGGTAGTTCATGAAAACCAGAAAAACGAATAAGTTAACATACGACAAGATCACTGCACACAAAGTAAAAACTTGATCCTTAATCAAACCACAAAGGAAGAGGACGGAATATAATAGGCAGCTTATTTTGTGCAGCTTAATTTTGCAGTTAAAGTTCTGGATGTGTAAAATTAACATGCAAATCAGGTGACATGCACTCATCAGGAAAGACACTAAAACCTATATTGCAGGGGTTTAACTGACAAGTCCAGGACCAAAGAGAAGTGGGGGGGGGGGGGGGGGAACTAAGAAGAAGCTTGGTATAATAAACATCTTATATAGGCTGTGCATATTCTCTCATCATTCTCTCTGTCTGAAAGCATATTAATGAAAAAATAACAACTGTAACTGTTTTAGCTGATTTTTTTTTTCTATTAGAAATTTACTTTTTTTTTTTTCAAATGTTTTCATGCCATTTAATGTTTTGATAGTACAAATTCTGTGTGATTGTAGGAAATGGCAACTGCTCTCAGTAGTCGATATCCTGGTGGACGTGGACCAAATAGAAGTAAGGGGCGAATTTTAGGCATCATTGATGCCATCCAGGATGCAGTGGGGCCACCCAAACAAGCAGTTGCTGACCGGAGGACTGTAGAAAAAACTTGGAAACTCATGGATAAAGTTGTAAGTCTTGAGAAATGACCTTGGCCATCAGTGCTTCTAAAGTGATATGCAGTGCCTTTTGACATCCAAACATGGTATATATTATGTTATCCAAGAAGTTCAATTTTGTTCCCATCTGACCAGACTGTATCCTCACAGACTTGTCTAAATGTTGTTCAGCAAACTTTAAACGCACTTCAACATGCTTTTTCTTCAGCAATGGAGTCTTGGATCATGAGCATCCATACAGGCCATGGCATTTGAGATTATTACTTAATATCTTCTTTAAAACACTTATACCTGCTGATTCCAAGCCTTTCTGTACCTCTTCACAAATGGTCCTTGGCTCTTGGACAACTCTTCTGATAGTTGTTTTCACTCCTCTGAATTATAGCCCAAACAGTGCTCACTGGAATCTTCAATAGTTTAGAAATTCTTCTGTAAACAATGCCATCATTGTGTTTCTTGCAACAATAAAGTTCCATAGGTCTTGAGAGCACTCAGTGGTTTACCCATCACAAGATATTTCTTGTGTGAAACCTTGGTAATGAGACAGCTTTTAATAGGGCATCAGTTGGGACTGAACCATCAGTCTATCTATCCATCTGTCCAATTTCCTCCACTTATCCATGTGGTCAGCAGCCTAAGCAGAGAAGCCCAGATATCCCTCTCCCTAGAACCAACTCCTCTAGCTTGTCTGGGGGAACACTAAGGCAGTTGAGAGATATAATCTCTCCAGCGTGTCCTGGGTCTGCTACAGGGCCTAGATGCTCTACTCTCAGCTTCTCCCGGATTGTCTATCTCCTCACCCTATCACTAAGGGAGAGTCCAGCCACCCTTCAGAGAAAGTTCATTTCTGCTGGTTGTGTCCGCAATCTTGTTTTTTCAGTCACCCCCCAGAGCTCGTGACCATTGGTGAAGGTAGGGATGTAGATCGACCACTAAATCAAGAGCTCAATTTTCACGCTCAGCTCCCTTTTGACCATGACGGCATCACTGCTGCCACAGTACCAATCCACCTATTGCTTTCCCATTCTCCACTCCCCTCACTTGTGAACAAGCCACCAAATGATGAAACCAAATGAACCACATCCTCTGCAAAAAGCAGAGATGAGTGGAGACCACTTAAGTGGAAACCTTCCCTTACTTAGCTACACCTAGAAATTTTGTCCATAAAACAGCTGAAGCAGTTGATATCAATTTGCATTAATTGGCAGGATGGCTTTCTAATTACTGATAGAGTTTAGCTGGTGTCAGGCTTTCCATGTATTTTTGCACCTCCCTTTCTTCATGTGTTCAATACTTTTTCCCTGTGTTGTTTATCATTATTACACACAACTTAATTAAGAGACATCTGTGGTTTGATTTCTTTGCATATGTGGGCTGGATGGGTTTACCGACATCTGGTGAGAATTTCATCTCAATAGAACCTTTAGAACTACATTTATTTACAAAAGTCCTTATCAAAATCCGTCATATACATACCTGAGTTACATAATGAAACTAGTATATGCATAATATTGTTCCTGTTGTTCCTCTCATGCTGCCACAGCGGCTCAGGTAGAGTGGCAGGAGAAAATTTGATGTGCATTGAGAAAACATTGATTTTTCATTTATTGATTAATTCCTTTGCAACAGGTGCGGCTCTGCCAAAATCCCAGACTCCAACTGAAAAACAGTCCACCATATATCCTGGATATTTTACCTGATGCCTACCAACACCTGCGGGTCATACTAGGCAAATATGAAGAGAACCAGATGATCATACAGCTTAGTGAGAATGATTACTTTAAAATCTACATTGATAGCCTTATGAAGAAATCCAAACGAGCTATCCGGCTCTTCAAAGAGGGAAGAGAGAGGATGTACGAGGAGCAGTCACAGGACAGGTATGACGACGGGATATTTCCTGGCTTTTGTGTTTTATGTTAACACAGGTTTTCTTGGTTTTCTCTGGAAGACTGCTTTAAGAGAAGTAGCTATCCTATGATGTCTCTCAGACAGAATAGGAACAATAATAATTAACAGTTTTGTTTCAGATTTAAAAATTACAAGCTTTTTGGAGGTACACTCTGTTCTGGCCACTTCATTCCAAAGCTATATATATTTGTGTACATTTGGCTAGATATGCACAGCAGATGCTCCTTGATGCCCTCAGATGTCAGTTTCCTTTTTGAATACTGTACGAGACGGTGCTCTCTTTTTGTTTTACTCATGATAACCATAGTCACAGAGACAACATGACTTACATGTCTTACCATTCACCCTTAAATGTTATCTAAATAACATTTTCTTAAAATCTTAATAGCTCAGTTTTCCAGCCTCTTACAACCAACTCATATGTGTCACACTTGCAATTACAACTGTGAAAGTCAAAAGTTTCCATAAGTACTTCAACACACCAACTCCTGCTCTTTGTCATAACGCTCAATATTAAGTTGCAGGTTGATTCATCTGAAAAATATGTTGGAATGATCTTGACAACTTTAAGTTGTTTTTTTTTTAATCTCAGCCACATCGTGATGATAGATATTTGTAACTGTACATGGCTGGTTAGACAGCTGAAATACTGTGATAGCAGAATGAAGATGATTCTCTGTGAAAACTTTACCCATTGCAGAGTTACAGGAAGAACACTTCACATTCTTTCCATGGTCCGAGTTGCAAAGTAGTCGTATAATCCAAAAAGTAACTATGCAGAGAGTCTCTGCTGCAATTTCATCTGTTTTCAAGGTGCACTGCTTCACTGTACTCTGCAGTCCATATTGGAGCTTAATAAAACACACATATATTACATTTTTTTTTACTGATTTTTTTACTTTATTCTTTTTTACTGATGTCCAGACAGCCCTTCTGACTGACTTTCTTCCCAAACTATCTAAGGATAAATGCCACTACACATCTTGCGCATTGCAAAGATTTGATATGAAATTCTGATTTTTTTCAAATGCAAGCCTGTCGTGTAACATATACAGAAGGCCCAGCCAGATGGTGTATTCAATTCCAGAAACTTCTTGCTATGAGTCAACAGGTATAAAAACTAAATGATTTATGTCATTTAAAAACTGTTTTTGCAATAGGTAATTTAAATGTGTAAGGCTCCAGTAATTCTCAGGAGCCCTTTCTGATAGCTATGCGCAGAGCTTCAGAGGGAAAATCCCCACACACTTTACATCCGCTTCATATATTTCCTTTTTATCTCAGCTGAAGAAGCATCCAGCACCCTTTTTGATCTGTATGTGTGAAACTCTTTCTCTCTTTTTTTCTTACTTTTATTCTCTTATTGCCTCTGATTGTATAGGCTTAATTTATTGCAGTAAAACACAGTGTTTACTATAAAAACTATATGTTGCTGTTGCAATATGGTAAAGAAGAAACCATAGAAACATATATTTCACGTGTGAAGATTTATAAATGTCATATCTGAATCACCTGACAAATTATTTAGCTATTTAGTACATTCTTGGTAGTTACATGATGTTGTATGAGTCAGTATTTCTAGACTTTTAACATAGCTGTTTTCATTTGCATAAAGCAAAGAGTCATGCGGTGTGTGTGGGTTCGTGATGATTCCTTCTGCTTCAATGAAGTCTAAAAGAACAGTTGAACCAGTTGCAGGGTTTGATTTCTGTGTTAATCAAATTGATTTCCGGTTATATCAAATAGCTTTTGCAGTTACAACATGAGGTTGAGCTTTTACATTATATGCATATGTTGCAGGATGCCTGTTAAACCAGACTAAGTGAGAAGTGTTCCAGCAGTTTTTCCCATAGTTGAATTTTGGAACCTATACCAGTGATTATTAGGGAGAAAGTACATCCTGATATTTACATATCAGCAAATACTTTTCAAAATATTTTCACAAATACTATACATAGATGTTAAAGATGTGAAACTGGAAAATGATAGGGGCATTATTCATCAACTCTTCTCAATGTTCTCAAGTGGATGTTCTGCTGACACATTGAAAGAATGGCAAACAGTTTCAAAATTACATGCATCCTTTTTTGCTGTCTAGCAATGACTCTTTTAACATAAGCAACTCAATTTCACTAGCATACAATGTTTAAATAGACCCTAGCTAGAACAGTGTGAAAATATATGTAGTTGTAAATATATAGTCCGAGTTTATTCATACATCTTTTTATTCATATCGTGAGAAAGTAGACTCTTAAACATACAGGCAAGAGGCTCTCTTTCATCCTACAAAAGACTGAGAGACAGGGTGTCTGTGTCTTTGCTTATGTCTGTTTGAGTAATTGTGTTTTAAACTGGAGAAGTACGTTCAAGCACACATCTGTGAAGGTTATGTGAAGAAGAGCATTTCTAAAAGTTTAAGAATGATCTGCAGTCTCTTTTGTATTAAATTTGAGCCTCTCATTAGAAACAGACTCATGGCTGTTTTATTTAATTGAGCAAGTTAACCTCTTCCTTTTCAATTTTTTACTTTGTAGTACAAATCTTTGACACCATAGTACTTTAGTGACTCTCTCTATTTGTCCTGCCCATTGGCAGTTAATGCCCAAAGCAGATGATGTCATTCTTAAGCAAGGGTAAACCCTTTTTAGAAAAGAGCCCATCAAACAGCCTAAAATGACACTGACAAACATGAGTGGTTTCATAATTCAATGCTGAAAATGATAAATTTATTATATAAAATGTCATTTGCTAAAACTGAGCCGTAAAACAAAGTTGCAGTAAATTAGCTCTGCTAAAAAAGATTTTTTTTCCTGATCTTGCTGAAGGTTGCTTCAGCTTATGCTGAAACAACTTTTTTTCTTCTGTGATCCTCATTTGATAGTTCACATACTACACCACATACTTTTGTACTCTCATATACATTTTTATGTAGCCTATATTTCTGTGACATTTTATACCAGAATAGTTAAGGTGTTAAGATTATTAAAATCTCAAAAGAGCATTAGCAAGGACTGTTTATATTTTTAGCATATGACCACTCAGCAAACTGCCAAGAAAAAATTTTATTTAATAGGAAGGGAAGTGATCCTCTCCAAAAATAGGCTTAGCATGGGGCAGTTATCTTCTGTGGCTAGTTGAGAGTTGAGGGTAAAGAAAAGAGAGAATAAAAGTATAGACGGAAAAGAAAAGCATAGTCCATTTTTCTTTGTTTAATTTGATATTCACTGTATCAGTTATTTCTTTTAATTTGTTCATGAGAATGGGCATGCTTTTACTGTACTGTGCAAAAGTTTTAGGCAGGTGTAAAAAAAAAAATGCTGTAAACAAAGAATGCTTTCAGAAATGGAAGTGTTAATCATTTATTTTTATCAATCAACAAAATGCAGTGAATGAACAAAAGAGAAATCTAAATCAAATCAATATTTGGTGTGACCACCCTTTGCCTTCTTTTAGGTACAGTTGCACACAGTTTTTGAAGGAACTCGGCTGGCAGGTTGTTCCAAAAATCTTGGAGAACTAACCACAGGTCTTCTGTGGATGTAGGCTTCCTAACATCCTTTTGTCTTTTCATGTAATCTCTGACACCATCGATGATGTTAAAATCAGGGCTCTGTGGGGGCCATACTATCACTTCCAGGCCTTCTTGTTCTTCTTTACACTGAAGATAGTTCTTAATGGCTTCGACTGTATGTTTGGGATCATTGTCCTGCTGCAGAATAAATTTGGGGCCAATCATACACTTCCCTGATGGTATTGCATGATGGAGAAATATCTGCCTGTATTTCTCAGCATTGAGAACACCATTAATCCTGACCAAATCTCCAACTCCATTTGCAGAAATGCATCCCAAACGTTCAAGGAACCTCCACCATGCTTCACTGTTGCCTGCAGACACTCATTATTGCACCGCTCTCCAGCCCTTCAACAAACAAACTGCCTTCTGCTACAGCCAAATATTTCTAATTTTGACTCATCAGTCCAGAGCACCTACTGCCATTTTTCTGCACCCCCATTTCCTATGTTTACGTGCATACTTGAGTCACTTGGCCTTGTTTCTACGTCAAAGGCATGGCTTTTTGGCTGCAACTCTTCCATAAAGACCACTTCTGGCCAGACTTCTCCAGACATTAGATGGAATGTCCCACTGTCTTTTGCCAGTTCTGAGCTTATGGCACTGCTGGACATCTTCTGATTTCAAAGGGTAATACAGTGGGGCAAAAAAGTATTTAGTCAGCCACCGATTGTGCAAGTTCCCCCACTTAAAATGATGACAGAGGTCAGTAATTTGCACCAGAGGTACATTTCAACTGTGAGAGACTGAATGTGAAAAAAAAATCCATGAATTCACATGGTAGGATTTGTAAAGAATTTATTCGTAAATTAGGTTGGAAAATAAGTATTTGGTCACCTCAAACAAGGAAAATCTCTGGCTCTCACAGACCTGTAACGTCTTCTGTAAGAAGCTTTTCTGTCCCCCACTCGTTACCTGTATGAATGGCACCTGTTTGAACTCATCATCTGTATAAAAGACACCTGTCCACAGCCTCAAACAGTCAGACTCCAAACTCCGCCATGGCCAAGACCAAAGAGCTTTCGAAGGACACCAGGAAAAGTATTGTAGACCTGCACCAGACTGGGAAGAGTGAATCTACAATAGGCAAGCAGCTTGGTGTGAAAAAATCAACTGTGGGAGCAATCATCAGAAAATGGAAGACATACAAGACCACTGATAATCTCCCTCGATCTGGGGCTCCACGCAAGATCTCATCCCGTGGGGTCAAAATGATCATGAGAACGGTGAGCAAAGATCCCAGAACCACACGGGGGGACCTGGTGAATGACCTGCAGAGAGCTGGGACCAAAGTAACAAAGGTCACCATCAGTAACACACTACAACGGCAGGGAATCAAATCCCGCAGTGCCAGACGTGTTCCGCTGCTGAAGCCAGTGCATGTCCAGGCCCGTCTGAAGTTTGCCAGAGAGCACATGGATGATACAGCAGAGGATTGGGAGAATGTCATGTGGTCAGATGAAACCAAAGTAGAACTTTTTGGTATAAACTCAACTCGTCGTGTTTGGAGGAAGAAGAATACTGAGTTGCATCCCAAGAACACCATACCTACTGTGAAGCATGGGGGTGGAATCATCATGCTATGGGGCTGTTTTTCTGCCAAGGGGACAGGACGACTGATCCGTGTTAAGGACAGAATGAATGGGGCCATGTATCGTGAGATTTTGAGCCAAAACCTCCTTCCATCAGTGAGAACTTTGAAGATGAAACGAGGCTGGGTCTTCCAACATGACAATGATCCAAAACACACCGCCCGGGCAACAAAGGAGTGGCTCCGTAAGAAGCATTTGAAAGTCCTGGAGTGGCCTAGCCAGTCTCCAGACCTCAACCCCATAGAAAATCTGTGGCGGGAGTTGAAAGTCCGTGTTGCTCGGCGACAGCCCCAAAACATCACTGCTCTCGAGAAGATCTGCATGGAGGAATGGGCCAAAATACCAGCTACTGTGTGCGCAAACCTGGTAAAGACCTATAGTAAACGTTTGACCTCTGTTATTGCCAACAAAGGTTATGTTACAAAGTATTGAGTTGTATTTTTGTTATTGACCAAATACTTATTTTCCACCCTGATTTATGAATAAATTCTTTACAAATCCTACCATGTGGATTCATGGATTTTTTTTTCACATTCTGTCTCTCACAGTTGAAGTGTACCTCTGGTGCAAATTACTGACCTCTGTCATCATTTTAGGTGGGGGAACTTGCACAATCGGTGGCTGACTAAATACTTTTTTGCCCCACTGTAAGCACTGCTGCAGTAAGTTTCCTTGACCGACCACTTGTGTTTATGATCCTTTACATTGCCCGTTTCTTTATGCCTCCTCAAAAGAGCTTGAACAGCACATCTTGAAACCCCAGTCTGCTTTGAAATCTTTGTCTGGGAGAGACCTTGCTGTTGCAGTATAACTACTTTGTGCCTTGTTGCTGTGCTCAATCTTGCCATGACATGAAACTGTCTTTCACAACCTCAACTTGGTAGCAGAGTTTGGCCTACAAAATCCCTGACTTTGTGCAATTGTACTATAAGAACTAATGCTTATTTGAAGGCTAAAGGCAGTAACGCCAAATATTGATTTGATTTAAATTTTTGTTCACTCACTTTGCATTTTGTAAATTGATAAAAATAAACAAACATTACAACAATCATATATTCCTGAAAGCATTCTTTGTTTACTGAATTTTTTCACACCTGCCTAAAACCTTTTGCACAGTACTGTATTTCTGCAACTAACATGTATAGGCTTGATCTGGAATGTACTTCTGCAGAAGGATTTTTATTACGCTTGTTGATGTGTCATAGTGAGCAGTCCTTTGAACTGATGATGTCACATGTTCCCATGGAAGGTCTGAGCCTGAGTAAGCTTCCACAAAGTAGAACCTGGGTAGGAATAAGTCTCAGCATAAATGTATGTGTGTTTGTGAGAGTACATACATACAAAGGACTGGAAAGCTATTTTGAGAGGTTTACTCACTGCCTTCTGACTAAGGGTTTATATCAATGTGCTTTGACCTGCAGTATTATGCCCCCACCCTTCAAACACACATGAAGAAAAAAGAACAGCCCCTCCACTGTTGGATAAAAGCTTGGATTGAGTCATTTGGGTCCAAAGGGCCCATTTATTTCTTTTGTCCACATCCCCCAGCTGTAAATGGGAAATGTAGCCTTTAAATGGTGCCTTTCTACTCTACTGGAGCACTCAAAGTGCTTTATACACCGTGCTTCATTCACCCGTTGACACAGGCACTTTTCTAAGTGCTGGCCTAACAGTCATATACATTCACACTCCAATGAATTGAGCAACTTGCACAAGGATACTTTGGAAACCAGGGATTGAACCACCAACCTTCAAATTGTGAATTAGCTCTACCTCCTGTTCTACATCCAGTTCTACTTCATGAGTTATATATCTGTGAAGGTTCGCAGTCATCCAGCTCATTGTAGTCTTCGCTTAGAAAGAAAAGCATGTGGACTTCTTTAAGTTTCCTTGAGGTGAAACATCTTCGAGGAAACTTAAAGAACTCCAGACGCTTTCTTTCCAAGCTTCTGCGGGACACTCAGCTATGAGCATTGAGGTACACGAGAGACAGGGGCTGTGGCAGACAAGCTTTAAACTGCAGCATCTTCAAAGCTTTTAACCATAGCAATGCTTGCTTGTGACTGGTATTTACTAGGGGTCACTGCCGAATGGATGTGACCGGAGGATACTGTAGAGACTGGTATTGACTGAGGGTCACTACCGAACATATGCAACCAGGGAACACTGTAGCGACTCTTACTGACTGGGGATCACTATCGAACGGATGCGACCGGGGGACACTGTAATGACTGGTATTGACTGGGGGGCTCTACTGAACGGATGCAGCTGGGGGACAGTGTGAAGGAAATGGTCGAGGAAATCTCTCCCCAAAAGTGTGCTGTCAAACCCAGCATTGGCCCTACAATGCCAGACCACGTTTTCCAGTTGATTGCTCTACCCTTTAACATCCAGACTTTATAATCATAGTTATCATCAACCACAGACAACCCTTAATTGCAGAAAAGAGAATGCTTTTTATTAATAAATCTAGAAACATCTTTCTTACATCACCCTTTTAATAGAATACTGTTCCCAGTATGATAGGAAATGTTACATTTATGAATTGATAATAATAGCTTTCATCATCATTCATAAGAGCCTAAAAATGATTCAAATGAAGCTTTTGAATACCAGTACATGATGTTGGAGAAATGGTAATACATTTATCCAGGATGAAAGTAAATACTCAAGACTGAATATTGAATACAGCACAACTGTATGGTCCTTACCATATTACTTTTAATGAACAATTCATTTATTATTTAGAGACTTCTGTTATAGTGACCCTGACATTTAAAGCAAGTCTACAATGTCATAGTGAGTTAGAGGAAGCCGTTTGTGATGGAGACAAATTGTTGAGATGGCAGGAAGCCAGTAGAAATTGAGATAGTGAGCAGTTGAGCAGCTGGAGTGCACTTGTCAGCACAACAGTGTGATAGCAACTGTGTAAGCAAATTTGTGACTTTGCTGTATTTTATTTATGGGGAATCTGAAATTGATCTTTTTATTTAACATGTTGAAAAGCTGTTTAGTATGATTTCAATTATGTGTTGCTTATAACAGAACAATCAAAAAATTACATAAGTCAGCCAGCAGTTTCTGGCCATGCTACCCTAGACATGCTGAATAAATTAGCCCTAGGCTGCCTTTCATGGGCAGCTTGTCAGATGAGGCAGATTACAGACTGATAGCACAGATCATGGCAAGGACACATGAGAGACTGACCATATATCTGTCTTGTACTTTGCACTGAGCATTAAAGTGGGGTGATGCTGTAAGCAGGGAGAAAATTTACATCCAAAGAATGTATCCATGTATCCATGCATACATTATATAGCGCAGAATACATGCTGCTTTTTCTGTTTGTTTGGGGGTACTTAAGAGCAGAGCCCTCCCCCACAAGGATGTGTGGTCTTTTCCTTTGCATCCCAATGAGAAGTTATTTTGGTTGGCCCTTGGTTGATTAGAGGCCTAATGGTAACCAAAGAAGCATGAAATTACTTTTTTTCAGTGCAGGCATACACACAAGCACACTCACATGCTCATACACATGCAGACCAACTGAAGTGGAACGCTACCACAGAATACTGATGCTCACCTTTCCCACTTTAACCTAATATTACCCAAATACTTTATTCAATTTCCAAGGAAATGGAGAAAACCAGTAGATGGGCAAACATTCCAAAATTAAATCAGAAATAAAGAAAAAGTTGAAAAATATTATGAATAATTGTAAAATTATTGTATAATTTATCAAATTGACTACAGCTCTGATTGACGTGTAACTGTTCATGGCAACTGATTTCTTAGTCAACTAAACAAGGCAAACCCCCCCCCCCAAAAAAAAAAAAAAAAACTAGACTAACTAGCTAATATAGGAGACTAAGAGACACTCAGATATCAAGTTAATCTTACATTTTATACTCCAAACAGACAGTGAAGAAAAACACTAAACTGTGGTTAAATAGGACAAATTAACATCCAAAAAGTGTGATGCAGTGTATGAGTGATGCACGTTGTGCATAACGGATTTGTAGTGTTTCTGAACATGGCTGAATAACATAACAACAGTTTACCATCATTTACCATGAGTGGGCATCAATTAAAATGATAGCAATTAGATAAAAAGAGCCCCAATATGTGTAGTGTTTTATGTCCACTTTAAAGTAGTAATGCAATCACAACACAAATCCTGGTTATCTATTTCTATAAGGGGATTCCAATTAATATTTGCATGTTGTGTTTACATTACAGTTAATAGATGATGTGTTTGTCATCTGACCCATTTTATTGGTAAGACATCAATTAGGGTTCTACTGTTTTAGTGGCTCTTTTAAGTCCTTTGATTATTTGTTTGAAATAAAATTTTGACATTGCCATTTTCAATTTTTGTCAACCAGTTCATATTATAGTCATCAGTTGTTGATCATAAAATAATATGTGTGTGATGGCGAATTGTACAAGACAACAATATTAAAACTCATCTGATGGGAAAAAAATCACATGTAAAGCTAAATCTCTTATGATAGTGTTTGGGAAGTTACTAAGTTTCATTTTTGCCCTTCCTCATAGCAAAGATGGAATATAACGTCAAATATAATTGTTCAAATAAACAGGATTTTCTTTGATTGACATTTGGGGTTATGACCATTTGAAAGTTGAAAGTATAGCTATGCCATCTGTTGGTTTTAACCAGGGTCTAATAGGAAGTAATAGTAGCAGGCAACAAAGTGACAGTGTGCAATCTTTCTGTTGAAGAAGCAGCTTCTCACACATAGGTTTTCTTTGCTCTAAGTCATCCTGGGAAGTGTAAAAACTTGTTGCAATTTGTAGATAGTGTCCATATGCAGTACAGTGGGGCAAAAAAGTATTTAGTCAGCCACCGATTGTGCAAGTTCCCCCACCTAAAATGATGACAGAGGTCAGTAATTTGCACCAGAGGTACACTTCAACTGTGAGAGACAGAATGTGAAAAAAAAATCCACGAATCCACATGGTAGGATTTGTAAAGAATTTATTCGTAAATCAGGGTGGAAAATAAGTATTTGGTCAATAACAAAAATACAACTCAATACTTTGTAACATAACCTTTGTTGGCAATAACAGAGGTCAAACGTTTACTATAGGTCTTTACCAGGTTTGCACACACAGTAGCTGGTATTTTGGCCCATTCCTCCATGCAGATCTTCTCGAGAGCAGTGATGTTTTGGGGCTGTCGCCGAGCAACACGGACTTTCAACTCCCGCCACAGATTTTCTATGGGGTTGAGGTCTGGAGACTGGGTAGGCCACTCCAGGACTTTCAAATGCTTCTTACGGAGCCACTCCTTTGTTGCCCGGGCGGTGTGTTTTGGATCATTGTCATGTTGGAAGACCCAGCCTCGTTTCATCTTCAAAGTTCTCACTGATGGAAGGAGGTTCTGGCTCAAAATCTCACGATACATGGCCCCATTCATTCTGTCCTTAACACGGATCAGTCGTCCTGTCCCCTTGGCAGAAAAACAGCCCCATAGCATGATGTTTCCACCCCCATGCTTCACAGTAGGTATGGTGTTCTTGGGATGCAACTCAGTATTCTTCTTCCTCCAAACACGACGAGTTGAGTTTATACCAAAAAGTTCTACTTTGGTTTCATCTGACCACATGACATTCTCCCAATCCTCTGCTGTATCATCCATGTGCTCTCTGGCAAACTTCAGACGGGCCTGGACATGCACTGGCTTCAGCAGCGGAACACGTCTGGCACTGCGGGATTTGATTCCCTGCCGTTGTAGTGTGTTACTGATGGTGACCTTTGTTACTTTGGTCCCAGCTCTCTGCAGGTCATTCACCAGGTCCCCCCGTGTGGTTCTGGGATCTTTGCTCACCGTTCTCATGATCATTTTGACCCCACGGGATGAGATCTTGCGTGGAGCCCCAGATCGAGGGAGATTATCAGTGGTCTTGTATGTCTTCCATTTTCTGATGATTGCTCCCACAGTTGATTTTTTCACACCAAGCTGCTTGCCTATTGTAGATTCACTCTTCCCAGTCTGGTGCAGGTCTACAATACTTTTCCTGGTGTCCTTCGAAAGCTCTTTGGTCTTGGCCATGGCGGAGTTTGGAGTCTGACTGTTTGAGGCTGTGGACAGGTGTCTTTTATACAGATGATGAGTTCAAACAGGTGCCATTCATACAGGTAACGAGTGGGGGACAGAAAAGCTTCTTACAGAAGACGTTACAGGTCTGTGAGAGCCAGAGATTTTCCTTGTTTGAGGTGACCAAATACTTATTTTCCACCCTGATTTACGAATAAATTCTTTACAAATCCTACCATGTGAATTCGTGGATTTTTTTTTCACATTCTGTCTCTCACAGTTGAAGTGTACCTCTGGTGCAAATTACTGACCTCTGTCATCATTTTAAGTGGGGGAACTTGCACAATCGGTGGCTGACTAAATACTTTTTTGCCCCACTGTAATTCAAAAACAAATGACATGAATCCATTCCATAGAGGGTCTTCTGGATCAACAAGTCAGTGGTTTATTTGACTGATGAATCTTTCTATGTCACATTTATGATTGTCTGGTTTTTGCTTTCAAAAGAAGGAAATGTACCTGTCTATACTGGTTAGTTTTTGTGAATAAGAACAAATTTACTTTCCTTTTACAAAGCACTAACATTATCACCCTTTTTGTACACTCAGAAAATAAGTGGCAATATGCTATTGGATTTTAGGCTGCATAAATAACTGTGCAAAATAAAACACTGGCTCTGCATTTGTCACATTTATCATTATCAGATCATGAGATCCCTAACCCTAACCCTAACCCTGAGAAAAATGTGTTCTCACATCCTATGCCCACACATCCTTAAGTGTTATAATATGTCTGTTTTTTTTTTTTAAGTTCAGTTTTATCTAGTGTGTGATAGATGTGATATGTTGTGTGATATAGCACAGAGATCCTTCTGTAGTCGTTATTTAAGCCAGTTTGTTTTCTAATGTGCTCATGTAGTTCATATTATAGTTAACATTTTTAAAGGAAATCCAACATTAAATTATCTATAAACTGTGTTCTAGCATATGTTGGTCTAAGAGAGTGTTCGAAATGTCTGATTTGACCAGCTATTACCAGCAAATCAGAAGTTTCCTGTTTTCTGGCCTCTGCAGGAGGAACCTGACCAAGCTGTCTCTGATCTTCAGTCATATGCTGGCAGAAATCAAGGCAATCTTCCCTGGAGGACAATTCCAAGGAGACACGTTCAGGATTACCAAAGCTGATGCTGCTGACTTCTGGAGGAGATTTTTTGGTGAAAAGTAAGTGTCACCTCAGTATTATTTTTGTTGTTGTTTGTTTGTTTTTTGATAGTTGTGTATGTTATTCACTTGTCCAAATTGGACATGCACACAAATAGTTGGGAATGACATATTCCATTAAATAATCAACACCATCACTTTTAACGTGTAATGGTAAAAAGTAGTAAAACACCACTACAAATGTACCAAGCCTATTCTAGAGCTGGCTAGCTAAAAGTTAGTCAAATTCCACACTGGTGCTAAATTTCAAGTTCAAGTTCAAAGTTTATTCGCCACATGCAGTGGCATGTTGCCCTGCAGTGGAATGAACCCGCCCCCCAACCTTACACACACAACACAGACATCACATGGGGATACAAGTCAGAGAACGGTTGCATTACAGAAAAAAAAACACTGAAATGTACACTACAATGGGAAAGTACAAGAGGAAAAAAAGAGACTTCTACTCATGCTGGGCTACAGGAGGACAGCATGAGAACAGGAAACAAAAAAACTCCTCTGCACAGAAAGCACATAAATGTCCACAGTACAACATTACAGAGCACGTGACCAGCAACAGGGTTGGGTAGGGGATGAGGAGTAATCCCAGGCAACACAGCAGCCATCCTGTCCTTCACCCTACCAGGCTAAGTAAACAGTCTACCAGCCAACCCAGGTGGCCTTATAATGGGAAGGAACAGTCAAAACACAGTCGTTATCAGGGAGTTTTTGTTCGGCTCCAGCCTTAAGCCCACAGCTGGCGCCGAGGGTATATCCGCATTATCATGTTGATGTTGTTGATTTTTCTTTTATGCGAACAACTCATGAGAATTTTAAAGCTGTTCTTTAACACTCCAACACTGGTCTCTCACTCTCCCGTTGGAGAGCCGCAAGCTTCTCCATGATGTTGTCAAACTTGCACTCCGTGGTCTTGTCATTCTTGTGCTCAGAGAGCCGATTCTGAGAACTCACGACTGCAGTGAGCTGTTCCACGATGTAATCCAACTTTCGCTCACAGGTGTTATTCTGAGGGAACTTCCCCTTGATGTAATCCAATATATTCTGAGTATTCACGGCAGCCGTAAGCTTCTCCAAGGTCTTAACCATGCTGCACTCAGTGAGCCAATTCTGAGAAGTCACGCCTCGTCCCATCGTTTCAATCCCAGCGGGCAGCCTTGGGGGGGTTTGAACAGCTGGTTCCGCTTTCTTAATTCTCCAATAAGCCAGGGCCAAGCCAGCTCCGATCAGCAAGAACCTTGTTATCATGGTTCCGAATAGGTAGATATCTTCAGCGTCCTCGATCGACAGTCCCGCCAGGCACATGATCCTCCATTTCTGCCACCCGTCCATTGTGTTCCCGGCAGGGAAAGTCCCTCCAGGGCACTCTGGCTCTCCCAAGCCCAGACTTCTCGTTGAGAAAAGGGTGTCAATAGCATTCAGAGACCAGTTGATCAAATCCATAATTCTCTTTTAGGTTTTAGAGAACAGACTGTGAGAGAGTGTTCCAGGGAAAATAATACACATGAGACAAGACAAGGACACAAGAGGCTAAGCAGGGAAGATAAGGGGAAGGAGGAGAGGAGAAAAGTGCAACTGCCTTCGCCGAGAGCCAAACGAGAAAGAGTAATTTAGCAGTATTTTTCATTAAGCATATCATTTCAGATCATAACCATTTTCCATTCATACTGACAAAAGTCTGCAGTAGGGTAATGGTTACTTCCTTGTGAAGCAGTTTCTAATTCTTTTCAGTTTTATCAGGAGGACATTTTTGGCTAGTATTTTCCATGATTTTACAAATGTCTTAAAAGAATATGTTTTGCTCATATACCTTCCTCATAAAAAAGAGCTAAATCTCTTGGATGTTTTTTTTATTTGCATAAAAAATGCAAAACTTATTTTGTGATATTCTTGGAATTTTGAGAATATTAGAAGATCCTGTTCCTATCATTTCAATACATTACACAATATATGTAATTCAGTATAATAGTGAATTAAAGTGTTTGTTATGAAAAATGTCATGTTAAAAAAAATCCACTTGTGTAGAGAGATATAAATTGCTACTGGATGCACTATCACTGCTTTATTTTGATTCTGTAAAACCTCATAATTATCTCTAAGACAATGTGTTTTTTTCAATGTAGTTGAATTCTCTCTGCTCATCCTACACTGTGTTCAGAGCCACCTTAGAAACTAAGTATAGTATAATCTGTTAGATTATTAGATTGTTGCAAACCGAAGCTGAGGTATAGCCCTTTAATCAGTCAAAGGGTCACACTTGTTACCCATTCTGAGAGAAGATTGAGATGTCAGGACTTTGCTTGAGGCTAACTGCACATAATGTCTTTCAGATGAATTTACTGTTTATATTGTAAGGAAGCTGATGCTGATGCTCACTATAAATAAACATTCATAAATTTAAGCAGAAAACATCACAATGGCCACTATTAGCCAAATTAGCCAACTGTGTCAGATAGGAAGCTGTTGGAGGTATATGAAATGGTGGTGGTCAGGGCCCGGTGGCGCCAGTGTCCGGCAGCCTCGCCTCTGTCAGTGCGCCCCAGGGCAGCTGTGGCTACAATGTAGCTTGCCATCGCCAGTGTGTGAATGTGTGTGTGAATGGGTGAATGACTGAATGTAGTGTGAAGCGCTTTGGGGTCCTTAGGGACTAGAAAAGCACTATACAAATGCAGGCCATATGAAATGGTCTGTAGTTACTTTGTTTTAATGAGAAACATGATATGCCTCAGTGGGTCATCTACTTATAGGAAAGTCAGTGCATCGTTCTCTTGACTCCTGAGTCCACATGCCCTAATGCATCCATGTGTGTATGTGTGGATGCTATAAAGTGCTTGGCCTATATAAACCCACTGTATGAATTTCTGTGTGTTTGGGGGAATGAGACGTGTAGTAAAAAGTGCTTTTAATGATTAGAAAGGCGCTATACAACTACCAGTCATGGCTACTATAACACTGCAATTCTTTGTTTGTTTCACATTTAATCAAGCTGAAGTTTCCATTTCTGTGGTTTGTGCTTATGGATGGGCTGAACCATGACAGCTCCTGTGTCACCTATAACACTGGCTGATTGCTTCGGTCTGTAAATAATACTCACATACATTACATCTCAGAACTCACCTCAAAGACAAGCTTCAAAAATGTAATCATAGGAAGCGTAGCTGAACAGTTTACCTCTATTATTTTTATTCAGTAGGCTGGTTGACAAATTACTGTATCTTCAGATATGTGACATCAGCTGCAAACTACATCATCCGGAAAGTATTCACAGTGGTTAACCTCTTTGACATTTTGTCATGTATTATTCCAAAATGGATTAAATTCATTTTTTTCTTGCTCCTCCCCTTTATGAGTGTGGACGCTTCATCTCTTTGCTCTTGAATACTTTGCTTCTTATATTGATTTTTATTGATTTTTATGCTGATTTTTTCTCTTTTTTTCCGTGTGAGCTTACCTGCGATAACTTCTGGACACTTGTAGATCATTAGGACTAGAGTGTTCTTAACAGAAACAGCAACATTTTATGGTTACCTTGTCCTCAGCGCTCCGTGTGTTTGTGGCCTAGACACAGCTGAAGCCTGATTACAGCGTCTGGGCACCGAGCAGCCTCAATAGCCTGGAAAGGTGCTAACCGCTAGGCTAACTAGCAACAAGATGCCTTCCCTCTCCACAGATGACTACCACAGCCTCCTGCAGAAGATTGCAGTACTGGAGACAAAAATTCATCGCTTAGAAGTAAACGTGGAGGTAAATGGACTGTGTGGAAATGAAACAACCTTGCCTTTGATTCAAAACAATGGCGATGAGCAAGCTAGTACACAGCTAAGGAGCACAGATAACATGACCAAGAAAGTAGACTCTGTGCATTATTATAAATCCTCAAGTGATAATCCCCCCTTAGACTGTCTTGGTGCAAAACCAAGACATAAATCATGTCTCGTGGAAGGGGGAGGACGTATCACAGGCAGGGCACAGCGAGCTGAAATCTCTGAAACCGACTGGCCTTCACTTCCTACGAGACAGAGAAGCTCTTCTACCCCTGTATACGGGAGGAAACAGGACTGGACAACCGTGAATAGGAAGGTTAACAACAAACCTCCAAAACAACTGAATGTGAAACTGCAGAACAGATTTGCTCCACTATCAAAGGACCCTGGATCTATATCGGACAACCATCCATCTAAAAGCAGCGAAATAAGGTCTGAAAATCTGTTGAAAAGTGAAAGGCCACAGGGAAAGCTAAAGGCTAGGCCTGAAACTCTGATTGTGGGTGACTCTGCCGTAAAGGATGTACAAAGGATGTGCGGTAAGAACACTAAAGTCCTCTTCTTTCCTAACGATATGGTCAACAACCTGAAGGAGAGAATTCTTCAAATTGCAGATGAATATCCAACTGTGACAAACATTGTTCTGCATACAGGGTCAAACGATGTGTCCAAACAACAGTCGGAGGTTCTGAAACGGGACTTTACTGGATTATTAAATACTGTAAACTCTCTGAATGCAGCTGTATTCATCAGTGGACCTGTACCGCCGGTCAGAGGAGGAGACGAGAGATTCAGCAGGTTGTTTACACTGAATAAATGGCTTATATCAGCATGTGCTGACCACTCAGTGCACTTTATCGACAACTTTAATATTTTTTGGGAACGCAGGCATCTGTTCAAAGCAAATGGATTTAATTTTAACAAGTCAGGGGTGAAACTGTTCACCTCCAACTTGTTTTATTCCATACGTCATCCATCCGTGCTTGGTGCCAAGGCTGAGATAAACGAGGAGTTATCTCATAAAGAGGAACAAACAGTACTCCAAGAACAGACAAAGCCCAGCAGAAACCTTGAGGAGGAGCTCCATTTGCCCCCACCCGGGAAGAGCCTCAGAAAGGAGAGACACCCATGGTATCTGAGGAAGAGCCTTAGAAAGGAGAGACATCTAAGGCAAGAAGAGGGGTCCCTATTTGCCTCCAACTCTCTCAACAACACCAACGACCAGGACAAGGGACCACGACCTTCCCCAGTCCCCCAAACCCCTGACAGGCCATCACCCTCCTCCCCCTCCCTTTCTCCCTCCTCCCCACACCTGAAATTCACTGAGGAGATGATGGAGCGGGTCAATGCTGGGCTCAGATCTACCCCCCGTCCCAATCCCTTTTTGTCCCCCATAAACCCCCCACCAGAGCGGCCAAAGGTTCGCCATCGAGCCCCACCCTCAACAGAGCAATCGAAGTCACATTGCCCAGCCTCGCCCCCCTTAGTTCCTCTTCATGCCCTGTCTCCACAGTCTGATGCGTGATGTGTGAAGGGTCCGGGCTGTGAGGATTATGGCAGTGACGACTTTTCCCAGGAGAAGCTGGGACCCTGTTTACTAGAAAGTTTTAAAATTTCTGTACTTTTAGGTGACAGGAGACATGTGGCCTGGTCAAAACACAGAGAGCTGCACTCTAAAAGATCTTTAAACATAGTAAACATACCTTGTGTGCCACAGACTGCTCCCAAACACGAGGGGACAAGTAATACCTCTAAAACACTTAAGTTGGCTTTATTAAACATTAGATCTCTAGCTGGGAAAACATTTTTAATTAATGATTTAATCACTGAGCACAGCCTTGATTTTATGTTTTTAACTGAAACTTGGTTGGACCAAAGTAACAGTGGAGCTGCTCTCATCGAGACGACCCCTCCTAACTACAGTTTTATCAGTGAGGTCAGGGCGAGCAGGAGAGGAGGAGGGGTTGCTGTCTTATTTAATGAATCATTTCAATGTAAGCAGCTATCTCCTGGAAGTTTTCAGTCTTTTGAATATGTGGCTTTACAGCTGAAGGCCCCATCCAAAGTTGTGTTTCTTAATGTTTACAGGCCTCCCAAATACTGCACAGACTTTTTTAATGACCTCAGTGAACTGCTGTCTGTGATCTGTGTTGATTTTGACTGTGTAATTATTGCTGGGGATTTTAACATTCATGTGGACAACCCTCAGGACAAAGGGACTAAAGACCTGAGTAACACTCTGGGCAACTTTGGGCTGACTCAGCATGTAACAGAGGCCACACATAATAGAGGACACACTCTTGACCTACTGATCTCCAAAGGCCTGAGCATTTCAAAGGTTACTGTGTCTGATGTGGGCCTGTCTGATCATTACTGTGTTTTCTTTGAAAGTAAAATCTCAGCCCACACAAATATATCAACAACAGTGATCACAAAACGGTGTATAACTGAACACAGTAGTGCAATTTTTAACCAGGTCTTCCCATTAACACCTGACCTGCCCAGAGGGTCAGTCAATGAGCTCGTCAATAGCTTCAATGCTAACATGTTAAATGTAATGGACACTATTGCTCCCATTAAGGTGAAGGTTATCTCTGGAAGGAAAAAGTCTCCATGGAGAAACTCCACACTGGTGAAAAATGAAAAAAGAGAGTGTAGGAAAGCTGAGTGCAGATGGAGAAAAACAAACCTCCAGGTTCATTATGGCATTTATAAAGAGAAACTTCACAATTATAATTTACAACTGAGGAATGCAAGGAGGTCCTACTTCTCTGACATCATCACTAAAAACAGCCATAATGCTCGGGTCTTATTTTCTACAGTTGACAGGCTAACAAACCCTCCTGTGTCAGTGGCAGCTGAACTTCATTCGACCATGGCCTGCAATGACTTTGCCAAATTCTTCACAGAAAAAATCCAAAAAATTAGACAAGCAATTGGTACATCAACAGCAGATCCAGGATATGTACTGTGTCCACCAAAAAACTGTTTAAACACCATGAAACAGTTTCACCCGATTAACAGCAAAGACCTGGAGGACATCTTAGGTCAACTGAACTCCTCCTCCTGCTGTTTAGATGTCCTGCCAACAAGTTTTTTCAAAAAGGTCTCAAAGACTTTAGAGTCAGACCTGTTACAGATTGTCAACTTTTCTTTATTATCAGGTGTGTTTCCAGAATCACTAAAAACTGCTGTAATCAAACCTATACTGAAAAAGGACAATCTTGACAAGACACAAATGAACAACTACAGGCCGATCTCAAATCTCCCGTTTTTAAGTAAGATCATTGAAAAAGCAGTTTCTCAACAGCTCAATTACTTCTTAAAACAGAATAATTGCTACGATGCCTTCCAGTCAGGTTTTAGACAGAACCACAGCACTGAAACCGCTCTGACCAAAGTGTTTAATGACATATGTCTGAATACAGACAGTGGAAAAATGTCAGTCCTAGTTTTACTGGATCTCAGTGCAGCATTTGATACAGTTGACCACAACATATTACTCAAACGACTGGAGAACTGGACAGGTCTTTCAGGAACTGTACTAAACTGGTTCAAAACATACTTAGAAAACAGGAAATACTTTGTATCAATAGGTAACTTCACATCTGAGCAGACAAGTATCACATGTGGAGTTCCCCAAGGTTCCATCTTGGGACCCCTTCTGTTTAACATCTACATGCTCCCACTGGCACAGATTATAAACAACAACAAAATAAACTATCACAGCTATGCAGATGACACACAAATATATATCACAATGTCACCAGGAGACCGAGGCCCTGTACAGGCTCTTGGTAAATGCATTGAGGAAATCAATGACTGGTTGTGCCACAATTTTCTCCAGCTAAACAAAAACAAAACTGAGGTAATAGTCTTTGGCGCCAAAGAAAAACGATTACAGGTCACCAGAGAACTTCAATCTATACATCTAAAAACCACAAACCAGGCGAGAAATTTGGGTGTAGTGATGGATGCAGACCTAAACTTAGAAAAACACATTAAGACAATAACAAAGTCAGCTTACTATCACCTCAAGAATATATCAAGGATAAAAGATCTGATGTCTCAACAGGACCTGGAAAAACTAGTCCATGCATTCATCTTTAGTAGGCTTGATTACTGTAACAGCATCTTTACAGGTCTACCTAAAAAATCAGTCAGACAACTACAGCTCATTCAGAACTCTGCTGCTCGAGTCCTCACTAAGACCAAAAAAGTGGACCACATCAGTCCAGCTCTGAGGTCCTTACACTGGCTGCCTGTCCGTCAGAGGATAGACTTTAAAGTTCTGATGCTGGCCTATAAAGCTCTGAATGGTTTAGGACCAAAATACATCAATGACCTCCTGACCCAGTATGAACCATCCAGATCCCTCAGGTCATCTGGATCCGGTCTTTTATCAGTCCCCAGAGTCAGAACCAGACACGGAGAAGCTGCATTCAGCTTTTATGCTCCTTATATCTGGAACAAACTCCCAGAAAGCCTCAGATCAGCTGAAACACTCAGTTTATTTAAATCCAGGTTGAAGACTCACCTGTTCTCAGCTGCATTTGAATAAAGCACCAAATCCACACTTTAAGCTTAAATTTCAAAACTTACATTTAACTACTGATTTTATCTACTGTTCTGATTTTATCTGTTTTGATTTTATATACTGTTGTTTGTTTGTTTGTTTGTTAATTAGTTAGTTAGTTTATTTGCTTGTTTTAATCAATTTTAAATCATGCTTTTTATTTGTTCTTGTTTCTAATGTCTCTGTAAAGCACTTTGAATCACCTTGTTGTTGAATTGTGCTATACAAATAAACTTGCCTTGCCTTGCCTTGCCTTGCCTTGCCTTAAACACAAAATTCCACACAAAATACCATAATGACAAAGTAAAACATTTTTGCTTACACAAGTATTCACAGCCTTTGATCAGTATTTTGTTGACGCACCTTTGGCAGCACTCAAGTATTTCTGAGTATGATGCTACAAGCTTGGCACACCTGTTGTTGGGCAGTTTCTCCCATTTTTTGCAGAACCTTTCAAGCTCCATCAGGTTGGTTTGGGCTCTGGCTGGGCCACTCAAAGACATTCACAGAGTGGTCCCGAAGCCATTCCTTCTTGTTACCACTGTTGTTATCTTGGCTGTGTGCTTAGGGTTATTATCCTGTTGAAGATAAACCTTTGCCACATTTCAAAAGCCAGAGCACTTTGAAGGAGGCCGTCATCAAGGATGTCTCTGTAGATTGCTGCTGTCATTTTTTCCTCAACCCTGACTAATCTCCCAGTTCTGCTGCTGATGCTGGCACCACGATGCTTCACTGTAGGGATGGTATTAGCCAGGTGGTGAGCAGTGCCTGCTTTCCATGACACACGGGATTCAGGCCAAAAAGTTAAATCTTTGTTTAAGAGTGGACCTGTCATGAAGAATGATTTCCGTCTGGCTGCTCTACCATACAGGCTTGATCGGTGAAGTGCTGCAGAAATGATACTCCTTCTATCCCAACTTGCTCAGACTGGCCAAGTAGCTAACAGTCCCGGTGTTTCAAAATCTTCCTATTATGGATGATGGCGGTCACTGTGCTGATTGGGATCTTCAGTGCTGCAGACATTTTTCTATACTCCCACCCCAAGTTCTGTGACTTGATACAATCCTGTCTTGAAAATCTACAGACAATTCCTCTGACCTTTCGTGCACTGTCATCAAAGGGACCTTATATAGACAGGTGTGTGTCAGGGTGCAACTGAGCTCAGTTTTCGGTGTCATGCAAGAATTACACTTCTGAATTTTAAGCAAACTTTTTCCACTTTGTTGTTATTGGATATTGTATGTAGAATTTTGAGTTGAAAAATGAATTTACATTTCCATTTTACAATAAGGCTGTAACATAACACATTATGGAGGAAGCAAAGCACTGTGAATACTTTTCTCTTCCTCTGGGATTAATGGCACAGTCCAAATTACGGTTACAGTTGTGTCATTTTAAAAATGCGATGTAAAAATGATGACTTAAAAAACAAAAAAACAAATACATTAAACATTGGGCACCAAATTCTGTAAATTCTCAAAATGCCCGAAATGCCAGTTTTGTGTGGATTTTTTTTATCCACAGTTTTTTTTTTTACCCTAATAGAAGATAGTGTTTAAGGCAATAGCTTCACATTTTCACAGATACACTGTTGGATATTTTTCAGAAAATGAAATTTAAACTGTGAATCATATATTTTTTTTTAATATGTTAAAACGATATGTTATGAATTAATTAAATTCACATATATGGTAAAGGGACTGATTCTTATATAGCGCTTTTCTACTCTCCCGGAGTACTCAAAGCACTATATATAACATGCCATATTCACCCAATCTCACAAGCACTTTCTTTATACATAGTGCTTTCTAACTACAGTCACACATTCATACGCTGACAGATGCATCAGAAAGTAACTTGGGGTTAGTATCTTGCCCAAGGATACTTGACATGCAGCCTGGAGGAGCCAGGGATCGAACCACCAACCTTCCAATGAGTAGGGTACCTGCTCTACCCCCTGAGCTACAGCCACCCCCTTGTGATTTGGTGTATATTGTATTATGTATACAATATACAATAGCAATTATGTATGTATTAACACTAAATCACAAGAGTTCTGTTACAGGGCTTTATAATCTAAGGTAGAGACCCTGAAGTAATAGAGAGAGAAAGCCCCCCACAATTAAACGTCCCTCTATGAGCAAGCACTTGACGACAGTGGGGAGGAAATACTGCCTTTTATCAGAAAGAAATCTCTGGCAGTACTATAAGGTCTTGAAGATAAAATCAGTCCTGGTTATTCAATGCATTGTATGTGAGGAGAAGGATTTTAAATTAAATTCTGAATCTAACAGGGAGCCAATGAAGGGAATGCTCTCTCTTTCGCTGCAGCATGTTGGATCAATGGACAGCTTTTCAGGGAGTTTTTAGGACAAGCCTAGTCCAGCCGAGAAGTAATAAATGCAAAAACTAGTTTTTCAGCTCTATGACAGGATGTTTCTAATTTTAGAGATACTTGAGAGATACAAATACATGAGCAGTCCTGAACTGGACATGTGTGTGCTCAATAAACTGGCAAATTACAGCAAGATTTTCCTATCCTCGGTCAGAAGGCACAGGTGACTTATATGATGAAAGAGAGGGTCCACAGCAATGATAATTAGGGTTCCTTTAATCCAAAACATCTCCAGAAGTGAATTCGTGTGAGTATATGTATGTGTGTGGTTCTGTAAAATAACAGAAATTACAATTAGCAAACAATTAAAGTCAACCAAACTGGTCTAAATAATACAGAAAGGGTTGAACAGAAAGTCTAATGACTAAACCCCACCCCCTGGTGGACACAAATGGGCTGCTGCACAGAGATAGACTCCGTCTTTACTTTGGGCAGGTTCACACGGGTAGCGCCATTTTAATCAAATCAGCGTGAATATACATTGTCTCGTGGCTACACAAACCGCTGGAAAACTCTATAAAAGCATCACCCAATGTACATAGGTAAGTATTTGATAAGTTACAACCATAGAACAAACAAATACAAGGCACTTACTTATCATTCACGCACACGCACGACACATGTTCAGTACAACAGCCCAGCTCCACCAGCGCTATCACGGTGAACCAGCGTAAACTCAAACAAAGGATGGGAGGAATGTACCATCTTAGCAGTGGTTAGAGGGGGTCCGTGGAACAGTCTATATACACAAATCACAGGGGTTTTATACAGCCGCCCCCTAATGTGTATAGCACATTAGTAAACATTAAAAAACCCATGTGAATATAACTAAGGACATTCAGCTGACAGTTCAGGTAAAGTGATAAGTTTTGACACAGGCCGTTGGTATTTATGTTCCCCAATGGCGACTTCAGCTACTTGCACTTGTCCATCCGGGGTGGGAAACACCTGTGTTACCTGTCCTACGGGCCAGGAAGCCCGTGGGAGCTGATAGTCCACCACCATGACAGTCTGTCATGGGGTGGCTGTAGCTCAGGTGGCAGAGCAGGTCAGCCGCTCATCAGAAGGTCGGTGGTTTGATCCCAGGCTGCCTACTGGCTGCATGCTAAATATCCTTGGGCAAGATACTAACCCCATGTTTGCCTACTGGTGGTGGTCAGAGGGCCCGGCGGCGCCAGTGTCCGGCAGCCTCGCCTCTGTCAGTGCGCCCCAGGGCAGCTGTGGCTACAATGTAGCTTGCCATCGCCAGTGTGTGAATGTGTGTGTGAATGGGTGAATGACTGAATGTAGTGTGAAGCGCTTTGGGGTCACTAGGGACTAGAAAAGCGCTATACAAATGCAGGCCATCTGTCCCACTTTCAAAGGTGGAGTAGTCTGGTTCCACTTCTGGCGAGGCTGCAGTACAGGCAGGTAGCGCTGAATGAACTGAGTCCAGAACTGGCCTGCTATGACTTGGCTGTGACGCCATTTCCGCCTTCCAAGTTCTTCTCTGGTGCCATAAACTGCCAGGGGAAGGGAAGCATCGCGCCGCCCCATGAGCAACATATTTGGCATGATCGGATCAACATCTGCAATATCCGAGGAAACGTATCCCAGTGGCTTGGAATTAAGTATAGCCTCTACTTCAATAAGAACAGTAAGCAACAAATCCTCTGGCACCGCTTGACCTTTGAGAGCAACTTGAAGTGCAGATTTGACTGAACGGATCTCCTGTTCCCAGGCTCCCCCAAAATGTGGAGCATGCGGAGGGTTGAAGTGGAAAATGATGCTCTGTTCACTGAGCTTCTCCTGCAGTCGTGGCTCCATCACTTTGAATGCCTCCTGCAGCTCTCTGTCTCCTCCTCTGAAATTGGTGCCCTGATCACTCAGTATTTCAAAAGGTTTTCCTCTTCAAGCAATAAAACTGCGCAGAGCCATGAGAAAGGAGTCAGTGTCCATACCAGTGAGAAGGTCGAGGTGAATGCAGCAGGTCGTAAGGCATTTAAATATAATGCCCCACCGTTTCTCTTGTCTCCTACCTATCTTTATAGTGAAAGGGCCAAAACAGTCAATTCCTGTGGACCAGAATGGCGGCTGATTTAATCGCAAGCGGGTAGCAGGGAGATCAGACATCTTCGGTGAAACAGGCTTGGCTCTCCACTTCTTACACTCCAAACAGCGATACTGATGCTTCCTTATGGCCTGTCTGCCTCTTAAAATCCAATACCTGCGTCTCAATTCGGCAAAGACACGTTCTGGGCCAGGATGCAGGAGACGTGTATCATAGTCTTTGATGATGAGCTGAGTAGTAGGATGGTCTGGTGACAACACGATAGGATGCAGAGTGTCAACATCCATCTGCTCTGCTCGCCGGAGACGTCCACCTACTCGTATGAGGCCAAGCTGACTGTCATATTCGGGAGAAAGGTCTGCTGTCTTTGTACACCTCTTTCCCAGATTTAAGTGTGTGTACTTCAACAGGGAAGCTATCTTGTTGTGCCTGTTTGAGAATTTGAACTTCTGTCTCTAGTCATTGTGCCGCTGACATAGGGAGGACAGCCGCCCCGTGAGAAGACAGGTAGGTGGCCTGCACCAAATCAGCCCAGGTGTTGTATGCAGGATCAGACTGTGCCAAATCTGTAGTGACATAGGCACAGAAAGCTGATTTCTTTAACTCAGTATTATCTTCAGTGTCTGTACTCACAGTAGGTCGTGCTGGCCACTGCTCAGATGCTTGTCTCAGGAAGAGGGGCCCATCCATCCACTGGCTAGGTTTTGACAGCTCACGTAATGGTTTTCCCCGGGTGATGTCATCTGCTGGGTTCAAAGCCGAGGGGACATACCTCCAGCTGGCGGCCTCAGTCAGCTCCTGTATTTCGGCAATACGAGTACCTACAAACACTTTATAGTGGCAGGACTCGGACTGGATCCAGTTCAACACAGTGGTAGAATCGGTCCATAAAGTAGTCTCACTAATGGGCAGAGTAAGCTCACTGAGGAGGAGTCTAGACAGTTGTGCGCCAGCCAGTACGGCACACAGCTCTAAACGGGGAATTGACAGTTTCTTGCAGGGAGCTACACGTGATCTGGCCATGATAAAGGCAGTGTGGACCTCATGTTCTGCCGATTTAAATCTCAAATATGCCACTGCTCCGTAAGCACTCTCTGACGCATCACAGAATACATGCAGCTGGAAAGTTCCCTCTTGGGTTGCTGGGGCTGTGTAGCATCTAGGCAGACAGATTTCTTGTAGATACTGTAGCTCACTCACCCACTCTTGCCACCGCTGGAGTAACTCGCCCTCGATGGGATCATCCCAGTTCCTGTCGTTCTGCCACAGACGTTGAACAATAACCTTTGCCCGGGTCGTGAAGGGGATGATGAAACCCAGTGGGTTGTATTGAGAGGCGAGGATGCTGTAGATGTTTCTCATGGTTGACTCCTGAGGAACCACTGGCCGACATCTGTAGGCGATCTGGTCTGTGGAGCAGTGCCATGCCAAGCCTAAGGTTGGTTCTTGGGGATGTGGTTGGTGTTCAGTCAACCACAGCTCGCAGGTAGGGGACTTTGCTTCAGAGGGGAGATGAACAATGGCCTCTGGGTAGTTACTGGCCCACTGTCGGATTTCGAAACCACCAGTAGATAGCAACTCTCTGATGTTATCGACAAGTGGTCGTGCCTGCAAAGCAAAGGGCAGAGATTGCAAACAGTTATCGACATAAAATGAGTGCAGCACGGAGTCTAGTACTTGTTCATTGCCATCTTTATGATCCTGCACATGGCGCTGAAGGGCATACGTGGCACAACAGGGGCTGCATGTGGTTCCAAAGGGCAGGACACACCACTCATAAATGTCCGGGCTCCGATCTCTTTCCATATCTCTCCACACGAATCTCAGCAGGGGCCGGTCATGCGGAAGAAGCCGCACCTGATGGAACATACCTCGTATGTCCCCACTCACAGCAACAGGGTGCTCCCTAAATCTCAACAGGACACCTATTAAGGATGGACCGAGAGTTGGACCTGGTAGCAGCTGATCGTTAAGGCAGTCTTGCCTGTATTGGAAGGAACAGTTGAAAACTATCCTAGGCTTATTGTTATGATGCACAATATGATGGGGAATGAACCAGGATTCATCTGTGCGGTTTGCCTCTTCAGGAGTGAGTTCTCTTACATAACCTGCTTGTTCCAGTTTGTGTATTTCTGCATTGTACACAGCCGCTAGATCAGGATCTTTAATCAGGCACTTCTCTGTGGACCGAAGGAGAGCCATCACTGCGTCATGGTCAGTTCGTAGTTTAGTGGAGTCTCTGCGGCGGAGCAGAGGAGTAGCATAGCGAGCTATTCCATCCACCTGTACCCTTTCTGTGGTTTTCTGCAGTAACTCCAGTGCCTCTTTGTCTTGTTTAGAGCGAGTTACCTCTTTCTCTGATCGAAAGGGGAGCACATCTAACTGCCACAGCTTCTCAACGTTCTGTCTTAGCGCTTGAGAGGGAGTTGGTAACAGGGATGTGTGCAGACATGAAGCTTCAGTAGGTAGATGTAGAAAGGTAGCCGGTCCCTGGATGGCCCAACCGAGGTTAGTGTTGACAGCAACAGGGCTGCCTAGTGGACCAACTTTGACAGGTGACAGAGGGGTGATGAGCTGGACATTATCTGAGCCTATAAGAAGCATAGGCTGCACATCCTTAAATGCTTTGATGGGAACGTCGGCCAGATGTGGATATCTCTGACGGAGTATGTCCACTGGACAGGATTGTTTTGCCAGATTAAGTTCTTTAGCAGTAAAAACACGTCTGATGTAATGTTTGATTTGGGGAGAGCTGGGTTCAAAAGAAACGCATGCGCCTTGTAACTGTGACACCTCCTGCCTGATGGTTCGTAGTTTGAGGGACTCCTCTGTGATATTTAATTGCAGGTAATGAACCGCTGCAGATAAAACAATAGTCCGCTCTGATCCGTCGTCAAGAATGGCGTAGGTGGACAGAGATCGCCCATTATTGTGGAGGGTAACTGGGACCACTTTAAGCATGACTCTGCCTGAATGAGTGACTTGGTCCAAATACACCATGCTGGAGGCTGTACTCAATGTCAGGATACTCTTGTTTGAGCTGGAGAATTATTAAGAATTATGGACTTTAAAGTCTTATTCAGACACTTCACCAACCCGTCAGTCTCTCTGGATGCCGACTCAGGAGATAACCTGAAACACCTTTCGATAGTGAATTGGCCCAATTTTCAATTTTCATCACTTAGCCAAAGCCTAATTTCACAGTGTTGTTAGAAGACTGCTCAAGGGGAAAATCTTCCATGAAGTAAACCATCGGAACTGGGGATGCCCCTGAGAGACTTCCAATTTCCTCCTGCCTGGAGAGTGTTGGAGGACTTTGCATCACCGCTGAACACAGCACAGACATATGTGCCTACCAGTTGTGTGCACATCCCTAAACAATGCCTCATCGGTTTATTAAATCGGAACCATTCCGTTCCCAGAATTAACCGATGTTCCAGAAGGGAGCTAACTGCAGCCTTGACTCTTTTCCCTTGGATTTGGTGGACTAAGATCTATGTGGAACCCTTCTACCAAAATATCCACCACTTCCAGGTTCGCTGACCAACAGAGACCCACTCTACCAGATCTGTTTGTCCCGGGAGCCCCACAAACTGTTCCAACATGGCTAAATTCAGCAGCTGTGTTCCCGTCTCAATCGGGCCAGGCTGCAACCACCTGGCTCCTGCATCTCAGAGCTGTTGCATGTAGGTGAAGGGTCAATCCTTGAACTATATCCCTCTTCCCTGGAGTTGCCCTGCAGACATTTGTGAATTTGCCCCACAATACCTGCCACTGTCTGGGCCTCCCTCAAAAAAAGGGACAGCATCCGCAACATCCATTCTGCCACTAGACACTGGCACACCTCAACTGTGGCCATGAACATCTCCAGAAATGACTGCTATTTACAGAACATTTACAGATATATATAAAATATATCATTGTCTTTGTATTTCCTGAACCTTATTAGTGAATGCCATTGAGATGTTTTGTCCTTTAATAAAAATTAATCACAAACATTTTTTAGACTTTAGATTTTTACGTTACAGTGTTCCCTCATTTATCGTGGGAGTTATGTTCTAAAATTACCCCACGATAGGTGAAATCCACAAAATAGCCAGCTTTATTATTTACAGTTATTATAGATGTTTTCAGGCTGTAAAGCCCCTCACTACACACTTTATACACTTTTCTCAGACAAGCATGAACATTTTTACACTTTTCTCTCTTGTTTAAACGCTCTGAAAGTTAGAAAAATAAGTCCAGTATTATAGAATGAAACCAAAGATCAAACCCTGTTTTCAGGTCCACAACATGGGAATAGAGTAGCTGCGAGAGAATTCAACATTAATGAATCAATGGTACGGAAGTAGAGGAACCAAGAAGAATGAGTTGAGTGAAGTTTGACTTATCTGACTGTTTTGTTTCGCTTAATGCGCCTTATGGTCCGAAAAATACGGTAACTTCTACCTTCCTTTAGCATGTCCAGAAGTCCAACTTTTTGTGCGATGATTAGCATCTTCCTCTGCCTTTTGGATGCTACCGCCGGTGCTTTTGACAGTGCAAAACATTTTGTCCACATTGTTTTCATTCAGAAACGTTTTTCAGCGCAGAGCTGTGTTCATGAAAACTCGGACATAAGGATATCAGTCTTCTTTTATCTTGTGGTAACTGTGAGAGCATATGTACTCTCCTCCTTTCAACAAATTGAAGGCTTCAGTAGTACCAACAAAACTGAATATAACCTCAAATCTATGGAATTCACATAGTAGTATAGATTGCATTTTTTGGGGTCTTTTGGGGTCCGTCTAATGTCCCAAGTTTGCTTCGTTTTTTATACACATTGCCAGAGAGCCCCCCATAAAACACAGCCCAAACAGCTGATTAGTTACACACCCATGCACATTTATTATTAATTTCACTTGAAAGAAGTTTTACTTTAATATTTCTATTTTTGCTGTTGAGTTGCATTCATCATCTTGTCAGTGCAGTAAACATTCTGCGAGAGGTCAATAAATCTACTGGTACTTACCTTATATAGCACTTTTGTACTCTACCTGAGCACCAGTGGTGCTTTATATAAAATGCTCCATTCACACCATCATCCATTATCTATGCGCTTTCTATCTCAACATTCACACGCCGATGGATGCATCGGAGAGCAACTTGGTGTTAGTATGCTGCTAAAGGATATTTAGGCATAGAAAGTATTTGGTTCATGCAATGTTTGTGTTATCTTTACTGTGTTGTTGAAATTTTAGGCTACCTCATTGTTTAGGTTTACCAGTTGCTGGGTAAAAGATGTTGCATATTGCTCACAGTCTTATCCTCACTTATGTTCACAAACATGTTGTTTGTTCCAGAATGCTTAATGTTTAATATTTACTGCCTCTGTGTATTTTCCTTTTTGTAATTTACACTGTTAAAAAAAACATCTTAAAAAAACGGTAATATTCCAGCAGCTGGGGTGCCAAAATACTACTGTAAAATAACAGAAAATAACTTCCTCATAAAAATACGGTTATTTCCAGTAATGACAATACAGTTTGTTGCGCTAATTTCACATGGGATCTTGCCTTTTCAAGTGGTTTTAAACATTAAATTAGGAACATGTTAATGTGATTAAACAATGAAATTATCTATAAATAGGAAAAAAAAAAAATCCTAAAAAAAGGGTAATATTCCGGCAGCTGGGGCGCCAAAATACTACTGTAAAATAACAGAAAATAACTTTCTCATGAAAATACAGTCATTTTCAGTAATGAAAATAGAGTTTGTTGCGCTAATTTTACATGGGATTCTGCCTTTTCCAAGTGCTTTTAGACATTAAATTAGGAACATTTTACGTGATCAAACAATGGAATTACCTATAAACAAGGTCAATGAATGTGGCAATATGAATCATAATATGTAAATGTACAGAAATATACAGTTAACAGTTGGTTTAAATAATAATGGATTGCATGCCCTGGGACAGACTGACAGAGGCGAGGCTGCCATATCGCACCATCGGCCCCTCTGGCCATCACCAGTAGGCGGTAGGTGAAGAGTCTTGACCACGGACACAATACCGAGAGTGTCCGAGCTGGGGCTCAAACCGGCAACCTTCTGATCACAAGGCAAACTGCCAACTCTTGAGCCACGATCGCCCTAAATAGCAATGATAATAAAACTTATGTGATGTAACACAAGCTTATAGGAATCATGTTATATACTTTTCCATAGCATTACATTTGAATTCAACAGTTCAATCTTTCAAATAATGGACAGATATTTGTGAAATCATGATACATTTGTGAATGTATTTTAACAATCTAAATATGCATATGTACAGACAGATACATTTAATAATCATGAAAATTATGTTTTATTGCATTACAGTGATTTAACGTTAATGTACATTTGAAATGTGAAATCACAGTCTATTTACGTAACTTTAATGATATTCTAGAAGAACAGAACAAAACTGTAAAATGCACACTAAAATACTTTTATATTAGGATTTTTTCCTACAGTACAGCCATACCCGCGATCTTGTGGTTGTTAGTTCACATTCATTGGCCGATGCTTAGCGTCATGTTATTATGTGTCCCAACATCCAATGGCATGTCACGTTGTTTTCATGGCCACACCCTCACCCCAGGTGCAGAGGCCTATTTCTGTTTAGGAATGTTGTGAATACTTTGAGATTTATATTAATTGCAATTCCTACCTCTACATTTATTTTTTAAAATATATAATTAGCACAGCATGGCCGTGCAATATTTTATATGTTTTTTTTAAGTTTTTATTCCTATTAATTATATTTTCACTTGTTACCTCTGAATTATTGAATCAGACCCAGATGACATGGAATTTTCAGCAAAATTATAAATCAAATACTCCTTTAATTATTGATTATTCTCATTACTGTTCGATCATTTTGTATATTTTTCCATAGTTTTACATTTGAATTTCACAGATCATTCTCTCACATAACAGACAAATATTTGTGAAATTATGATACGTTTCTGAATGTATTTTTACAATCTAAATATGTACAGAAAATATATTTAAAAAACAAGTAAATTGTGTTTTACTATATTTACAGTGATGTTATGTTATTTTACCTTTGACATATAAAATCACAGTCTACTTATGTAAATGTAATGATATTCTAGAAAGACAGTACAAAACTGTAAAATATACAGTAAGATACTTTGACATTACTATTTTTTGTAACAGTGTAGTTAATGCATTTGGCATCTTGGGAACATTTGAATCAATTTTTTTAATTGCTGAATATTAGGTTTTAAACTATGTCAGGGTATAAGATACTGTTGTGTTTAAGTAACTTTGCTGATTTGACTGCAAGCCCAGTGTCTAAAGGCCCACTGTGGCTAATCACAGTCACCACATACATTTGGTAATTTGCACATTTATATCAGTAAAGATGCATGTCTGGATATCTAACTTATATCTCACAATCCTGTATGTGACTTTTACGACTTGGTCCTTTTGCAGGACAATAGTGCCATGGAAAGTCTTCCGTCAGTGCCTTCATGACATACATCCCATCAGCAGCGGTCTGGAGGCTATGGCTCTCAAATCCACCATTGACCTCACCTGCAATGACTACATTTCTGTGTTCGAGTTTGACATCTTCACACGCCTCTTCCAGGTTGGTCAATATCAAGTAAATTAGTTTCCAACTACTTAATCTGATTATTTTGACTCATATGACCTTTTACTTTAGACTGTAGTTTGGTTTTATTTCACTTACTTCGGCTTATCCGGGCAGGGGCAGCAGTCCAATCAAGGACACTGGTGCCACAGTTTGTCAATCTCTTGTTTCCTACTCCCTTCTTTCATAACCAAGACACTGAGATACCCAAACTCATCAACTTGTGCCAGCAAGTCATCCCGGACCTGGAATGATCACTACACCCTTTTCCGGCTGAGGACCATGGCCTCAAATTTGGACTTGTTGATCCCCATTCCTGGCACATCTGTGCACTGGAGGCCGCCACCTGATGAACACAGCCACATCATTTGCAAAATTCAGTGATGAGATTCTGAGGCCTCCAAAGTAGAAGCCTCCCACCACATGGTGGTGCCTAAAAAAATCTGTCCATAAAAACTATGAACCAAATCTCTGGAAAAGTGCAGTTCTAGGGGAGTCCAACACACATTGAAAGCGAGTCCGACTTATTGCCAGCAAATTGGACCAAGCTCCTGCAGTAGTCACATAAGGATTGAACAGCTTTGTAGCAACAACCCAGACAGGTACCACTCCAGATCTCCATGCGATATAGTCCGGACATGTCAACCAGGACAACCTTAAAACATCCAGAGCCTTTTGGAACTCAGGGCGAACCTCATCCACCCCAGGGACCTGGCCACCAAAGGAACTGGTTAACTGCCTCAGTGACCTTGTCCCTAGTGAGGGGCGAGTTGTCCCTCTCATTCACAGACTGCTTCCTCTATGGAAGAGGTGTCAGTGGGATTGAGGAGGTCCTCAAAGTATTCCTTTCACCACCTAACTGTATTCCCACTTGAGATCAGTGAGTAGAGCACCACTTTCCCTCCCTGAGTTGCCGAATAGTTTACCAGAATTGCTCTGAGACAGACCAAAAGTTTTTTTTCCATGGCTTCACCAAACTCCCCTGAGTTTTTGCTTCAGCTACCACCCCGGGCTGCATTCCAGTTGGCCTTCTAGTACCCGTCAGCTGTTTCCCAGCTTAGTCCCACAGGCTAACCAAGTCCAATAGGACTCCTTCTTCAGCTTTGATGGGTCCCTTCACCTCCAGTTTCCAACATCTGGTTCGGAGATTACCACCATGACAAGCACCAAGAACACCCTCACCCAATGACTCCAAGAAGGCTGGGTGCTCTGAACTGTCGTTAGGCCCATAAGCACATACAACAGTCAGGACCCGTTCCCTAGCCCGAAGGTACAGGGAAATGGCCATCTTGTCCAATGACACGAACCCCAGTGTACAAGCAGCAAAACGAGAGCATACGAGAATACCTACCCCTGCCCATTACGTGTCACCAAGGGTAACTCCAGACTATAACAGAGTCCCGTGACTTTTCAGGAGAATGGTTCCAGTGTCAGAGTGGTATGTTGAGGTGACCCTGACTATATTTAGTTGGTATCTCTCAACGTCACGCACTTGCTCAGGGTCCTTCCCTATAAGAGAGGAGTTCCGTGTCCCAGTAGTCAACCTCAATAGCTGTAGATCGGTTTGCCAGGGCCCCCGCCCTTGATCCTTACCCATGACACAATGCACCTGACCCCCCCAGTGCCTTCTGTGGGTGGTAGGCATACAGGAGGCTAAGGCTAAGTTCCGGCCACCGGATGGTCTATGTCAAGTTCCCTCCACAAACCTGACTTAAGGAGGGTGATTGAATATTTTCAATTCAATTCAATTCAAATTGTTTATTGTCATGTGTACAAAGAAAAGCATTTCTCTGTGCAATGAAATTCTTTCTCTGCTGTTCTGAGTCTGATAGCAGTGGGGAAGAAGGCGTTGTTGAGTCGGGATGTTCTGGATTTCACACTTCTAAAACCGCCCCGATGGCAGAAGTGTGAACAGTCCGTGTTGGGGGTGTGTGGGATCTTTGAGGATGGAGCCAGCTCTCCTCTGGACTCTGCGATGGTAGATGCTCTGCAGAGAGGGCAGCGCAGTCCTGGTGATCTTCTCCGCAGTTGTTATCACTCTCTGCATGCGTTTGCGGTCCATAGCAGTAGTGCTGCCATACTATGCAGTGATGCAACTTGGTCAGTGTGCTCTCGGAAATGTAACTGTAGAAGCTGCTGAGGATCTTGGCCGACATACCAAATTTCCTCAGCCTCCTCAGGAAATACAGCCACTGCTGAGCCTTCATGACCAGCTGTGTGGTGTTCAGTGTCCAGGTGAGGTCCTCAGTGATGTAGATGCCTAGGTATCTAAAGCTGCTCACCCTCTCCACTTAACGCCCCCAGATAAACAGCGGCTGGTGAGCCCTCCTCTTCTTTCCCGTGTCCACTATCATCTCTTTGTCTTATGAGTGTTGAGGGTTGAGGTTGTCTTCACACCATGACACCAGACCGGCCACCTCTCTCCTATAAGCCGCTTCGTCCCCTCCAGTGATGCGACCAATCACTGCAGTGTTGTCCGCGAACTTCAGTATGGTGTTATCCCTATTGGAGGCAACACAGTTGTGGGTCTACAGGGTGTAGAGGACAGGACTGAGGACGCAACCCTGTGGAATGCCAGTGTTTGTAATAATGCTGGCTGAAGTCCTGTTGCCGATCCTGTCGGACTGGGAAAGTCCTGTAGCCAGTCACATGGGTGATCTGGGGGTTCTGGAAGGTCCGGGAGGTCTGGAAGGTCTGAGGGGGTTGGAGGGTCTCGAAGTGGGTGTAGAATACATTGAGGTCTGATGGTGCTGACGGTGGCCCTGTACTCTGGATGTGCGCAAGCCTTGCCACATCCGCCCGAGGTCAGCAGAAGAATAGAAGCCATCCAGCTAACTTCTGTACTGCGTCTTAGCTGCTGTAATGTCTTTCCTCAGTCCATACTTTGCAGCTTTGTACTATGTCTCATTGCCTCATGTAAATGCAAGAGATCGAGTATGCAGCATGTCTCGTATCTGACTATTGATCCAGTTGTCTGTAATGCACTGGTGGCATCATGGAGTTTTCCTTACCGGAGGCTGCAGTCCAGTTTCCTTGGTATACAGAGTGAGTCTGCAGTCCCTGGTGTCTACCTGGGCGAACAATGACTTGAAACTCCGGTGGAAGGGTAAAGTCCAGAAGATTGTGTGAGTTACCGAAGTCCAGTAGTGCCTGTCTCGGCTATGTTAACAGTGCACAACACTTATCTAGTGCAAAAAGAACAAAAGCAAACAACAACAAACAACAAGTCAGCATCTGAGAGCAGAGCAAGCAAACATGTCTGCCTCGTGGGGCGCCATGGTTTTGCCTCCTTTATGGATTTCTTTTTAAATCACTCTTTGTCTGGTCCCTCAGCAAGGAACAGTAGGGATGGGTATCGTTTAGGTTTTATCCGATACCAGTACCAAACTGGTACTTTTGAAACGGTGCTGGTGTTTAAACGGTGCTCGAACCGGTGCTTAAAAAATGAAGAACACAAACTTTGTCCAAAAACCTCTCATGTTTAGCTGTTTTTTTTTGTAAAAAGATAACAATGTTAGCCTTTTCTGCAGCTATAGGGGATTTATGGTATCACTCTTTGCTGGAAGCAGTGCTTAATCAATGGAAAAAACACCAACTTTGTCCAAAAACCTCTTATGTTTAGCTGTTTTCCACTTTTTCTTTGGTCATTTTAGCCTTTTTGGCCAGGGTGAAGGGAGTATCTGCCATCAAACAAGAAGACAGCCGCATGTAACTATGACGGTGTTTGCTAGTTCACCTTAAATGCATTAATTTAATAACGTGGTTAGCTTACTCAACGTAAATTACACACGGACAACATTAAGCTACTGACCCAGAGAAGAACGGCTGCTGCTGCCATCATCATCCGTCATCATTCCTGCTACACTGGCAGGGCTAGGGGCCAGGACTCTCCTCTTTGGGTTTTTGGGGGATGTTGCTAACTCCGGGACCGATAACAGGAACCACACCCGCAGTAGATGTGCACGGTGTGAGGTCTCGCAGCAAGCTATCAAATACGGCGCATTTCTCGGCTTTTAAAAAAACGCTATGCGTCACCAGGTGTTTCAACAGATTCAAGGAGTTACCTCCTTTGCACAGTATCACCTTAAAGCACTTGTTGCAGGCTGCTGAGTTTGCATCTTTTGCTGTGAAGTACAGCCAGACTTTGACCGCTTCGCCTTGGGCGTTTTTAATCTGTAGCTCTGCTCTAAAAGAACGTACGTACCTGGCCCCGCCTACTACGCTTGCAAAGGTAAAATGATTGGCTGGAATCCAAAGTGTCTGACATCTCAGGAAAAAAAAGCACCGAAATAAAGCACCGAAATAAAGCACCGAAATGTGCGCTGCTTTACAGTCTGGTTACTAACGTTTATGTCAGAACCGTCAGATACCCGTACCCATCCCTAAGGAACAGTTTACCTTGAAGAGGCAACGCAATGAGTGTATGCTGTTATACATGACCCAACTTCCGTTTACTTTATGTTTACAATATAAAACATTAATACTTACAAAAACTGCATAACCACAATAACATGGGTTTTTTTTTCAGCCTTGGGGATCGATTCTGAGGAACTGGAATTTCCTAGCTGTGACACACCCTGGCTATATGGCCTTCCTTACTTATGATGAAGTCAAAGCTCGACTGCACAAGTACATCAACAAGCCTGGCAGGTATGTAATCCTTCAACTTCAGCATGCAGAAAGGGCTGGATCACAGAGGGTCTCAGGATGAATGGATACTGTCATTGCTTCCTTAACTTGTAAAAATTTTATTTTGCCATTTGTTCTGTCCCTGTTACTTATTTTACCAAGCTGTAGAGCGGACTTTCCAACTGCTATGACACTTCTGCTTAATGCAGTTAACTCTAATTTAGCTTATTTCGGCTTAGAATGCTCAAAAATACTGGCATAAAGAATATGACACAAAATATGGCACAGAATTTTAACCAGGTTTGTACTTTGAGCATTTGTGACTTAATATTCATAGTATGAACACAGAATTTGCATTAAAGCTAGTTTTCAATGAGTCCTGCTGGTCCCTTTGTTTCAGCTGGGAAAGTTTCTATCGTATATCGTTTATATCGCCCACCCCTAATAGGACCTTCCACTTCTGTCCCCATTGGTTCTCCTCTTTTAAGCCACAGCCATCAGTGACTGTGTCTCTTTACACCTTTAACACCTAATAAGCCAAAGGATTTAGATAGAAGTTGATCAGCAAAACACTTTATTCAACCTCTAAAAGGAAACTCCTTGCTCTGTCTCCAGGTTGTTGTCAACCAATGACTTCAGATTTATGTGTGACAAAACAGTTTTCTAGAAGTACTGCCTCATATTTCCAGTTTGAAAATAATAAATAAAAATATTTTTACACCCCTTTTTACTAGTGGTTTGTTCATTCAGTCAAGTGTAGTAGTGTAGTGTTCCCACACAGTACTAATCCCTAGACTTGTAGTCAAGACCGCCTAATCCGAGACCAAGACAAGACCAAGACCGAGACCGAGTCGAGACGAGACCAAGACCGAGACCGAGACAAAAAAAGTCTTTAAACTGCAGCCAGATGCTGCTTCGTTTACAGGTGTCAGGCATATTTATGTGTTTTTGCTTTCGCACAGCCCTCCTCACCACTGTCTACTGTCTCACTCACTTACTGAGAGGACAAACACACGCTGCACTTGACTGTCGCATCTCTCACCCTCTCTGTTTTTCACATAATGATATTATCCTATATCCTTGCATGTGATTGGCCACAATATGGAGGGATTGGAGCATAGCTGAGCCACTGTGTGAGAGCTGAGCAGCGAAAGGAAATTAAGTGAGGGTAGAAATGACTGAAAGATTATTAGGCTCCTTTTTGAGTTTTGTTCAAAAAAGAATGACTTCATGTAGGAAAAATATATATATGTCACATATGCAGGACACCTTAAACTATTTTTTTTAATTAAGCAGCAAGGCAGAACAAAGTCAGGGCTGTATCAAAACACAGGGACTAAACCCCAATTCAACCAGACCCAGAACTGATCCGGAATTAAAACGGGACTACAACAGTTCAAAATCAGGACTACTTAGGACTTAACCAAAACAGAACCAGAATCAAAACTAGATGATAGTAGCACTAAAAATCATCATAGATCTGCACTACACTTATTTTTTAATTCTATCAAAGTACACTATTTAGATTCAGAAAAGTTTATATAATTATTTAGCCTTGTTGTGCAAACAAGCCTGCATAACTTAATAAATATAGAATTTGAAAAGTAACAAATGGTATCTAAAAAGTTACACTAGGTACTAGATACATATTCTGATGAGTTTTGGCAAACAACCATTTGACTAACATGTGTCTCACCTGCTCTTGTTCCATCTCTGTTCTGTCCTCATTCTCCTCTCTCTCTCCCTCTCTGCTCCTCTCTCTCCCTCTTTGTGCTGACAATCAAGCCAAACACCAACATCATCAAATATACAGTGGAAACCAGATATTTACATACTCTTCAGATAAAAACACAAACACTTTTTCAATTGTAACATCAAATCACACTAAATGTTTATTTTTTTAGATTGATAAATATAAAAACATATTTGTTAACTTTAAGAGTAAAGAGAGAAATTGTCTGTATTCCTTAATTGCAAATGGACCCAAAATGTATACAAAATTGAGCCACGCTTATGGAGGTCCACAATTCTTTTCCTGGTGTTTTGGTTGATATCTCTTGATTTTCCCATGTCAAAGAAACAGGCTCTGTGTGTTGGGGGGCCTTATATGCATCCACAGGTGTGCCACCAATTTACTCACATGGACTCTACTAACCTATCAGAAGCTTCTTAAGCTCAGAATGGAATCGCCTGGCGTTTTCGTATTAATTAACAATAAACTTAGTGTATATGTACTCCTAAATTTGATGAAAGTGATTAAAATAGACAGCGCTGTCTCTCTTTATTCTGACATTTAACTAATTCAAAGATATTTCAACATTTATTTATCTAAAACAAAACAAGTTTACTCTAAATTCATGTTTAACAGTAAAAAGAAAAGTTTTTATGTTTTCTCCCTAAAGTGTATGTTGATATCTAGTTTCAACTGTGAATATACTGCTGTGTATTGAAATTCCTCTTGTTTTGCATAGAAATATACTGAACAACATACAAAGCATAATATATAAAATAACATCTACCTGAGTTTTGTCTTTGAAAGAAGCTCCTTATGTCCATTGTTGTGTTCATCAGTACACAACTGAAACCGATTTAGAGAGTTTGTTTAGCCGTGGACTCTCTAAAAAATTAGCATTGTTGTTCGGCTTTTTATTTATCTATTTGTTGATTCACTCGAAGAGCAAGTAACGCAACCAAGTGATCAGTTTGATATCAATCTTTTGTGATACACCGTCATATTTACATTATTTGTACAGTACGAATGATTTGCTTTGGTACCTGGTCAAACTTAAGCTCTCCTCTGTCTGCAGCAAACTCGCAGGCAGCAGCTTCTCCCCCCTCGCTCACATGGGTGCTGTGCTCCTAGTGCCTGAACTCTGTGCTTCGTGTGTTGTTTTTGTTTTATACAGTTTTCAGTCAGGCATCTAACTAACAAATTACACTCCAAAAGACCCCATGCTTTTGAAAAAATGACCTGGGCTTAAGCCCAGTAAGCCACCCCCTCGCTCCGCTGATGGTTGACTCCAAATCTCCCGAACACTATGTCGATTTGAGAACGCAAGACCGAGACCAAGACCGAGACCAAAGTCACTCGAGACCAAGACAAGACCAAGACAAAAGTCCGTCGAGACCAAGACGAGACCAAGACCACGTAAAAGTGGTCTCGAGACCGGTCTCGAGACAACTCTACTAATCCCTAAGCAAAATATTAACTGAAACCACAACCTAAAGATAATGATCAAGACAAACAAAGCTCTTTATTGTCATTATATATGTACAACACAATTATGGGTGTTCCACACAAGCTGTGTGGAAATAAAATATAATAGGTAAGACAGTAGGAATAAATAACAAACTATATATATATATATATATTAGGGGTGCAACGATACACAAAATTCACAGTTCGGTTCGGTTCGATACTTTGGTGTCACGGTTCGATATTTTTTCGATACAAAAAAAATGTTTATGCCTTTTTAATTTGTCATTTATTAAAATTAAAAATATATATTTTAACTCAAAAGTACAGTTTTTAAATTTAACCCTAACCCTTGTGCGTGTTTTTTATTTTGACAGCGAATGCGCACCTGCGGACCACTTATGTGCAGCCCTGGTTATTTAGCTCGTCATATTGCAGCCATAGAAATTATTTTGTCCATGAAACCATAAAGCTGCACTTTCTTTTTGCCTTATAGTCTGATTTGTCATAACTTCTCCGTTTTGTGGTAAGCTTTTCTTTGGCTGTCACTTCTTCACCCTGACCTGTCTTATTTGGCTCAGCAGAACTGAAATGCTTTTACACGCTCACTCACATAAGCTCAGCGATTCTCTGCGCGATCAACCTCTCACATGTTTAAGCTTGCTGCGGGAGATTTCACTTGTCATGTTTGCATAGTAAGCTAACGATTAATAAGACGATGTCAGAGGAATTGGTGCACAAATTATCATCACTCACAGATCAGTGCTGTCGCTCTCTATACACAGTTGCACGATTGCAAAGTGAAAGCAAAAAAACAAGCGCAAATTCAAACGCAACTTCAATATGTCACATATTGACAGTGGCTCACCGATGCCAATGACATAATTACCCAGCTACATTTCTGAAAGAATGCAAAAGCATTGACATATATTTTTCCTACAATAGCCCGACGGGCAGGGAAGAGATAGATTTTGGTAGCCCGACTGAAAAAATCGCTAGCTCCGGGACGTCGGGCTAGCGATATTGCGAGCCCTGTATCTGATTGAGGAATCACTCATCTTTGGAAAAGAGAGTTTATTACAGAGAAATGTCTCTGTCCAAAATAAAAGCTATACTATCCGCTTCTTCTGGGCTATATTCTCAGCAGCATAAGGAGAATCATGTGCTAACAGCTGTCTAAATGACTCGGCTAAAGTTAGTAGCATGCTTGCTTTTTTTTGTCTGCTTCCACTTGTCTTTGCACTAGGATGATGTCGGCGTAAATGTGCAGTCATATTCGTTGTGTTCCCACTAGTGCTTTCAGGTTAATCTCGTTGAAATGACCTTAACGCCACAACACAAATCTCCGTTAACGAGCTACCGCCGATCGCTCCGTGCATGGGGCTAGACGGCAAACACGTTAACGAGCTAACTGCGCTAACACACTAGTTCACACCAATGTAATTGAGCATTGCATGGCACATCCAACATACTGTTTTACTTTAGTCCATGACTCGCTTACCTTCAGGGTCATACGTCACATGAAAACCAAAATAATTCCAAACGCCAGATCTGAATGAGAGTGGGGAAGGTCCAATTTGCCTGTTGCAAGTAGAGCTTAACTTCTGTCTCGCTAGCTTGCCCTGCTCTCTTCCTTCTGACTATGCTGTCTGTGTTGAGCGCTCAGTGGATCTGCGCTCGACAGTGCAGCCTAGGCAGAGTAGTCGAACACAGATTCACTGAGCGCTCAACACAGACAGCATCGTCAGAAGGAAAATTGATAAAATAAATTACAAATGTTGTATTGTTCGATACATATGCGTACCGAACCGAAAGCACTGTATCGAACGGTTCAATATCGATACGAATATCGTTGCACCCCTAATATATATATATATATATATATATATATATTAGGGTTGCAACGATACACAAAATTCACGGTTTGGTTCGGTTCGATACTTTGGTGTCACGGTTCGATATTTTTTCGATACAAAAAAATATGTTCATGTCTTTTTAATTTGTCATTTATTAAATTTTCACAGCACATTCCGCACCACATCTCTGTGTGTTCATCATTTGTTTGAAGCCAGCTCACCTCCTGCAACTACTTTTCCAAGAATACGTGCTTCTTTTGTGGTTCGGACTCCTGACATTTCTTTGGAGGTGGAGGAACATCACAGTAATTGCTTAAAGGAGCTTCTTCGACATCTTTAAGAGTTCTAAACAAATGTCTGTCCTCCTCCTGAAAATCTTATGTACGCAAACACGCGTTGCAAGTTCTTATCTTGTGCGCGATTTTTATTTTGACAGCGAATGTGCACCTGCGGACCACTTATGTGCAGCCCTGGTTATTTAGCTTGTCATATTGCAGCCCAGAAATTATTTTGTCCATGAAACCATAAAGCTGCACTTTCTTTTTGCCTTATAGTCTGATTTGTCATAACTTTTCCATTTTGTGGTAAGCTTTTCTTTGGCTGTCACTTCTTCACCCTGACCTGTCTTATTTGGCTCAGCAGAACTAAAATATATATCCTGCTGCTTTTACACACGCACTCACATAACGCTCAGCGATTCTCTGCGCGATCAACCTCTCACATGTTTAAGCTTGCTGCGGGAGATTTCACTTGTCATGTTTGCATAGTAAGCTAACGATTGATAAGACGATGTCAGAGGAATTGGTGTGCAAATTATCATCACTCACCAATCAGTGCTGTCGCTCTCTATACACAGTCCGCGAGATTGCAAAGTGAAAGCAAAAAACAAGCGCAAATTCAAACGCGATTTCAATATGTCACATATTGACAGTGGCTCACCGATGCCAATGACATAATTACCCAGCTACATTTCCGAAAGAATGCAAAAGCATTGACATATATTTTTCCTTCCTACGATAGGCCGACGGGCAGGGCAGAGATAGATTTTGGTAGCCCGACTGGAAAAATCGCTAGCCCCAGGACGTCGAGCTAGCGATTTTGCGAGCCCTGTATCTGATTGAGGAATCACTCATCTTTGGAAAAGAGAGTTTATTACAGAGAAATGGCTCTTTCCAAAATAAAAGCTATACTATACGCTTCTTCTGGGCTATATTCTCAGCAGCATATTAAACATATCAGGTCCCCATAAGGAGAATCATGTGCTAACGGCTGTCTAAATGACTCTGGTAAAGTTTGTAGCATGCTGCTTGTTGTTTTTGTCTGCTCCCACTTGTCTTTGCACTAGGATGATGTCGGTGTAAATGTGCAGTCATATTCGTTGTGTTCCCACTAGTGCTGTCAGCGTAAATCTCGTTGAAATGACATTAACGCCACAACACGGCAAATCTCCGTTAACGAGCTACCGCGGGGCGTGCATGGGGCTGGACAGCCAACACGTTAACGAGCTAACTGCGCTAACAACTAGCTCCCACCCATGTAATTGAGCATTGCATGGCACATCCAACATACTGTTTTACTTTAGTCCATGACGCGCTTACCTTCAGGATCATACGTCACATGAAAACCAAAATAGTTCCAAACGCCACATCTGAATGAGGGTGGGGGAGGTTCAATTTGCCATGTTGCAAGGAGAGCTTAACTTCTGTCTCGCTAGCTTGCCCTGCGCTCAGTGAATCTGTGTTCGACTACTCCGCCTAGGTTGCACTGTCGAGCGCAGATCCACTGAGCGCTCAACACAGACAGCATCGTCAGAAGGAAAGTTGATAAAATAAATTAAAAATTTTGTATTGTTCGATACATATGCGTACCGAACCAAAAGCACTGTATCGAACGGTTCAATATCGATACGAGTATCGTTGCACCCCTATATATATATATAGTCAGATAATTCAAAGTTTATTCAACTCATTCTTCTTGCTTCCTCCACTTCTGTACCATTGACTCATTAATGCTGTATTCTATCACAGCTTCTCTATTCCCATGTTGTTGCAGTATCTTAATGATTAACTTCGTATTGTGGAAGGATTTTCTCAGTTGTTCTCCTGACTGAAGCTTGGTCCGTTTACAGCATCCAGCCATGCGATTGCATTTGTCCCTAACCATTAGGAACCCTTAAGTTTTATCAAGTTAAATTCAATAAATTCAGTTTTCATGGATGCCTGGATGTTAAACTTAATTGTTACACCTGGTAAAGCAGCAATGCTGATCACTTTAATAAAAGATGACAGAATTTAGACAATTTTTAACTCTAAGTGTGCCGCAGTGTTTGTTTGACTTTGGGACCTGAAGCAAACTGAGTTTTGGGCCCAGATTACTCTGCGAGGCCATGAGCCGTAATGCCCAGAAAATCTATCGAAGTGTTGTGGCTTTGTAGCTTCCCAAAGTCGTACTAAAACATTTTTTGACAGATTTTTGAGCGCCGTGCACCACATAGAATCCGTTCAAGGTCAGTAAACTCAACCAGAATTCATATATAAGGCACACTGGATTATAAGGTGCAATGTCGATTTTTGAGAAAATTAAAGGCTTTTACGAGCACCTTATAGTCCGACAAATACGGTAATAATGACAGCCCGCTTGTATGTTCTACAAAAAATGTGCTTTGGTGGGTATCTGACGGACAAGCACCAAACCAGTTCCACATCACTGAAGTTGCAACATTTTTACAAAACAATTCTGGTTCGTCCATTTCACTCAACGATCCGCTTTTCCCCTTCTCATTCTCCATTGGTGCCATGCTTTTTCGGCCACTGAACATGTAACCCGTTCAAGTGTTACGCCTGTTGTTCTTGCGTTGTGTTCTGGCGTCAAAGTAAGAGGCAGGCGACAGTACTGGGTCTTTGGCTGTTTACTGCACATCTGCAACACAGAAATATGTGTCTGTTCTGTGTGTGTCACGCGACTGCCAGTACACCTCTCCTGACGAAGGAATAAAGAGTGCATGCTGTTAAAAAAAAGACTGCTGCGAGTACGCTCTCAAGCCGCTAGCGATCAGGCTAACTTAGCATGCTAGCCTTTCAGCTGTGTTCTCGGCTAAAACTCATTATAAGCGTATATTAGCGAACTCCGCCCTCCACAAAACTTATCCCGAATGAGTCTCTTAATGATAAACAAAAACGCGGCGGTTCGGCTGTATTCACATTGCAGCTTGGGGTCTGAACAAACTTTAATTCGCAGAGAGCAACGTGGCAGTGACTTACCTCCGGCCATGCTGAAAGGAGCTGTGACCGGGGCACACATGCACGCGCCTACGTCACCACGCAGCGCACACACACACGAACACACACAGACTCAGATCACACAGGTAGGAGACCGAGATGCAAAAATGACATATTTAATCCAAAAAAAAAAAGTGTTTTGGGTGAAATTCACAAGTATTTAACACGTATGTTACACACAGGCATGTTTTACCCATATTCTATCGCGATATTTCAATTTTTTATCGTTGCATAACATTGTACCGGTATGGGGAGAAGCCATCATGGGTGGCGATTGAAGTCTTGTGGCTCCTACACCTTAAGAGGTCTTTTTCACTCAGAGAAAAGATCCCGTGTTGGCTTATACAGGGAGTGCAGAATTATTAGGCAAGTTGTATTTTTGAGGAATAATTTTATTATTGAACAACAACCATGTTCTCAATGAACCCAAAAAACTCATTAATATCAAAGCTGAATGTTTTTGGAAGTACTTTTTAGTTTGTTTGTAGTTTTAGCTATTTTAGGGGGATATCTGTGTGTGCAGGTGACTATTACTGTGCATAATTATTAGGCAACTTAACAAAAAACAAATATATACCCATTTAAATTATTTATTTTTACCAGTGAAACCAATATAACATCTCCACATTCACAAATATACATTTCTGACATTCAAAAACAAAACAAAAACAAATCAACGACCAATATAGCCACCTTTCTTTGCAAGGACACTCAAAAGCCTGCCATCCATGGATTCTGTCAGTGTTTTGATCTGTTCACCATCAACATTGCGTGCAGCAGCAACCACAGCCTCCCAGACACTGTTCAGAGAGGTGTACTGTTTTCCCTCCTTGTAAATCTCACATTTGATGATGGACCACAGGTTCTCAATGGGGTTCAGATCAGGTGAACAAGGTGGCCATGTCATTAGTTTTTCTTCTTTTATACCCTTTCTTGCCAGCCACGCTGTGGAGTACTTGGACGCATGTGATGGAGCATTGTCCTGCATGAAAATCATGTTTTCTTGAAGGATGCAGACTTCTTCCTGTACCACTGCTTGAAGAAGGTGTCTTCCAGAAACTGGCAGTAGGACTGGGAGTTGAGCTTGACTCCATCCTCAACCCGAAAAGGCCCCACAAGCTCATCTTTGATGATACCAGCCCAAACCAGTACTCCACCTCCACCTTGCTGGCGTCTGAGTCGGACTGGAGCTCTCTGCCCTTTACCAATCCAGCCACGGGCCCATCCATCTGGCCCATCAAGACTCACTCTCATTTCATCAGTCCATAAAACCTTAGAAAAATCAGTCTTGAGATATTTCTTGGCCCAGTCTTAACGTTTCAGCTTGTGTGTCTTGTTCAGTGGTGGTCGTCTTTCAGCCTTTCTTACCTTGGCCATGTCTCTGAGTATTGCACACCTTGTGCTTTTGGGCACTCCAGTGATGTTGCAGCTCTGAAATATGGCCAAACTGGTGGCAAGTGGCATCTTGGCAGCTGCACGCTTGACTTTTCTCAGTTCATGGGCAGTTATTTTGTGCCTTGGTTTTTCCACACGCTTCTTGCGACCCTGTTGACCGTTTTGAATGAAACGCTTGATTGTTCGATGATCACGCTTCAGAAGCTTTGCAATTTTGAGACTGCTGCATCCCTCTGCAAGATATCTCACTATTTTTGACTTTTCTGAGCCTGTCAAGTCCTTCTTTTGACCCATTTTGCCAAAGGAAAGGATGTTGCCTAATAATTATGCACACCTGATATAGGGTGTTGATGTCATTAGACCACACCCCTTCTCATTACAGAGATGCACATCACCTAATATGCTTAATTGGTAGTAGGCTTTCGAGCCTATACAGCTTGGAGTAAGACAACATGCATGAAGAGGATGATGTGGACAAAATACTCATTTGCCTAATAATTCTGCACTCCGTGTATACAAGAGACCTGGTTTAGAGCTCACCAATTTATCAACACTAGCCCCTTTCTTACCTCCAGAGCCTCTATCTGGTATAATAAGAAAATATTAGTTGGTAAGAAACCGTTCAGATGGGAGGCTTGGGTTAGGGCAGGTATCAACCAAGTGGGGGATTTATTTGGGCAAACTGGCATGAAATCGTTTGCGGAAATCAGACAAGAATTTAATCTTGATTAAAGGGAATTCTGGAGGTTTTTTCAAGTTAGACACTGTATTAAAGCCATTTTGAACAATAATCCAGACCCTCCATCTAGTATTCAGGAGGTGTTCACTGCTCCTGGCATCAATAGAATCAGAGCATCCAAATTTTATGGGATCTTCAGAGAGGAACACTCTCCCCATCTGGAGGGGCTGAGGCTGTGCTGGGAGAATAATCTTGGAATTCAAATTTCAGAGGATAGTTGGAAGAAGCTGGTTTCAGTATTATTCTCACTGGAAGACAGAGACTATGGGTGCGTTTGGCTTTCATAACAGGATGCAGGATAATACTGAGGCACTGGAAGTCATCTAACCCCTGTTGTTTCAGGGAATGGACTGAACAAATGTCCAAGATGGCATTATATGAACAGGTTACGCACAGAGTTAAGGGGAGAGAAGATATTTTTGATCAGGTCTGGGGTACCTTTTTGTGGTACATCAACAACGTATCTTAGATAATGGGATAAGTTGTTTATTTCTTAGTTTATTTTTATTTGTCATTGTTATTGTTGTTGTTCTTTTTCTTTGACAGCCAGTAGAGGAAAGAAATTGTTTAATATAACCAGTGTCCAAGATCGAGTTTAGTTTCCAGGCTAAACTAGTTCTGTCCAGCCCTAATATAAACTACAGGTATATGTGTGTGTGTGTGTGTGTGTATGTGTGGTGTGTGTGTGTGTGTACGAATACATACATACTAAGAATTCCAGTGGAGCTTTAAATGATTAATAAATAATTCAAAAGTCCAAAACCTGTAACCATGACATTTATATAGTGTCAAGCCTACATGTAACTGTCTTTTGATTTTCACCTTCCCGTTCTCATTCTTTGATATTTTTCATCTTTTTTCCTCTGAACCTATTGTTGCCATGGCTTGAAGTTTCCTGCCAATATCTCCTATCATGGTTGCTTCTATAATTTGGACCATATCATTGCCAGACTCAAGTTGACTTTGGGTAACTCCAGGCCTCCTTCTCAACAGAGTGAACACCTGTGTGTTGTTTGGGGGGCCACCTTACAGAAGACACAGACTCTGTTGTAAGCCTGATTTGCGCTTAATGCCATCGTTCCAAGGTGTCACTGACTCACCAGTAGTCACTGCATTCTTTTCAGTTGTTACCAGATTTTTCCTTGTCAGTGATGTTTTTAGTGTGAGTCATGCATATCTTTATCTTTCTCTAATAGTTACATCTTCAGACTGAGTTGTACACGTTTGGGCCAATGGGCCATTGGCTATGTGACCACTGATGGAAACATACTGCAGACCATTCCCAACAACAAACCGCTGTTCCAGGCTTTAATCGATGGCTACAAGGAGGGCTTGTATGTAACCTGTCACACATCTCTTTTTCTAACTCACTCTCTGCAGGTATGTGGTGAGCTTGTCGCTTTCTACAAACAGAAAGTCACAAATTGTATCTTCAGTGGTCACATCTGATTCGCTTTAAATGTTTAGCAGCAAGCCAGAGATTTGCTGCTAATCTCTGGTTTATATATATGGATATAGCTTTCATAAAAGCTATATCCTGGATCAAGAAAGGGTTTTTGACCCAGAAGTGTTTATCTGATGTTGTCTGTTTCAATAAACCTGATAATATTAAAAGCCTTCAAAAAAGTTAGACATATATATTTAATTCAAGTGGTGGAAAAAACAGGTTATATTACTGATACAAACAGTACTACTAATCCATTTTTTCACTTTACTCATTACATAATTATACCCACTGTTTTTAACTAGACAGAATTCATGATTATTGAATTGTGCACAAGTTAAACTCTTATAAATATAACATATAATGAAATGCTGTTCTTTGTTGTTTGGTTGTTTGCTTTAAATTCACAGCTACTTATTCCCAGATGGTCGCAGTTACAATCCTGACCTCACTGGTTTATGTGAGCCGACACCTCACGATCACATCAAAGTCACACAAGTGGGTTTGTCTGTGTGGTTATGTGTGTGTGTAAGCATTTCTATGTTACTGAAAAAAAAAAACATGTATACGTGGAGAAATTTATAATACTCTACAAATTTCCCACTTGTAATGGCACATAAATAATTGTGACATTTCGGTGAGTAGTATGATTCGCCAGGTAGACTTTGTGTTTCACAGCATTCAGTAAATCGACATGACTCACAGCCTCTCCAAATTATTAAATGTTGAAAATCACTGTGTAAAAGTGTGGTATTAAATGAGGTAATACAAATCAATGGCTTTTTATACTCACTTCTGATTTATTACAAAACTGAATTTTCCATATAGTGTGACAAAAACTTTAAGTTTTCTAGAAGTGAAACCACATTTTTTCAATTTCAAAATAGTACATAAAAGTTGTTTTTAAACCACTTTTTACTAGTGGTTTGTTTATTCATTCATGTGTAATGGTGTAGTGTTCCCTGTACTTTGACATTTTAATTTTCTGAGAAAATTATTCCAAACGAGATCAGTTAGGGAATACTGGGAAACTTCAAAGGTGAATGACAGTTGCCCAGCAAGCAGTCTGCTTATTATTTATTTGTTTTTCCTGCACCAGCAAGAGTATTATCTGACAAGGCCACTTTAAGAAAGTTATCCAGTTCTACATCACCATCCAATGAGATCCTCTTTTTCAAATATTTACATCACTGCACAATTTCATGGAATTTGGCTTGGTAGTTTTTGCTTGCATCATTGAAAACATCACTGAAAACATAGCTCTACCAAGGCTTCCGCTACAAAAGCGATTTTCTTCTTGGTAGATTATTAAATAGTCACAATGGAAGTAATTTGGGAAAATTTCTCTAGAAAATGCTTAAAACCATTTTGGTTTATGCTACATGCTGACTCGTGTGGAAATTCTGATTGTTCTGTGGTTTCAAAACTGTACAGATAAATTGTAGGTTTTTAGTAGCTAGCAGTTCTTACACAGCTATACCTGTTCTTGTACTTATTTTTGTTTAGTAATGGTGACAAATCAGACTTGGTTTTTCAGGGGGAAGCCTTTAAAATTAAACCAATAAAAATAGTCTGTTTCTGTGAATTTGGTGCAGCACCATTCACTATGAGAAAACATGTTTTTTCTTTTGAACTGAACACTTATTCAGTTAGATCCCCAAATAAAATTTGGGACTTTAAAGATAAAAGGTTATGGAATAGCTCTGAACGAGTGAGAGAAGAAAAACACATTGTACAAGACGAGATGGGAAACGTGTGTTGTACGGATAGTGCATGTTTATATGTTTCTCATGACTTTTATATGCCATTTGATGACTAACAGCAGTATTTTCTGCATGAACAGGAGCAGTATGAGCTGTACTGTGAAATGGGCTCTACCTTTCAGCTTTGTAAGATCTGTGCTGAGAATGACAAAGACATCAAGATTGAACCATGCGGTCACCTCATGTGTACTTCCTGTTTTACTGCCTGGCAGGTACCGTAACAAATCTTATCACAGAAGTCCATTTCAAAGTTATTAAATATTGGTGGTATTGCATGTGTTTATGCATTTGTTCATTGTCACACTGAGAAATGTTCTGTCCAGTTGGGTAATATAATGTTTTCTTTGTGAGCCTGCATTAATGAGCCTGCATAGAAGTTTGAAAAGATTTCTGAAAAATACAGTCAAAGCAGCTTTCTTCAGCAGTCAGTCCAACAAACCCCCCCTCTCTTCCTTACTCCTTCCCTGTACACATGAATATGTCCAAATTGAATTTCCACATATCAACAGAAGTGAAAACTGAGACTATATGCACACAATATATTCCAGTTTTTCTGCTTGTGGTTCTCCTTGTGGTTTTCTGCTTCCTGTTGTCTTTGTATGTAGTGTCTCTCACAGCAACCTGTCCAACACTAGTGTATCAAATCAAAATCAAATCAAATCACTTTTATTGTCACATCACATGTGCAGGTACATTGGTACAGCACATGTGAGTGAAATTCTTGTGTGCAAGCTTCACAAGCAACAGAGTTGTGCAAAATACAATAATGTAAACAAGCAAAATACAAGAATGGCTACATCTGAAACTAATAAATATATGTACAATATATAATAGTATATGCATTTCTGGATGTGTATACTAAATATTTTTCTACGTGTGTGTGTGTGTGTGTGTGTGTACACATATTTTACAAATTAAATAGAGTAAACAATAAATAAAATATATAAAATAAAATATACAGAGTGAGACATGTGCAAAACAGTGGCATTACTGTACAGTATGGAGTGCATAATGTTAAAGTTCCAGTAGTGAAGCTGAGGTGTCTATGAAGTGTTCAGCAGTCTGATGGCCTGATGGAAGAAGCTGTCTCTCAGTCTGCTGGTACGGGACCGGATGCTGCAGAACCTCCTTCCTGATGGAAGTAGTCTGAACAGTTTATGGCTGGGGTGACTGGGGTCCTTGATGATCCTCCCCGCTTTCCTCAGGCAGCGCTTCCTGTAGATGTCTTGGAGGGAGGGAAGATCACCTCCAATTATCCGTTCAGAGCACCGCACTACTCGCTGGAGAGCTTTGCAGTTGTAGGCGGTGCTGTTGCCATACCAGGTGGTGATGCATCCAGTGAGGATGCTCTCAATGGCACAGTGATAGAAGGTCCTGAGGATGCGGGGGCTCATGCCGAATCTTTTCAGTCTCCTGAGAAAGAAGAGGCGCTGCTGCGCCTTCTTCACTGTTTTGTTTGTGTGTACTGACCACGTAAGATCCTCAGCCAGATGTACACCAAGGAACCGGAAGCTGCTCACTCTCTCCACAGCAGCGCCGCTGATGGTGATGGGGGTGTGTACTTCTCTGCACCTCCGGAAGTCCACTATCAACTCCTTTGTCTTTGCGACGTTGAGGGTGAGATGGTTGTCTTGACATCAGTGGGTCAGGGCGCTGACCTTCTCCCTGTAAGCTGTCTCATCACCATTGGTGATAAGACCCACCACTGTAGTGTCGTCCGCAAACTTCACAATGATGTTGGAGTTGTTAGTGGCTGTGCAGTCGTAGGTGTAGAGTGAGTATAGGAGAGGGCTCAGTACACACCCCTGTGGAGCACCAGTGTTCAGTGTGACGGGGGATGAGGTGATGCTGCCCAGTCTGACCACTTGGCGTCTGTCAGACAGGAAGCTAAGGATCCAGCCGCAGAGGGAGCTGCTCAGTCCTAGATCCTGCAGTTTCCTGTCCAGCTTCGAGGGAACGATGGTATTGAATGCTGAGCTGTAATCTACAAACAGCATTCTCACATACGTGTCTCTCTTCTCCAGGTGTGACAGGGCAGTATGTAGTGTCAGGGCTATGGCATCATCAGTGGACCTGTTGTGGCGGTATGCGAACTGTAGAGGGTCCAGTGAGTCGGGTAGTGCAGAGCAGATGAAGTCCCTGACCAGCTTCTCGAAGCATTTGCTTACGATGGGGGTCAGGGCTACAGGTCGCCAGTCGTTCAATGAGGAGATGGTGGAGGATTTGGGTACAGGGACGATGGTGGCCATTTTGAAGCAGGCTGGGACTACAGACAGAGAGAGGGAAAGGTTGAAGATGTGCGTGAACACTCCAGCCAGCTGAGCCGCACATGACTTGAGGACGCGGCCGGGAATCCCGTCCGGACCAGTAGTTTTGCGTGCGTTCACCTTCCTGAAGCACTTCCGCACATCCTCCTCAGACACAGTGTGCGCACTGACGTCATCCGCGGTGCGCACACTGTCCGGTCTCATGGTGTTCGCTGTGTCGAATCTAGCGTAGAATACGTTTAGATCCTCACACAGAGAGGCCGTGGTCTGCGGTGTGCTGGTTTTCCCTCTAAAGTCTGTGATCGTGTTTAGTCCCTGCCACATACTCCGAGGGTTGTCAAACTGTTGCTCCACCCTGTCCCTGTACTCACGTTTGGCTGCTTTGATCGTCTTCCGGAGTTGGTAATGTGCGTGTTTGTAGTCCGATGTGTTCGCGGAGGCAAAGGCGGTGCTCCGTGCCGCCAGTGCCGCGCGAACATCTCCGTTAATCCAGGGTTTTTGATTTGGGAAGGATTTAACTGTTCTGGATGGGACGACATCTTCCACGCATTTCCTGATAAATCCGCAGACTGAGTCTGTGTATTCATCAATGTCCCTAGCAGCCACGTGAAACATTTCCCAGTCCGCGTGATCAAAACAGTCCCGCAGCGCAGACTCCGATTGGTCCGTCCAACAGTGCACCGCCCTCCGGGTTGGAGCTTCCTGTTTCAGCTTCTGCCTGTAGGCGGGCAGGAGCAGGATGGAGCGGTGATCTGATTGGCCGAATGGGGCGCGGGGGAGGGCTTTGTACGCATCCCGGAAAGAGGTGTAGCAGTGGTCGAGTAGCCGATCTCCACGAGTGTTAAAATGGATGTGTTGGTGGAGTTTGGGTGAGACTTTCTTCAGGTTTCTGTCATGGTTCGGATTTTGAGGAAGAGACTACGACTGGGATATAGTTTGGGTCAGCATAGATCATTTATTAAAACACACATTACAGTGTGGGAAGAGCCGGACTTCTTCTTCGTTTGCACAAAGACAGAAAGCTTTATAGTCATTATGACGTCACACAGTTAGACCTTACTGGCAATGATAACAGTTCCTCGCACTCAAAAAGTTCTCCTTATATGGACATCAACTGCTACTTTAGAGAAAAACAAGTGTGTATTACATTGTGCACTTTGTGATAGTGTAGCTCTCAGAGAGACTGTCCTAAGACGACCTTTCTGTTCTTATTAAGTGTGTGTGTGTTGTTACAGGCCTGAATGTAAAAGGTCGAGTGGTGTACATACTCTAATGGACAACAGCTTAAGCAGATAGAAAGAATAATACAGAACCACAATAGACTGATTAAAGTGATGATAATCTATATACATTAATATCTTGCTCAGATTAACAAGGATATAATTAAACCTGGAATGCAGGATTCTTCTATAACCATAAATGATAAATGATCCATGATAACCTGATGATAAGTGATGCAGACTAATGAAGTAATGATGAAATAATGACAGTGCCTGTAAATGATAACCAAGTAACAGTAAAATAACAGGTTTTCCTCGACATCTCCTCCTCTTTGGGCTGGCTTGCCAGCCCAACTTACACCAGGATTTGTCTCCAAACAAACAAACACGTTATGACACTTATCAACCCCAACACCTCCGTTGTTTTCCAATTTTCCCACAACCCAGCTGTTCTTTTAGCTTCAGACTCTAGTTTCAGCCTGTCACACTTCAGGCCTCTTTACCACCTCCTCTTGGAGTGAAGAAACGCCCTCGGATTCTTCTTTCTTCGACCCCCCAGGTGGACTACTGGGGAGGACCGGTGCACAGGGGGAGAGGATTATTCTGCCTCTATGTTCCCCCCTGTGTTATTCGGGATGGAGCTGATCTCTAGCAAGCTCTCTTCCGGGCCCACCTCCTTATAAGAACATTTGCAGTGTGTGTACAAAAGCGAACAACAGACATCAAAACAAATTGGGCATTCTTAATTCTAACTTCCATTTAAATGTAGTACTCAGTTTCTGATCATCTAATTATGCTTCTCACTGGTTCTCTAAATTGTCCAGAAACCTTTAATTTTGCCATACCTAAATTATTAAAACACCAATGAAATCATAGACCCCTTATATAGCTTTTTGCCTTTATGAGCACACTTCAATAATGAGCAACAACCTGCAATCTGTACCAAAAATCTTCATGGTTACACCTGCAATTAAAGACCAGATGCATTTTATATCCGTTTTAATTCTTCCTTATCTAAAACCTCCTCAGTTTCAGGTTAGTTTTAATTAGTCTCAATTAATAGTTCTAGTTGTATTTGCAATCTCCCCACTGCAAACTGCACAAGAACATTACACATCCTCTCCCAAACACTCTCCCGCCAAGCTGTAACCCTGTGTAAAAACATCAGTCAGCAGTTCCATGTTAACCCCCTTTAACTCCCAATTCACCTAAAAAGCAAATCTGTTAAATCAAGCAGCTTATTTACAACCACCTGTAAATCATAAGAGTAATAAAAGATTCAGCACAACAGACAAGTATCATGTTCAGGTTTCCTCCGATCAATAAATCACTATTATTGCCGCAATTTGTTTTATTCACACTTGGGCAATGTTACTCCACTAGTTTTATCACTCAGAGCCCCCTAATGGCCAGTTAGTGAGCTCTAGGTTAAACTGTCCCCAAATTGGTTATTTGTTATTATTACTTGTTTTATTATTATTCTTTGTTTTCATGTCACTTGTCTGTTTTCTACTGCACGCATTCTTACCAAAGCAAAGCAAACATTAGCAGCACACTGACCGCAGTCAGCCATCCACATTCCAGAGGTGCTATAAAAAGATTTCCTGTCACAAGAAAACATTAAGAACTGTAACGCTGTAGAAAAGAAAATGTAAATGTTAACGCTGCGCAGTTACCTCTGTAAGCAACACAAGACACAAAAATGGCATTTAAAAGTTCACTCATCCTCGAATATTTTGTCATCCTTCTACTCCTGTAAAAAGAAACACACATAAATTCATCCACCCTCTTGTTCTATCTAGGTGGAGGTTAACCTTGAGTCGTAGTCAAGTCTTGTCATCTTTTACCAGTCAGTCCGTTTGTTTTATTTCCAGTCTTTCATCCATTCATTCATTCATTCATCCATTCTTTCCTTTGCTGATAGTGGAAACCATCGCCGCATTTAGATTTCCACCCTCAGCAAAATGACGTCATTTCAAAAAGAAAAACAAGAACTTGAGATCGGATTACCTCGCTGAATCCTTTTTTAGGCAGGGACTCTCATTTCTAATTGTCCCCATAAGTGTTTCCTCCAGAACCCATTTCAATGCGGAGAAACTCACTTACAACAATTTTCTCGCCGACGTGTAATGTTTGTAATTTCCGATGTGCAGATCTGCTTAAAGAAAAGATTCACAAACAAAAATCAGTGCACTGTTCAAAATATAAAACAAAATAAAATGAAAGATAACAAAACAAAAATACAAACGCCCGGGTCTTAGGACTTGTCACTGAATATTCCTCCTATCAGTAAAAATGCCAAACCTAAACCTACACAGAGTCAAATCAACACCACCTCAACCTTTTCATATTCATAAACCTATATGTTTTGTGTTCGTGAAACAAAATTGAACCGTTTCCATATTAAGTAATTTGAGCTCTTGAAATGTTTTAGTTCTCTTAATTCTGCCAGTTTATCTCAACACTTATTCAGTAACTTTTATTCAACTGCAACTTGATCACTCAAATCTTACCTGTTCAAATTGCCTAGGGTTCAACAAAGTCTAGATCCCAGTTATCATGAAACTTGAACGGGTCTACAATGATTTACTTACAGTAATTTAGAATCATCACTCAACCTAGCTCTACTACTGGCACTGCGTGACTTTTCTCACACTGGAAACCAGAATTTAGTACAGAACTTTAATACCTCAGACAATCGTGATCAAGGGCTGGCCCCCCCTTTCTCTTCTTCTTTGTCCGTGTGTTCCTCCTTTTATTAAATCTCCATCACAATGATGTGGCGCTCTGAAATAAGACTCACACTGTTAATTCATCGTTTTCACTCTGCACCACTGCTCAGGCTGTTTTCTTTTCTTTTTTAGTGTACAGTAAACAATTGAGTCGAGGCCTTAAGCCCCAGATATCTCGCACAGGCATCGTTTTCATAACCAAACCGCCCTGGACTCTGCTCCCCAGACCACACAAATGCCCTCTGGGCTTATTATTGTAGCAGATTCTGTATTTGAATTTGTTGTGTGCAGCATTGAGCCTTTTGTCAGTAAAGCATTCTTCATTGCAGCAGCTGGAGCATTGTGTGTCACTTCTTAGTGAATTGAATCAACATTTTGATTTTGGTGCATGGGTGTGTATCAGTTTTCACTCACTCAACGAGTGCATAAGTGTTCATGTGTGTGTTTCTCTTCATTCTACATCGGCGTATGCAGAAGTGTGTGTTTGTGTGTTGGTGTATGTTTGTGTTCATCACCTTCCTGTTCTGTTGTTTGGGTAAACCAGCGGCCTGAAGCATGCCCTGGGGTCCTGTCCTCCTCTTTGGGTCTGTTTGCATCCGTTGTTGCAGCTGCCTGCATCTTCTCCTTGTAACTTGACCCTTTTGCTTCTGTAGTTCTTTCAGGGTTTGCTCCTGCTGCTGGAGCTTTGCGTCAGGTCTGACGACCTCCTGCTCCAGCAAGCTTCCGCCTGATTTCAAGTCCTGTATGTGAAACTCCACGTCTGACTGATGAGTTCAATTAGCAACCAGCTCCTCCGGAGCCATGCTCAATTTCTGCTCTGATGCCTTGAGCTCTTACTGAGGGCAAAAACCTCAGAGTCTTTTCCTTCCACGTCAGATTGGAGTCTGTTTATGTTGTCCTTACTTTGCTCCACGGCCTTCTGCAGCTCTGCTGTTCGGCTCTTCTCAGAGGTCAGCATTCTTTTGCTCAACCTCCCTTTTCCTCCGGGCTTAATGCGCTTCTCGTCACAGCTCTGTCAGCTGAAGCTTTAGCATTCTCCATCTCCGCTGAGATTGCTTTTTGCAGCACTTTTGACATCCTCAAGTTGTTGTTGTGAGTCCAGCTGCTGTGGCCTTCAGGGGTCAAAGGGTCAAAGATGGTAGCGGAGAGGGCAACGATGGTAGAGGGGAGGGTAGGAGTCCAGGTCAGCTTCGGCTTTCAGAAAAAACAAAAACAAAACAACCACAGGCGAACAGGAAAATGATGTTGTGTTGGCTGTGTTACCCAGAGAGGGGAGAAACAACGGGGCCTCCTCTCCCCCCTTTTTGTTTTTTCTCACCATATAATCAACTCATAACCCCCCCAGTTGGCAGGACAACACAGGTACGTGTTAAAATTCTTAAAATCATGTTTAAAAACCTAAAAAGGACTTTTCTGTCATTCAGTAATCATTTGTCTTAAGCAATCAACAAAAACATGTCACAATTTAACTCCTTTAACCACTAAATTTGTCGTGTCCTCACTGGATGGTCAGACCAGTGTCTTTTCTTTTGAAGTTAAGTTGTTGTCCTGCAACCCAGAGAGTTTATTTGTCAGTAGTGGATAAACTATATCATTTAAAAACAGGTGTATGTTAAGTGTCGCTACCTTAACCTTGCTTGTACGTGCACAACACTCCAAATCATGTTTTCTCTTGTGTCCAGCAGGGGAAGAAGGTGACCTCCCCTATCATTGCTCCCCCTCTTGGAGACAATTTCCCCCTCACAAACTCCTATGCATCAATTTAAACATGCGAAGCCAGCAAAAATTCACACTCGTACACCTACAGCAAAGCTTTAACATAACAATAATCCAACTCCTCCCTTAAACGGGAGAAATCACCCTGAATCAACCAACTCCCTTCTATATAAACGTCAAACAAAGATAAACCTCAGACATTTCTACACTTCTATGTCTTCCACGCAGCACACTAGGCAGAAAAGCACCGATTAATCACAGTCTATTCAATTTATACTTAACATCACAACAAGAGAAAAACCTGCTCTTTTCACAACTCTCACAGTTAAAATCACCAGCTCCAAAACCACAGAATTTAATCAATATAGTCAAAACTCTTACACACAGCCCCTGAAATAATAAAAATCACCAAACACTCGGTCACTCTTTTCACTCGCTCCTTCTCACTCCCTTCTTCCTCATTCTTCCCCATACAGCATACACGCTCGCTCCCGCAGACCCGCTCGGCCCCGCGGGCTCCCCCCACCTTTTTTCTCTCACAGAGACAGAGAGAGAGAGACCCTTTTCCTTTTTTCTCCAGCACACATACACACACAGAATCCCATCTGAGAGAAAGAGGGAAAGAAGAGAAAAGAGTCTGTAAAGAGGAAGTTTAGCAGGAGTTTCAGATTTAACAGATTTATAGAACTTATTTACACTTTATTAACACACCCACGTAATTTTTCTTCTATTCACACATGGGTAATTTATATACTATTTACACCCGGGCCCGTATAAACATAAACACACCGCATGCCAGAACCGCTTATCTCATTTATTTCTCTAGCGGTGTTCCTATACTTTAGACTGATTTAAAAGCATCTATAGCCCAGGCCGCGCCTTGCTGATCAATTACACGCGTCGGGAACGCCCTCGCCGGCCGCGGTCTAATTTCTAAATACTAATTAATTTATAACCGTTTCCCGCAGCTGGGAAAGAGCTCCACCTCTGGCGCTAGTATCAAACCCACGCCTTCAGCTTTACTTAAAGCTCACAGGCCAACGACGTTGAGTGGTCCCGGCCGGGTCCGCGACCCTGTCAATCAATTTAGCGCAGTAAGAAAGTGGTCTCCGTCGATCACGTTGGTTTGTTTGGGATGCTCGAACTTCCCCGGCAACCAACCGAGCAAATAGCCTAACCACGCGTCCGCGATCAGGAGTCGCCGCCACGGCGCTGAGCAGCTGCGCTCTTAGGGGACCGCGTCCCCAGTCTTAAACACAATTTACTCAATATATTATAAGCATCACTGCGAGGTCTCCGCCTCCAGTTTAATTACCTGACGCCCAAAACCGCGTTTTTGCTACTCGATTAAACCAAATTCCCTACACTACCGGTTGATTGGCTGGCACCCAATCAACTTCACCTCTTCTTTAAACACTTTAAACCGTATTGTCTTAACCACATATAACCTCTTAGCTCAAAATTCACCCCCAAAATAAACAGTAATAAATTTAGACAGACCAATATTCCCTTTTTTTTTTTTTTTTTAAACTAATTACTCAAGATCAGAACAGAACAGAAGCCCCACTGAGTGAACATTTAATTTAATATAATTCCCAATTCAGCACCTTTGGAGATCCATCAACAGGCGGTGCTTACCTCTCATATTTCGGGGCCCATCACTCAGTCGGCCTCCTGGCTGTCCGTCTGACACCACTTATACCCCAGCCACGCTCCATTTGTCTCCCCCCAAACCGGGTTTTTCGGCACCAGAATTGTCATGGTTCGGATTTTGAGGAAGAGACTACGACTGGGATATAGTTTGGGTCAGCATAGATCATTTATTAAAACACACATTACAGTGTGGGAAGAGCCGGACTTCTTCTTCGTTTGCACAAAGACAGAAAGCTTTATAGTCATTCTGACGTCACACAGTTAGACCTTACTGGCAATGATAACAGTTCCTCGCACTCAAAAAGTTCCCCTTATATGGACATCAACTGCTACTTTAGAGAAAAACAAGTGTGTATTACATTGTGCACTTTGTGATAGTGTAGCTCTCAGAGAGACTGTCCTAAGACGACCTTTCTGTTCTTATTAAGTGTGTGTGTGTTGTTACAGGCCTGAATGTAAAAGGTCGAGTGGTGTACATACTCTAATGGACAACAGCTTAAGCAGATAGAAAGAATAATACAGAACCACAATAGACTGATTAAAGTGATGATAATCTATATACATTAATATCTTGCTCAGATTAACAAGGATATAATTAAACCTGGAATGCAGGATTCTTCTATAACCATAAATGATAAATGATCCATGATAACCTGATGATAAGTGATGCAGACTAATGAAGTAATGATGAAATAATGACAGTGCCTGTAAATGATAACCAAGTAACAGTAAAATAACAGGTTTTCCTCGACATTTCCCTTATTAAAGTCTCTGGCTGTGATAAACGCTGCCTCTGGGTGTGCGGTTTCCTCACTGCTGATCGCGCTGTACAGTTCCCTGAGTGCTCGGTCAGTGTCGGCTTGTGGGGGAATGTAAACAGCCGTAATAATCACTGCTGTAAATTCCCTCGGTAGCCAGAATGGCCGGCACTTAATCATCAGGTACTCCAGGTCCGGTGAGCAGAAGGATTTGACCGGGTGCACGTTCACATAATCACACCAGCTGTTGTTGATCATGAAACACACACCACCGCCTCTGCTTTTCCCATTAAGATCCTGTGACCTGTCCGCGCGATGCACAGAGAACCCCGGTAGTTGTATTGCGGAGTCCGGTACCTTGTCCGATAGCCAGGTTTCTGTGAGGCAGATCACGCAGCAGTCCCGCATCTCTCGCTGGAATGAGATCCGTGCCCGAAGCTCGCACAGCTTGTTCTCCAGAGACTGCACATTAGCCAGTAATAAACTGGGTAACGGTGGTCTGTTAGTGCGCCGTCTCAGTCGAACCAGAACGCCAGATCTTCTCCCTCTGCGTCGGCGTTTGCGGCCTCCAGGGCCAGAGAACAAAGGCGTCTCAGGTGAGATGAATGGGGGGTCTGCAAACGGAGGGTCCGTGTTGCAAAACTTGAACTCCGGAAAGTTATAAGAAAGACCGTCTTTTATGTCCAGTAAGGTTTGTCGGTCGTACACAAGGAGACATGTGCTACTCGCGAAAAAATGAAGGAAAAGTAAAATTAAACACAGAAAAAAGCTGTTGCTTGGGGGAGCTCGCGACGAGGCTGCCATACTCGGCGCCATCTTGAAACAAAAAAATATATATATATATTTATTGTGCCTCTTGTTTGTGCACTGAAAGCTGTATGAGCAGTGTCTGTAAATGTTACTCTCATATGAGTCATTAGCATGTCCTGTTCTCCCTTTTTTCATACGTATCCCTTCGCTGACCATGGTGTTGTAGTCATGTCTCTTCAGACTTGCTAGAGTTCTGCACTGACATAATAACACTCACACTCACGTAATAACATGTGACAGTCTACACATTTTACTCTGAGGGGCTTAAAACAAGACCAAAAATGTGGCAAACATTCACAGGACCTTTGAGTGTTTTTTGCAACACTACAAACACATTATGGCTTGTACAAATGCACCTAACAGCCAAGCTTACAGCCTTGAAGAGTCGGACAATAACTTCTTTAAAATGCACTGCTGAAAAGTTCATACAAAATGAGTCTATGGTTTCCCATTTTCATTATAACTCTAGAATGCTTTAGGCTATTCATATAAAATACCAAACACTGGCAGATCTATAGAGTGTGTGTTTAAACCTATCATTTTCCTTCCCATTTAATGTACTGTATATATACAGTATGTACAGTGGTCCCTCGTTTACCGTGGTAGTTACGTTCTAAAAATAACCCACAATATGTGAAATCCGCGAAGTAGCTAACTTTATTTTTTTTTACAATTATTATAGATGTTTTATAGCTGTAAAACCCCTCACTACACACTTTATACACTTTTCTCCAACAGGCTCGAACATTTCCACACTTTTCTCTATGGTTTACACACTCTAAAAGTTCAAAACTTCGTAGAAAAATAAGACCAGTATTATAGAATAAAACCGAAGGCACCCACGGTTGCCTTTGGTGCAAAACGTTTCATCGACATTTTTGTGTTATCACGCATATCGTATTGAGCTGAAAAGGAACACAGTTTGTCCCGTACTTCAGCTAGGATGAAAAAAGACACAAAGCTGGAGTTATTCTGCATCTTTACGCTGTCAGCTGCCTCTTCTTCTCTCATTCAATCATGAAACTGATCAATGATCAGCTGATCGGTATTTGTGACGCAAGTCTCTCCTTTGTTTATCGCCGACTGTAGAATATATATATACTGGAAGTGCTGGGTATACTAGTCTGGCCTAAGTCTTCGGTCAGAAAGACTGCAGCAGTCCAGGAGTTTAGTTCACCGTCTTTAATGAATCTTCACAGAAGAACTGGTTACAGCAGGGCTTGCCATGATAAATCCAACTGTGATACAGCCAGATATGCAATTATAATTGTGGCAGATGCAGTATAGGTGACTATAAGCATGGTTGTCTGGAAACAGAAACAGGTAATACTATAATTAGCAGGGTCAAAGATAACTAAGAAACAATCAGAACACATCATCTACTCTGACACAGCAATATTTTACAATGTCCACAGGGGGTCGCCGTAAGACCAGAAGTTGGCTAAATAGCACATATCTTCCCAGTTGCTAGTACTAAGGCAAGAATGTGGTAAGCTAACAACAGTTAAACTAAACAATAAACAACAGAAAAATCCTTTAACCGCAGGATGTAATCATTGGAGGAGATTCTGGCCACTGGTATTAACTTAGTGCAAATTAATTAAATAATTAAATAAACCTACTAACGTGATATCTGTGTACCGGGGCATAACTTTAGCTTTAACATGCACAAACAACTATAACTCTTATCATACCAGTTAACCTGTCAAAAGTAATAACTTACAGTTTCATTAACACACACAGAATCACACAAACTGCGTTAAAACTGCCATGCTCTGCCGCTGCCTTTCGCCTCTCACTCTCCCTCTGCGTGATGCGCACATGATCACTGATGCGCTCCTTTGGGTGCGCTTGATTCTTGCCTCTAGACATCCTGAGGCCGAGTCAGCAGGGAATTTGCACACCGACTTTGCGCCAGAAAGATGAAACCAGCGGATGTCGCGCTAAACAACAGCAGCGCGTTTAAGCTTGATGAGCTGCTGTTAGAATGTATTTAATATTAATTTCTAGTATCAGCTGATGCTTGCTGGAGCCACAGCTGTAAAAGCTGAAGGTCATGATATCGGTTTGGATATCTAGTGAGAGGGAAACATGAAGATGAATCATCAGAGCTGAACAGGTGATGGACAGGTTTACCTTTTAGGTGACATGAATGAGTTGAAGGAAAGTTATGAACTGTTTCTGAGAGACAAATAACACCAGGATCCTTTTCTAAGTAGCTGACAGCTGGTAACTGTGCAGGGGCGGCTCTAGCAAAGTTTTGCCAGGAGGCCAGGTAGGGCATTAACAGGGAAAGGGGGGCACAAAGATGTGCTTTTCTTTCTTATTCTCATTTAAAATGTCTAGCTTTTATTAAATAATTATCTGAATCTTACAACCAAAGTTTTTATCTGATGTACAACGTATAGAAATCATACATATACCAACAAGACAGTGTACATCACTGTCACAACAGCGTTTGTTTTCATTCAAAGGCTTTATGGCTTTTCCTATAATACCTGGTGGGCTGGTCTCCAGTCAAAATGCCTGGGCCGATTTTTTGTCCCAGTCCAGCCCTGGGTACGACACGCAGTGAATTAATCTGGGAGGGTGCATTAAAAACAAATGGCCGGGCCAGCGGTGCACATCGCAAATTAGCTCACATAGACACATTAGTTGTGCCGCTTCTTAATGACGGTATCTTAGCTAACACCCCCAACTACCAGATTCAACTTGTAATTGGCTAAAAATCACTTAGCCTACTGGTGTGTGAAAAAGATAATCCCACTCAATCCGATCAAACGCCTTTTCGGCGTCAATCGATATTTCTGCTTCTGGGGATGGAGTATCAGCCTCAGTATAGATGATATTAAACAATCGCCTCAGGTTAAAATACGATTGTCTACCCTGGACAAACCCAATCTGGTCCCCTGAAGAATTTTCTCAAGTCGGAGTGCAATGGCTTTTGAGACCACTTTGCCATCACAGTTTGTTAAGCTGATTGGTATATAGGATGTGCAATCTCGGGGGTCCTTATTCTTCTTTAATAAGAGTGTAATAGATGCCTGCCGAAGCGTAGGCGGAAGAATGTTATTCTCTATTGCTTCCGTGCAAACCAAGAGAAGAAGAAGGGCAAGTTTGTCCATAAATTTCTTATAAAAATCAGTTGGAAACCCGTCCGGACAAGGGGCTTTTCCACTCTGAAGGGACATTATTGCATTTTTAATTTCTTTCAGTGTCAGACTTTGTTCCAATTGTTCTTTCGAGTCAGAGATAATTATAGGAATATTCAGATTAGAAAAAAAGCGTCAAACTTATTTTGAGCTGGTGCTGAATCTGAGGAATATAATTTAGCATAAAACTCTCTAAAATAGTCGTTAATAGCTTGATGATCCTCAGTTGATGAGCCATCTGATAAGATAAGTTGTGAAATAACACGGGATGCTGCTTTTTGGTGGAGCTGGCTAGCTAATAATTTGGATGGTTTATCTCCCTCTTCGTACAATCTACTACGGGATTTTAAAATGAGCTTCTCTGCTTGGGCGGTAGTTAATAGATCAATTTCAGCTTGTAAGACCACTCTCCTCTTAATCAAATCAGGGGTCGGAGAACCAGATATGAGTCTGTCCAGGGTCTTGATTTCTGAGGATAACTCCTCAAACTTCTTATACTTCTTCCTCATATAAGCAGAATGAGAGACAGTCTGTCCCGAGATACGCTTTAAGCGTCTCCCAGAGGGTCGAAGCTGAGATGCCATCCGTCCTATTTACCTGTAGAAAAAAATCTAGTTGTTCTGTAATGAACTTCACAAAGTCTGAATCAGCGAGTAGGAGTGGGTCCAGTTGCCATGTCCACTTTGTCCTCTGAGTCGGAAGAGTTACCTTAATACTAACCGAGGCATGATCAGAAATGACCATCATATTTACAGTCTGTAATAGCACTCAGTAAGTAGGGGTCAACCAGAAAAAAATCTATCCTAGAAAATGACTTGTGCACATTAGAGTAAAATGAATACTCCCTTTTAGTGGGATATTTAAATCTCCAAGGGTCTACAAGTTTATGTGCCTCTACGAATGACTGAATTGTTTGCACAGATTTAGACAGTCTTAGTAAAGATTGGGAAGAGCGATCCCAAACAGAATCCATTACCAGTTTGTAATCCCCAGACATAATCAAATGATAACTATCCAAATTATCCAAATTGGGAATGGAGCTTAGCATCTTTTTATAAAAGTTCTCATCGTCAAAGTTTGGACCATAAATATTGACCAATACTAGGGAAAGTTGAGACAGCTCTCCCACAACCATCACATATCTGCCATTAGGGTCCAAGATAGTATCTGATACGATGAAAGGAATTTTTCTGTGGATGAGTATAGCCACTCCTCGGCCTTTACAATTAAATTGCGATTGAAACATTTGGCCCACCCATTCTTTGTGAATTTTAGACTGATCACAATTCCTGAGGTGGTTTTCCTGCAGGAAGGCAATACCAACCCCAAGATGTTGTAAATGAGAAAGGACCCTTTTTCTCTTTATTGCCTGGTTCATACCCTTCACATTCCAACTTATAATTTTTACGTCAGCATTATCTGGGTCAGGGTCCAATCTACTCTTTGTCAGAACTATGTAATTCAAAAATATAGATGTTTGCCCAATTTAAACGATAAAAAAATCACAGTAGGTGCACACAGTGAATACAGAGCAAATGCCACACCAAAACAACACATAACACATAACACATAAACGGGCCTTAAAAAGGCTACCACCCCAAAAAAACTTCAAACTTTTGCAAACCTGCATTTGCATGCTGCCCGCAATAAAGGATACATGTTTGAACCATTAATGAACCTCTCCAACAGGGTATTAAACAAACTGTAACGCCCTTTCATAATTTGAAAAAGAGAAAAGAAAAAAGAAAAAAAGGGCAATAACATCAGTAATGAAGAAAAGGAAGGTGCTCATGAGTGGCATTATGTGTGGTGTGTATTTACACCATCAAATATAAAACGTTCATTGCCACTATGACCAATGATAATAGAACACAATGAGAGTAAAGAAATATTCAAAATATGACAGAGTAGCCATGTCTAATGATGCCACCTTCTGTGAAATGATTTTCAATGTTATTAACCCAATCGTTACCTTACCTCAGTCACCAGTCTCTGCAGGGTGCGAGGCGGGGCGTTCGTTATCAACAGTGATATTATTATTAACGTAGGTCAGCGCCTCTGCAGGGTCGGTAAATCTCATGCATTTCCCGTTGTGTGTGAACTGCAGAGTGGCTGGGTAGAAGAGACCAAACTTGACCTTTGCACTGTGGAGCTTCCTTTTGGACTTGGAGAAGACTTTTGTCTTTTGTTGACTTCTGGGCTGTAGTCAGGAAATATGTGGAATCTCGATCCATTGAATAGGAGCGGGCCCTTCTGTCTGGCGAGGCATAGGATCAGCTCTGTGGTTTGGAAGTGGTGGAGTCTGACAATGAATGGACGTGGCTCTAGCCACCGATGGCGGCCTCTCGAAGTTGTTCTCCCCAAGCACATCAAAGAGTAGTTTGGTGATGAATTTCGTTGGTCGTGGGCCCTCCGCATTCTCTGGTATCCCCACAATGCGTATATTCTGCCGTCTGGTGTAGTTTTCCAAGTACGCCACAAAATGTCCACAGAAGAAACAGAATCAATATTTAACACATACAAAGTCCAGTGTGTGTGCTGATGCATGCTAGGTAAAGTGAAAATACTCCATGATACTGATAAAATGTCTGATAAAAAATCTATTTACTGCTCTAAGGCAAAAGACCTGTGATAATATGTCTGCCTGCACTCATTTTGGTCACCTGCCTGCACACATATACCCCTGTCATCACAGTCATCTCTCAGTTATTCCGCTCTTCACCTTGCTAAGAACACCTGTTGAGTCAATCTAGCTTGGTGCTAACCACCACTACCCAGTTGGTGTATAAGCTGTCCGTGTAACGCTGATTGCAAGTTTTCTTTAAAAAGGGCCCTTCAGGTTCCCATTCCTCCGGTGGAATGTGTTCTCACGCCCTGAGGAAAAGAGAGACCCTTAGTGCCATATGCCAAGGAAAACGTCCATAATCCAGCGAGTTAACCTCTGTTTAGACAAAGCTCTGACTTGGTTAGCGAAGCAGACAAGCAACTGGACTTAGACAGAGAGAATCCAGCCTCCTTTTTTCCTCAAATGCGAAAAGAGAAAGGCAAGAGCTCACAAGCTCAAATTCTATATAGTGCTATAAGCCACAGGAATAATTTTAGGAAAATTCAGCATTCTGTCATTCACTGTGTGAGGTACGCAGGTTTGAAGAACCCAAAATGTAGACCCATACATGAAACCAAACTGAAGTGGCAGCTTTATTGCTGGACTGCAAAAACTGTTCAGGAACTTAACTAACAGGCAGAACACAGTGGGGAATGAGGGCGATCGCGACAAGGGCAAACGAGGGAACAACTCACAGGAGGGAACACAGCTGAGCGTAATCTGTCTGTCAATCTAAAAGAGGAAGTACAAGAAACACATACAATTGGACACAGACAGATGAAACCCAGGGGAAGGAGGCAAGACAGTGAGGATGAGAGAGCAAGGGATGAGAGAGGGCGAGAGAACAAGGGACGAGAGGGACACAAGAACACATGTCTAGGGAAACAGGCAGACAAACATGAAGACAAGACTGACCTAACAGGGGTGGACACACAAAGGCAAGACCAAGGCAAACAAGACAGAGACGAGACCAGGACATGAAAAGGGAACTAATAACTAACCAGACAACCTGAACTAGAAATACAGATAAGTCAACTAGGAAAAAAGTCACACAGAGAAAACAACAACGAATAAACAAGAGTCAAAGAAAAAAAAACCCACAACGATCCAGGTACCCTAACATATTTGGACGTAATACGACCCTAAGGCTGTCAGAAGAGAACTGTGTGCAAGAAGGATGCACAAAACAATGCATGAAGCCTACCCACTCACTTTGCAGACCCTAAAGTGAGAAGCAGTACTCAAGTCAAGTCGAGTGGCTTTATTGTCATTTCAACAATGTGCAGTGGTACAGTACACAGTGAAACCAGACAACGTTCCCCCAAGACCATGGTGCTACATATGACATATAACAGACAATCAACACAGAACTACATAAATTGCAAGTGTGCAAAAATTGCCAAAAACCAAACAAAAAAACAGTGCAACACCAGACAGAACAGAATAATGCAGACACAAGACAGTGCAGACACAACAGTGCAATAGAAAAGTGCAACAATGACAGTGGGTTGTGCAAAAGACTGAGCATTGTACAACAGGTAACTTGATGTATGAAGGTGTGCGTGTTTGTGTATATGAGATTGTGCAGTTAAATGCTCGAAATAAAAATTCAAAATTCAAATTTTAAAAATTTTATTTGTCACGTACACAGTCATACACAGTACGATATGCTTAGACAACTGCTCGTGACCTAAAGAAAAAAAAAAGGAAAGGGCTATGAATAAGATAGGAAATAAATATGAAAAATTAAAAAGTGTAAATTTAACTAGGAAGGAATAAAATATAAGAATATAAAATATAAAAAATGAAATAACTGTACAACACAAATTAGAATGAAGGGTAAATTTAACTGGGAAAGAATAAGATAAAATATATAAATTAAAGTTGAAAATAAAATAACTGTACAACAAAATACACAATACACAGTATAGAACTATATAAGAATGTGTGAAGAAATATAAATAAATAAATAAATAAATATATATATATATATATATATATATATATATATATATATATATATATATATATATACACAATAACAGCAGCTGTACAAGTATTAACTGGAAATGAAGAATATAATGTCCAGTGTTGTGCAATCCACATTATGTCTTGTGCAGTGCAAATATGCTTAAAGTGATTTAAGTGATGAAGTGAAAACAATGTCCAGAATGTCCAGTGTGTGTGTAAGAACTGTATGTGTGGGTCAGTACTGTGTGGTGGTGTGATTGAGAGACCGTATTGCCTGCGGGAAGAAGCTCCTCCTCAGTCTCTCTGTGTTGGTCTTCAGGGAGCGGAATCGCTTTCCTGACCTCAACAGAGAGAACAGTCCGTTGATGGGATGGCTGAGGTCCTTCACGGTCTTCCTGGCCTTGGTCCAGCACCGCCTGCTGTAGATTGAGTGCAGGTCAGGGAGCTCGGAGCGGATGGTGCGCTCAGCTGACCGCACAACCCTCTGTAGAGCTCGTCTGTCCTGCATGGTGCTGTTCCCGAACCAGGTTAAGATGTTTCCCGTCAGGATGCTCTCTATGGTGCACGAGTAAAAGTTCCTGAGCACCTTGGAGGGCAGTTGGAAGTCTCTCAAGCGTCTGAGGTGGTAGAGACGCTGACGGGCCTTTTTCACCACGGTGTTGATGTGACAGGACCATGACAGGTCCTGCGTGATGTGAACTCCGAGGTATTTGAAGCTGTCCACTCTCTCCACTGGGCACTCGTTGATGACAGGGGTCTGGTAGTTCCTCTCCTGCTTAGTGCTGAAGTCCACTATCAGCTCCTTTGTCTTACTGACGTTTAGAAGGAGGTTGTTCCTCTGGCACCAGTTCTCCAGATTTCTAATTTCCTTCAGGTAGGCCGTCTCGTTGTTATCAGAGATCAGGCCCACCACGACGGTGTCGTCAGCAAACTTGATGATGGTGGTGGAGCTGGTAGTGGCCACACAGTCATATGTGTACAGAGAGTACAGCAGGGGGCTCAGAACACAACCCTGGGGGGGCTCCAGTGCTGAGAGTGGTGGAGGCTGAGACATGTCCGCCCGTCCTTACTGCCTGTGGTCTGCCAGTTAGGAAGTTGGAGATCCACTGACACATAGATGAGCTGAGTCCCAGATGCTCCAGCTTGGTGGTGAGTGTGGAGGGAATTATGGTATTAAATGCAGAGCTGTAGTCTATGAAGAGCATTTTAACATAATTCCCCCTTCTAGTGTCCAAGTGAGTGAGTGATGTGTGGAGGAGATGAGGTAGTGACATGTATTAATGTCCAGTTACTGAGTGTTCAGGAGTCTGATGGCTTGGAGGAAGAAACTGTTTCACAGTCTGGCAGTGAGGGCCCGAATGCTCTGGTACCTCTTGCCAGAAGGCAGCAGTGTGAAGAGTGTGTGTGAGGGGTTTGTGGGGTCCTCTGCAGCTTTGCGGATGCAGTGGGTGCGATACGTGTTTGTGATGGAGGGAAGAAAGGCTCCAGTGATCTTCTCAGCTGTTCTCACTAGCCAATGTAGGATATTGCAATCCAATACGGTGCAGCTACCATACCAGATAGTGATGCAGCTGCTCAGGATGCTCTCAATAGTCCCTCTGTAAAAGGTGAGAATGGGTGTTGGGAGATGGGCTTTTCTCAGCTTCCGCAGGAAGTAAAGATGCTGTTGGGCCTTCTTAGCTATGAAGCTGGTGTTGAGGGACCAGGAGAGGTTTTCCACCAGGTGACCACCAAGGAATTTTGTGCTCTTGACGACCTCCACAGAGGATCCATTGATGTTAAGTGCACAGTGATCTCTCTGTGCTCCCATGAAGTTGATATTCAACTCTTTTGTTTTGTCCACATTCAGAGACAGGTTGTTGACTCTACACCAGTACAGCGTACTTAAGGTACACCTTAAGTCACCTCATCATATCCAATATCAAAAGCAGATATAGTTGCCAAATAAACCTTAATTGTAGAAAAAGAAAGAACTTTATCCAGGAATGTTAAAGGGCGGCGACCGTGGCTCAGGGGGTTGGGAAGCGTATCTGTAACCGGAAGGTCGCCGGTTCGATCCCCGGGCTCTCTGTCCTGGTCGTTGTGTCCTTGGGCAAGACACTTTACCCTACTTGCCTACTGGTGTTGGCCAGAGGGGCCGATGGCGCGATATGGCAGCCTCGCTTCTGTCAGTCTGCTCCAGGGCAGCTGTGGCTACAACCGTAGCTTGCCTCCACCAGTGTGTGAATGCGAGAGTGAATGAATAGTGGCATTGTAAAGCGCTTTGGGTGCCTTGAAAAGCGCTATATAAATCCAATCCATTATTATTATTATTATTATTATTAAAACACCCACAATAGATTAGAGTCACAAAGGGAGTGTGTGCCCGCATGTCTCCATCAATAAGACATGCTGGTCCTTCCAAACTAAAAATTGACGAGAGCTCACATGCAAGATGTGGTTATCATCAGCTTCTCTAGGGATGTTGGGGTGGACACAGGGAGCTATTTGTTTAAGTCTTGCAGTTTTTCCCTTTTTTTTTTTACCTACTCCTTCTCTTTACTATCCCTGTCACCTTCAGCAGTGTATAACCACAGAGATAATAATAATAATAATAAAAGAAAACAAGTAAATAAATAAAAGAAAAAGATTAACATTGAATAAAATAAGTGTTGAACATTTCACCAAGTTTCAAAGTAAATATATTTTTGAAGGCAGTATTGACGTGACATTCTCACCAGATGTCAGTAGCAACCCATCCAACCTACAGATGCAAAGAAATCAAACCATAGATGTCCATGAAAAAAGTTATGTGTAATAGAGAAATTATACAAGGAAGAAGTATTGAACACATAAAGAAAGGGAGGTGTAAAAGGCATGGAAAGCAGTGACACCAGCTGAAATCTATCAGTAATTTCCAAGCAATCCTGCCACTTAATTCAAATTAAAATGAGCTGGTTCAGTTCCAGCTGGTGGCCTATTAAGGTCTGTCATTACCAAGGTGTCACACAACAAATATCTCATGACTGGTAAAACCAGTGAGTTCTCTCAACACCTTTGTAACCTTATTGTTGCAAAACAAACTGATGGCACTGGTTGCAGAACTGATCACTCATTTACCATAAACTGGCCACAAGTAGGTGCTCCCTGAAAGACAGAGGAGTGAAAAGAATTATCAGAAGAGTTGTCCAAGAGCTAAGGATGATAAAAATCTGCAGGTTTATTTATTCAAAGAAAACAATAAGTAATGTATTCAACCGCCATGGCCTGTATTTTTTTCTGTGATAATGGTAATAGTGATATAGTAGTGTGGTAATAAGCCCATAGAGAATAATCATTTGACTCAGAATTCTCCCAGTGTGCTACTGAAATGTTGACTTATGAATGAAACAATCACTCAAAAATAAAGTTTAAATGTGTGTCATATGTGGCTAAAGGTAAAGCTTTTAGTTAACAGACATCAGTTCCCACAAGTCCACAGTCACGTTCCCAACTATATGGCTACCAAAAGCATAGCTTTGTTCTGTCTTTGTTAGATAGATGCTCGAAAACGTTATACTGCTATTTTTTATATTTTTGACAGGGTCTTTTACAATGAATGCACAATAATTTCATGATGTTACTGAAACAACATGTGGCATTTAGTTATATTTTTTGGTTAAAATGTCACCACCTGTGTTTTTGTATGTTTGTGTATGACTAGCCTGTTATATCTATTCAGGAATCAGATGGCCAAGGATGCCCTTTCTGTCGCTGTGAGATCAAAGGCACAGAGCCCATTATTGTGGATCCCTTTGACCCACGAAATGAGGGCTCCAAGTGCTTCTTCCTGGACCAACAAAGCTCCCCCTTGCTGGACCTGGATGATGAGGAAGACCGAGAAGACTGTCTTGTCATGAATGGACTGGCCAACATCAGGAAGGTAATCTACACAGGATCAAAAGTATTAATACAGACTTAAATACACTGCTCAAGAAATTATATACAGTTATATATTATATGTCTAAGGAACTTGGAAAGAAAAATGTCTGGACTTCTTTAAGTTGCTTGAAGATATTTCATCCGAGAAGCGTCTTCAGTTCTTAGATGGTGGAGAGTCTCAGAATTAAGGCCTATGAGAGTGACCCCCAAGAGCGACATGGACATAGAGCCCCTATTGATCCATATGCTATTTGGTCCATTTGACCGTGTCCCTTGGTGTGCTGTTTGAGGTGCTGCGGGAGTATGGGGTGTCCCTATACAACTGTAGCAAGAGCTTGGTCCACATAGTCGGACTCATTCCCGAATGGGTGTTGGGCTCCGCCAGGGCTGCCCTTTGTCACCGATTCTGTTCATAATTTTTATGGACATAATTTTTAGGCGCAGCCAAGTGGCAGAAGGCTTTCACTTAGGTGGTGTCAGAATCTCATCTCTGCTTTTTGTGGATGATGTGGTTCTGTTGACTTCATCGGGTGCTGGCCTCCAGCTCGCAATGGAATGCTTCGCAGCCAAATCTGAAGCGGCGGGAATGAGGATCAGCACCTCCAAATCTAAAGCCATGGTTCTCAGCCGGAAAAGGGTGGAGTTTTCAAGGTATGGACATTGAGGCTGTGGATAGCTACAGGTATTTTGGTGTTTATTTGAACAATAAACTGGACTGGACTCATAATACAGAAAAGGGTATTAGGTATTAGGATTCTCTCTAATTTACACAGGGTCAAAAGTATAGAATAGGATAGAAGACTAGAATAATCCTTTAATTGTCCTACAAGGGGAAATTTGGTTGTATCAGCAGCAAAAACACACATATACAAACAGAACAGGACACAGAACAGAAACACAGTTTTTACATATTTACATCATGGACAATAGTTACCAAAGCAGAGTACTGTACAGTTATTAAAATTAAAGTATAGATAAGTGGCAAACCCAGGTTGTAGTGTGCAAACAGTGCAGGATACTGAAAGATGTTTAAATAGTTAAGAATATTTAGAATAATTAGAAAAGTGTAGATTGCGTATTGTACCTGTGCATTAAAAAGTAGACATGTAACTTGTGTATATATAAACTGAGAAAAGTAATGTGCAAGTTATAACAATAGAAGTTGTTACAGCACTGATATAAACATTAGGGGTGCAACGATACACAAAATTCACGGTTCAGTTCGGTTCAATACTTTGGTGTCACGGTTCGATATTTTTTCGATACAAAAAAAAATGTTCATGCCTTTTTAATTTGTAATTTATTAAAATTATAAATATATATTTTAACTCAAAAGTACAGTTTTTAAATTTAATGTTGCTGAAACAACAAAGTAATTAAAAAAATAAATCTATCTGATGGAGAAATCACTCATCTTTGGAAAAGAGAGTTTATTACAGAGAAATGGCTCTTTCCAAAATAAAAGCTATACTATACGCTTCTTCTGGGCTATATTCTCAGCAGCATATTAAACATATCAGGTCCCCATAAGGAGAATCATGTGCTAACGGCTGTCTAAATGACTCGGATAAAGTTTGTAGCATGCTGCTTGTTGTTTTTGTCTGCTTCCACTTGTCTTTGCACTAGGATGATGTCGGCGTAAATGTGCAGTCATATTCATTGTGTTCCCACTAGTGCTGTCAGCGTTAATCTGAAATGACGTTAACGCCACAACACGGCAAGTCTCCATTAACGAGCTACCGTGGATCGCCCCGTGCGTGGGGCTGGACGGCCAACACGTTAACGAGCTAACTGCGCTAACGCACTAGTTCCCACCAATGTAATTGAGCATTACGTGGCACATCCAACATACTGTTTTACTTTTGTCCATGACGCGCTTACCTTCAGGGTCATACGTCACATGAAAACCAAAATAGTTCCAAACGCCACATCTGAATGAGGGTGGGGGAGATTCAATTTGCCATGTTGCAAGGAGAGCTTAACTTCTGTCTTGCTAGCTTGCTCTGGGCTCAGTGAATCTGCGTTCGACTACTCTGCCTAGGCTGCACTGTCGAGCGCAGATCCACTGAGCACTCAACACAGACAGCATCGTCAGAAGGAAAGTTGATAAAATAAATTAAAAATTTTGTATTGTTCGATACATATGCGTACCGAACCAAAAGCACTGTATCGAACGGTTCAATATCGATACGAGTATCGTTGCACCCCTAGTAAACATCTATGTTTGTTGGGAGCAGTTTTGATTGTACAGTCTGACAGCTGCAGGGAGGAAGGACCTGCAGAAACGCTCCTTCGTGCATCTAGGATGCAGCAGTCTGTCACTGATGGAGCTCTGCAGTTCAGCAACATTTACATGCATGGGGTGGGAGACTCTGTCCATCAGAGAAGTTATTATGGCCAGAGTCCTTCTGTCTCCCACCACCTGCACTGGATCCAGGGTGCATCCCAGAGCTGTCCTTCCTGATGAGTTTATCCAACCTCTTCCTCTTAGCTGTCGATAAACTGCTGCTCCAACATACAACACGGTAAAAAATGATGGATTCCACCACAGAGTCATAGAATGTCTTTAGAAGCACTCCCTAGACTCCAAATGACCTCAGCCGCTTCAGTAGATAGGCTCTGACCCTCCCTGTAAAGAGCATTAGTGTTGTGGCTCCAGTCCAGTTTATTATTCAGGTGAACACCCCGGTACCTATAAGAGTCCACTATCTCAATGTCCACTCCCTGGATGTTCACCTATGTCAGTGTGGTGGGTCTGTGTCTCCGGAAGTCCACCACTAACTCCTTGGTTTTCCCAGTGTTGATCAGCAGGTGGTTCTGCTGACACCAGTCCACAAGTCCAGAGTCCACTGTCTGTACTCTGAGGCTACGTCCACACTAATGCGTTTACGTTTGAAAACGCATGGTTTTCTCTCTGTTTTGGCCTCCTGTCTACACTGAGACTGTGTTTTCCCCGAAGGAAAACGCATCATATTGAAAACGCTCTCAAAAACAAATACATTTAAAGACGGTGCTTTCACATCGCAGTGTGGACAGTGAAAACGGAGACTTTTGAAAATGATGACACATGTTAGTTATATGATGCAGTCATGTGACCAATTAAACAAAGATAGCGGAGGGCATTATACAGCAGTTGTTTTGTTTGCTCTCAATTTTGACAGCCCTATTAAAGATTAATATCAGTTTGTACATGCTTCAGATAGCTTTTCTTCAAATTCTTTAATTCTCACTCGCTTTTGCAACTTTGTAATTTTGTGTTACTCGTAGCAACAACTCCACCTCATTGTTAGTCCATTTAAAAAACCTGGTGCTTTTCCTCGACATTTTGCCGTGACGTTTCAAAGAGCCGGAAAGTAAATAAAGGGCAGACAGAAATGAGGCAGGCTGAATCTTCTTGTGTTTCACGCACGTGCAATGCTTGAACGTAAGCATTTTCGGCCGTTTCAATGTGGACGCACATCTCTGTGAAAACGACTGAAAGTGTGGACGCAGAGCGTTTTCAGACCTTTTCACCTTTTCAAATCTATTCAGGCTAGTGTGGACGTAGCCTGAGTCATCCTCACCTGTGATGAGGCCGACTATGGCAGAGTCGTCAGACAACTTCTGTAGGTGGCAGGTGGGAGTTGATGTAGAAGTCTGCAGTGTATAGGGTGAAGAGGAATGGTGCCAGCATAGTTCCCTGTGGGGCCCCCGTACTGCAGACCAGCATATCAGAGACACAGCCCTGTGTCCTCACATATCGTGGGCGTCCTGTGAGGTAGTCCAGTATCCACTGGGACACGTGGTAGTCCACTCCTGATAGCTCCAGCTTGTCCCTCAGAAGTCGTGGCTGAATGGTGTTAAAAGCACTGGAGAAATCAAAGAACAGGGTAGCTGGGCACCAGGAGAAGATGAGCAGTGACTGGCTGTCATTGTTGACCAGCCAACCTAAAGGCATTGTGGTTCATGGTTAAAAAAACTGCTGATGGTTTGACACCATCTGATGACATCTTCTTATGGTTGTTAGTCATAACCATTGACTACAATTGGTAGTAATGCTAAGACGGAGACTTATAAAATTTACAGAAGTTAGGATGGTGGAGCCATTTGAGCCATTTCTAAACAACTGCAGATTCCAAGGCTTACTTCCACAGTCCAAAAAAGAGCATTGGCCAAGCATGTAATCCAAGTTGGCGCGGCCACGTCCAGACGCCTTCCTGACCGCTCCGCTCCGACTATCCACTTTTCTTGTTTTTTACTTATTTTTTGCTCTGGTTTACATCCCAAAATCCTCTAGTCTTATAGTATACGACAGCGGATCACTTGTAAACATCGGTGCCAAGGTTGCACATCTAATCTTGGACACTTTTAAACCTGACCCTTCCTGGCCGCCAGAGATTCTACGCGGCGCGGAGAACAACAAAGGACGGGCCGCTCATCCGAGGCGCAGAACAAAGAAGCGCCGGGGAAAACGCGCTGGTATTAGGAACAGACTGAGACAGCAGGCGCATCGCGCACCACTGCCCAGTATCCTACTGGCCAATGTACAATCCATGGAGAACAAGCTCGATGACCTAAGAGCAAGGGTCACCTTCCAACGTGACATGAGGGACTGCAACATTCTGTGCTTCACGGAGACATGGCTGTCCCCCACCGTGCCGGACCAGGCCGTAACTCCGTCGGATTCATTCTTTGTGCTCCGCGCGGACAGAACGGCAGAGTTGAACAAAACCAAAGGTGGAGGAGTGTGTTTCATGGTAAACAGAAAGTGGTGTGATGCCAGGAGCATTTCTACTCTCTCCAGCGGCTGCTCGCCACATCTGGAGTTCCTGAGCATTAAGTGCCGCCCTTTCTATCTGCCCCGTGAGTTCACCTCAGTCATCGCCACGGCGGTCTACATCCCACCCCAAGCGGACACAGGTATGGCTTTGTCCGAATTACATGATGTGCTGAGCTCGCTTCAAAACAAAGACCCGGGCGCAGCCCTCATTGTAGCAGGAGACTTTAACAAAGCAAACCTCAGACAAGTCATGCCAAACTTTTACCAGCATGTCTCGTGTCCAACGAGAGGGGATCGAATTTTGGATCACTGCTACACGCCATACAAGCAGGGCTACAAAGCTGTCTCACACCCGGCTTTTGGGAAGTCTGACCACAACGCCATCTTCCTCATCCCCCAGTATAAACAAAGCATACGGAGGGAAGAAGTAACCACGAGGGAGGTAAAACGGTGGACTGCCCAATCAGAAGCTACGCTACAGGACGCACTCAACGACGTCGACTGGGACATGTTCAGAGCATGCGCAGTCGACATCAACGAGTTTACGGAAGTAGCAGTATGCTTCGTCAATATGCTAACGGAGGAGATTATCCTCACTGCGAGAGTCACCACATTCCCAAACCAGAAACCGTGGATGGACAGATCGAGCCGCACTGCAGTAAACGCCAGAACCGCCTCCTACAACGCGGGTCTCGCCACTGGCGATATGAGCGTCTACAAAGCGGCCTCATACGGCGTGCGGCGCGCGGTGAGAGATGCCAAACGCAGGTACCGGGAACGTGTGGAGTCCCGCTTCCACCAGGGCGACACACGGAGTATGTGGCACGGACTACGCACCATTACGGACTACAAAGCCAGGGACACTGCGCCGATCAACGCCGACTCTGCATTCACCAACGAGCTGAATCGGTTCTACGCCCGTTTCGAGGTTAGCCAGGCGGCTAATGCTATCTACCGCCTGACTACCGAGGACAGTGACGTCATCAGCGAGAGACCGGTGACCAGCATCGCGGAGCATGACGTCCGAGCGGCACTGAGGAGAGTGAACACAAGGAAAGCGGCGGGGCCAGACGGCATCACCGGCCGTCTGCTGCGCTGCTGTGCTGACCAGCTAGCAGGTGTGTTCACTTACATCTTCAACGAGTCCCTGGCGAAGTCTGTGGTCCCCACATGCTTCAAAAGATCCACCATCATCCCTGTGCCCAAGAACAGCAAACCCTCATCCCTGAACGATTACCGGCCAGTTGCACTGACCTCGGTAGTAATGAAGGTGCTTGAGAGGCTGCTGAAGAACATCATCTCCTCCGCCATCCCAGACACCACAGATCCGCTGCAGTTCGCCTACAGATCCAACAGATCCACAGAGGATGCCATCGCCCACGTCCTACACACCACTCTCAGCCACGTGGACAAGAAACAGGGTAACTATGTGCGAATGCTGTTTGTTGATTACAGTTCAGCGTTTAACACAATAGTGCCCTGCAGACTGTTCACAAAGCTGAGGGATCTGGGACTTAACAGCCGTCTGTGTGCATGGGTGTTGGACTTCCTCACTGGCAGAACTCAGGTGGTGAGGGTGGGCAGGTGCTTCTCCAACAGCATCATCATCAACACAGGAGCACCTCAGGGATGTGTCCTCTCGCCACTGCTCTACTCCCTCTACACTTCAGACTGTGTGGCCACCCATGGCTCCAACACCATTGTGAAGTTTGCTGACGACACAGTGGTGTTGGGTGCCATCTCCAACAACGATGAGGCGGCCTACATGGATGAAGTGAAGAATCTGGCATCGTGGTGCCAGGACAACCACCTCCAGCTGAACGTCAGCAAGACCAAGGAGCTGGTGGTGGACTTCAGAAGGGGTCAGCACAGAGACTACAAGCCCATCATCATCAATGGAGCTCCAGTGGAGAGGGTGCAGTCCTTCAAGTATCTTGGTGTCCACATCTCCTCAGACCTGACATGGGCTGCCCACATTCAGGTCCAGACCAAAAAGGCTAGGCAGCGCCTGTATCACCTACGACAACTGAGGAAGTTCAGGGTCTCTCCAAAGATCCTCAGGATTTTCTATACAGGCGCTGTGGAGAGCATCCTCACACAGAACATGACATCGTGGTTCGGGAACAGCTGTGTGAAGGACCAAAAAGCTCTCCAGAGAGTGATCCGTACAGCAGAACGCTGCTGCAGGATTGCTCTCCCCCCGCTTCAGGACACCTACACCAGGAGATGCCGGACTAGAGCAGCGCAGATACTGAAGGACCCGTCCCATCCTGGCAACAAACTGTTCCAACTTCTGCAATCTGGTAGAAGGTTCCGCATCTTCCGGGCAAGGACAGAGAGACTCAAGAGGAGCTTCTATCCCCAAGCCATCCGTGCCCTAAACACACACACCCGCCCTCTCACATCATCTATAATTGACTGAGTCAGGACTCTTCCAGACACTAAACCAAGGCACAATGTACATTTCAATTCCTTTAATTTTAAATATGTTTATATTGTCTATCCTGTAAAATAGTCAGATGTCTATTCATATTAATGTACAGAATTCACCTGCTTGCTGCTACTACTGCACATTCACCCAGTGTATATACTACATATATATATATATATAATGTTTTCTTCCTCTACACCCCCCCCCAATTTTTTTTGCACATGTCGAGGATCGTGTCAGGCTACAAATAATAAAGAACCTTGAACCTTGAATGTGTGAACATGAGTGTTAATGTTTATCTGTCTCTATGTGTTAACCCTGTGACAGACTGGCAGTCTGTCCAGGTTGTACTCTGCCTTTTGCCCCATGACAGCTGATGATAGATAGTACAGTACTATTGAAAATAGAATACTGAGCTCTAGGTTATATCTAACCTTCTCATTATGTTGGCTATGATACATCACTTCTGGAGCAGTGGCGAGAGCATAATCTCGGGTAATCAAAACGGGAAATTGATTAACATTTTACCACATTTTAAAGTGGTGTAGATTTGCTTCCATCTATCCCCTATAAAGAATGTGGATTCTAGCAGTCTCTAATCAGGATAGAACTGGTAATAAACGACTAAGAATTTTTTTTTAAAAGTTTATTTACTTTTTCCCTTAGCAATGTGGCGAGCATCAGAAATCGCCAATGGTGTCGCCCAGTTCTTCACCTGTCAGCCAACACAGAAAAGCCCATGGGGGAAACTCCAGCCAATGTGTCCAGCACCTCAGCCTCCCACCTGTCCCACCACGACGTGACCTTATCAACAAAGGGTCCATTCGCTCCCCATCTGCCAGTCCCATCTGCTCCCCCAAGGTCAGTCACAGTTCAGCACACTGCCACTATGAAACACCTCATATGTTCACCTGGCACACAAGTGTTTAAGTTTATTTACACAGTTTCTACAATGTTTACTGATCAGCAGAGAATTTACATGACAATCCACAAATTACTCCAAGTGCCCCAAATGCTGCTAATTAAATCCACTTGATTCACTCACTGATCATGATTATCAACTGTTACCATCTCTATAAAAGTAGCAGTCTTGAGTATTAAGGTACGTGTTATCACAATACTATGGAGACCCGGAGTTTACTGACAGTACAATTTAAAAAAACAACAACAAACTGAACAAATATGGCTTATTTGGAAGGTTGCTCTCTAAAAAGAACATGTTAGCATAGCTTAGGTTTTTTTTTTTAAAGTTCATCTGAACAAGCCAGAAGATTTCTGGAGCAGTATCCTTTGGACAGCAAAAACCAAAGTGGAGATGTTATGCCATAATCTACAGTGCTATGTCTGATCAAAAGCAAACACTGAATATTGGCAAACACACCTCATTCCAGCTGTCAAGCACCGTAGCTTGAGTCAGTCATATGAAAAGGAATATTTTTGTAACCTATGAGGAGTTCAGGGCTGGATGTAATTGTAATTATAATGGTCTGTATAATTATTTAATAGTCTTTGCCACATTGTTGCTGCTGCTATCTCTCCTTGGTTATCGTTTGAAAAAATGACACTTTAATATCTATATTATACTATATATATTTAATATCTTAGTATGTGTATGGACAACAAAGATTTAAGAAACACTTCATTTATACAGTGAAATATGATGAAACCTTTGGACTATGTCTTCCTTACAACCCTCACATAATTAATGATAAATTTAAAACAAAAATTCACAAATTATTAGCATATTCAGAACATTTTATTAAATATTAGAGACAAATTGCTGTGTACATCTCGTTACTATCCAAATAACCTACAGTTACCGTATTTACATGGGTAAAAAATGTTTCTCAAGACTGGAGCCCCAACCCTCGAGTCTAAGTCTCAAGTCTGAAGGCTTTGGTTTTTGCAACTCAACTGTGACTCGAGTCTAAGTCGCGAGTGCAAGTAGCCATCTCTGGTTTGACACCCCTGTCTTGTGATTTGTTCAGATTCAGTTTTGCAATCCTAAACCAGGGCTCGCAAAATTTCAAAATTCCTGGTAGCCCTTCGGGCAGGGACTCTTCAGTTTTTGGTAGCCCAAAATAAATTTAAGTAGCCCGAATAAAAACGAGAGCAATTTTTTGATTGATGTTTTGTTTCCTGTTTTGTTTCCGTTACAATATTATACATTAAAGTATAATATTGTAACGGAAACAAAACATTAATCAAAAAATTGTTGAAACACAAATTACAACATTGTATAAAAATTACAATCATCAACTCAAATACTTGGTTCTAATTGAACAGAAATTTCTATGAACTTGTAAGAACTGTGTAGAACATGAATCAGCCTGTCAGATCCTGAATTTGAAATTTCCACTGAAGTCATGGGTAAGAGGCAAGTGGAACCAAGATCTAGGCCATTTGCTTTTTGAAGTTTGCAAAGACTACTAAATTTTGCCAGTGGTAGTTCACTCTTTCCAACATAGTACGGTGTTCTAAACAGATTTTTCAGGTTTATTTTTAGTATGTTATTTGCAATTGGTGTTTGTTCCGGGAAAGATATTGCAGACTGAGCAATAATGCATTTCTTGCATTTCTCATGGGTTCTATTGGGGGCCTTTCTTAAAATTACTGGTCCCAGTAACAAAGGCGCTTGTCCACTCAGAAATCGAGGGAAAACCAACAACATACCCGGTAGAACATTATGTTATTTACACGGGTGCACATAAGTGGTCCGCATGTGCGCATTCGCTGTCAAAATAAAAGACGCGCACCAGATAAGAAGTTGCAACGCGCGTTTGCGTCCATATAATTAGTGCGCATGCGCCAACCAGCGTGCAGCCTGTTACAGTCGCTCCTGCTTTTTCTCTTAGTTTAGCTCTTTTTTCTTACGTATTCTTTTTTTTCTGACTTGTATTTTCATCCATTTATTATCTTTTACTCAATCATGTGGATTGAGAGAGTTTTTGTTCTTCTGGTGGCCGTGGAACTGTTACTTTTATCAAGGAACGGGACCGCGGCACATCTCCTACACTCACGGACTGTTTACTCCAGAGATCAGCTGATCGCCCTGATGCCGGCCGGCTCGCTGGCCAGGCCCGCAGAAGTACCAGCTGAAATTTGGAGGAAAACACATCGGGGCAGAGGTCAAGGACAGAAGAGAAGAAAGAAGGAGACGGTGAGACAGCGGAGGCTCGAAGCGAGGAGGAGGTATAAACCGTGTCTGCCGTCTATCGTAATGGGAACTGTCCGATCGTTATCGAATAAAATCGACGAGCTCTCAGCACTGGTACGGAGTCAGAGGGAATACCGAGAGTGTAGCCTGATGTGTTTCACCGAATCATGGATGCACCAGGACATTCCCGATGAGAATGCTTCCGTGGAAGGCTTCCACACTGTTCGGGCGGACAGGGACAGCATCGCTAGCGGTAAGCGGAAAGGAGGTGGGCTTGCTGTTTTAGTTAACAACCGGTGGTGTAACCCTGCCAACATAACAATCAAAGAAAGGATTTGTTGCCCGGACATTGAACTGTGTGCTGTTGGACTCAGGCCGTATTATTTACCCAGGGAATTCTCTCACGTTATCTTGGTGGCTGTTTATGTTCCTCCCTCTGCTAACCCCACAGCTGCATGTGACACTATCCACTCTGCCATAGCCCGGTTACAGACTCAGCACCCGAGTGCCTTTATTGTGATCTCGGGTGACTTCAACCATGTATCACTGGACAATACACTAACAACATTCAGACAATATGTGGACTGTCCCACCAGGGGAGAAAAAATTCTAGACCTACTGTATGCTAATGTCAAAAATGCATACAGCTCCTCCTCCCTCCCCCCACTTGGTAGGTCAGATCATAACCTGATTCACCTCACCCCCCGCTATGTGCCAATTGTGAGGAGGGAACCTGTGACCATGAGGACTGTTAGGAGGTGGTCAGAGGAGGCCTTAGCGGAACTACAGGGCTGTTTCGAGGTGACCAACTGGGAAACACTCAGCGAGCCTCACGCCGAGGACATCAAATTCAAATATTCAAATTCAAATTTTATTTGTCACACACACACAACCATACACAGTATGACATGGGGGTGAAATGCTTGTAGCTGTACAATGCCCGACCATTAAATGACAGAAGAAAAGTTTTACAATATTTACAATTTACAGTTTACTACAAAAATTTACAAATTAACTTAGGAATTTACAGTAAAGAATGTGCAAATAGCAGAAAGAGATTATAAGGATTATAAATTATAGGAATTATAGGATTATAGGAAATGTGTGGTGGTGCGTGTGGTGACGTGTGTGAGAGTCCAGTCTTATAGTGACGTGTTTGGGAGAGTCCAGTCCTACACCTGGTTCAGGGCCCGAATAGCCTGGGGGAAGAAGCTCCTCCTCATTCTCTCTGTTTTGGCCTTAAGGGAGCGGAAGCGCTTCCCAGACCTCAACAGTGAGAAGAGTCCATTGTTGGGATGGGAGAGGTCCATCATAATCTTCCTAGCTTTGGACTTGCACCGCTTGGTGTAGATGGACAGCAGGTCAGGGAGCTCTGATTGAATGATGCGTTCTGCCGAGCGCACCACCCTTTGCAGATCTCGTCTGTCCTGCTTGGTGCTGTTCCCAAACCAGGTGCAGATGTTTGCCGTCAGGACGCTCTCGATGGTGCAGGAGTAGAAGTTCTTGAGCACCTTCAGTGGCAGATGGAAGTCTCTAAGTCTTCTGAGGAAGAAGAGACGCTGACGGGCTTTCTTAACCAGGGTGTTGATGTGGCAGGACCATGACAGGTCCTGAGTGATGTGGACATCAATGGGCTTCCTGAGTGTATCACAGACTACATAACTTTCTGCACCGACTCCATTGTTCCAGCTCAGACTGTTCATTGTTACCCAAATAACAAGCCGTGGGTGACTAAGGACATCAAAGCCCTCCTCAACAACAAGAAGAGGGCTTTCAGAGGGGGCAATAAAGAGGAGGTGAGGAAGGTCCAGGTGTTACTAAAGGACAAGATCAGAGAGGCTAAGGACAATTACAGGAGGAAGCTGGAGTGGAAACTCCAGCAGAACAGCATGAGAGAGGTGTGGAGGGGCATGAAGACCATCACTGGATTCAGGCCAACCAACAGCAGGGGAGCTGAGGGAGGTGAGAATAGAGCTAACGAGTTGAATCTGTTTTTCAATAGATTCGACACCACAGTGTCTGCTCCCACCCCCACAACCTCACCTGTAGTCAGCCTGGAATCCAGAGCCACACCACTGTGCCAGCCTCTCTCTTCACATGGCGCTGTTGCCTCCTGTGAGATTCCGGACACCCCTCCCCCACCCATCACCTTCACTCAATACCAGGTTGAGATGCAAATGAGGAGACTTCACTCAGGCAAGTCTGCTGGACCAGACGGAGTGAGTCCCCTCGTCCTCAAGACCTGTGCCCCCCAGCTGTGTGGAGTCTTTCATAAACTGTTTATGCTGAGTCTGAGTCTGCAGAGGGTCCCAGTGATGTGGAAGACATCATGCCTCGTCCCTGTACCAAAGACACCACGTCCCAGTGGCCCCCAGGATTACAGGCCCGTGGCACTGACCTCCCACATCATGAAGACCCTGGAAAGGCTCATCCTGGACCAGCTGCGACCCATAGTAAGACCACATCTGGATCCCCTTCAGTTCGCTTATCAGCCTCGTCTCGGAACTGAGGACGCCATCATCTACCTGCTCAATCGTGTCTACACCCATCTGGACCAGCCGGCGAGCACTGTGAGGGTCATGTTTTCTGACTTTTCTAGTGCTTTCAATACCATCAGGCCGACCCTCCTGGGTGATAAGTTAGCAGCGATGCAGGTGGATGCTTCTCTATTGTCCTGGATTGTTGATTACCTGACAGGAAGACCACAATATGTACGTCTCCCACAGTGTGTGTCTGACAAGGTAATCAGCAACCTCTGGTGTTTCTACCTCTTCCTTTCCTCTTCACCCTCTACACCACAGACTTCAGCCACTGCACAGAGACCTGCCATCTTCAGAAGTTTTCTGATGACTCTGCGGTGGTGGGATGCATCAGCAGGGATGATGAGACAGAGTACCGGGCTGTGGTCGACTCCTTTGTCACGTGGTGTGAGCAGAATCATCTGCAGCTCAACGTGGCAAAGACCAAGGAACTGATCGTGGACTTCAGGAAGACCAGGAAACACTTGACCCCTGTTACAATCCAGGGGGTCAGTGTTGACATTGTGGAGGACTATAAATACCTTGGAGTACACATTGACAATAAACTGGACTGGGCTAAAAACACCACAACACTTTACAGGAAGGGCCAGAGTCGTCTCTATTTTTTGAGGCGACTGAGGTCCTTCAACATCTGCCAGAAAATGCTCAGGATTTTCTATGAGTCTGTTGTGGCCAGTGCGATCCTCTATGCTGTTGCATGCTGGGGAGCAGGCTGAGGGTAGCAGATGCCAACAGACTTAATAAACTAATCCGTAAGGCCAGTAATGTTGTGGGGATGGAGCTGGACTCCCTCAAGGTGGTGTCGGAGAGGCGGATGCTGTCCAAGATAAAGACAATGTTGGATAACACCTCCCACCCACTCCATGACATGCTGGTCAGTCACAGGAGCACGTTCAGTGAGAGACTGAGATTACCGAAAAGCACCACTGAACGACACAGGAAATCTTTCCTGCCTGTGGCCATCTCCCTGTACAACGCATCCACTCAACACACTGGTTACTGCTACAACTACACATGTTTCTTTTCCAGCTATTTATTAAGGAGTGACTTATGTGTACATATATATGTATATATTGTACTATTCTTAGATAGCGTATTGTCTGTCTTGTTAATGTTGGTTTATGTTGGTTTATAATGGAGCACTGTAACAAAAAATAATTTCCCCCAGGGATCAATAAAGTATTCTGATTCTGATTCTGATATAAAAAGGCACTGTTTTTGTCCGCTAGAGTGGGATTTTCACGGCACATTCTGCACCAAATCTCTGTGCGTTCATCATTTGTTTGAAGCCAGCTCACCTCCTGCAACCACTTTTCCGAGAATACGCGCTTCTTTTGTGGTTCGGACTCCTTCTGACATTTCTTTGGAGGTGGAGGAACACCAAAGTAATTGCGTAAAGGAGCTTGCTTCTTCGACATCTTTAAGAGTTCTAAATAAATATCTGTCCTCCTCCAGAAAATCTTATGTATGCAAACACGCGTTGCAACTTCTTATCTTGTGCGCGTTTTTTATTTTGATAGCGAATGCGCACCTGCGGACCACTTATGTGCACCCCTGGTTATTTAGCTTGTCATATTGCAGCCACAGAAATTATTTTGTCCATGAAACCATAAAGCTGCACTTTCTTTTTGCCTTATAGTCTGATTTGTCATAACTTTTCCGTTTTGTGGTAAGCTTTTCTTTGGCTGTCACTTCTTCACCCTGACCTGTCTTATTTGGCTCAGCAGAACTAAAATATATATCCTGCTGCTTTTACACACGCATTCACATAACGCTCAGCGATTCTCTGCGCGATCAACCTCTCACGTGTTTAAGCTTGCTGCGGGAGATTTTCACTTGTCATGTTTGCATAGTAAGTATATGTATAAGTATATGACTCCTCCTTGCAAGTTTCTTGAGGCGACTTCCCTATTTCTTTATCAGATGTCCTGCAGCCACCCAACAGTCACTTCCTCTTTTCGTACCCTGTTTGATATAACCAGCACTGGGTCAGAACAGCATTTGCTTCATAAATTCTCAAAACAGCCACAATTATCAGCGCTATAAAATAAACACACCACACCAGCTGCAACTCTTGCTCTAAAAACCAAGCACAGAGCTTTTATACTTGGTGCAACTTGTAGACCGATCCTCAGTAAAAAGAGGAAGTGCGGGCCAACCCAAAAACTGCGCAGTTGTATATTTCAGATACCTTAGACCTGCACAAAGTTAAAAACAATTCTCTTCTCTTTCTGTTAAAGTCAAACTCACACCATTCAGCAAGGCCTGTTATTTTAAATCACCAGGAGACAAGCAACGTTATTCTTTTAATCTTAAAGAGGCCTACAGTGCGTGTTTCTTCTCCTGTTCAAAGGGGAAGTAAAAAAGGGGAAGTAGGCCGCACCCAGTAGCTCTTAGCTGAAACAATATCTGCTGGTACACTTTTGATAAAACAAGTGGTTTCACCTGCACAACCCAGCCAGTCTTAACACCTACACTGTAAACCCGAACAAGTTGACTGAACTTAAAACTTTTGTGGAAACTGATTACCTCAAAAGATTTAAGTACAAAAACTCATATCTTCTAAGTATGGGGTACTCAAAATTTGTATTTATTGTTAACCTAAAAATTTTTAATTATATTTTATATTTTATTAATTGAGCTTTACTCAAAGACTGTATACTTTAATTTCAATATTTTTGTGTTTCTTGTAGTTTATTATTTTGATGCAACACAATGCAATTATATTACAACCTAAACTCAAATTATCTGATTATTAATTAAAAGATATTTATGTTTCAATGTTTGAGTGTAGACTACTAAAAAAAAAAAAAGTACGGAAATTCAGTTACTTTACATTTTGTTTATTTAACATTTTTTCATGAAAATCTAAAAACATCACAAATGTTTTTATAAAACAACTAACATGGACATCGGCACCATAAAGTGAGCATTATAAATTCTGTGTAGAACATTTATCTTTTTATAAAATCACAAAGGACGACATCAGTCCTAATTGCATCTTTCTCAAAATACACAAAAATGCAAAACAAAAAGTCAAATACTAATCACTTTTTTTTTTAAATAGAAATGAAAAACAATTTTTTAAAATGGGTACAAAGACGATCAGCTTCCAAATAACCAGATAAGGCAGTCAAGTATAGGAAAATTAGGTAAACTGATGGAGTTAAATCCACCCAAAGCCTGTAGTAAACTTAAAGTGCTTAAAGTGCTTCAAACAAAGTGCTCAGTAACAGAGTGCGTGTCCTAACAAACATTGCCTTATATTCCTTAAGAGCATGTAGGCAGGGGTTTCAGGGGTTTGCCATCATCAAGCCCCATGAAGATATTTTGGACAAAGGCAAATGTGTGAACCAGCTTCCTGGGGTAGTCTAAATGCAGAGCATAGATCAAGCCAAACAATAAAGCAAATGCATCTGCAAATCTGGGAATATCACGCATCACCTAGTCGCCTTTCACCACAACAGCCATGCTTGAGGAAGTAAAATGGACTGGACTGGGAAGCGCCGTCGGTAACCACTGTGAGAAGGGCAACTGAAGTGTCAATGAGGGTCGACTCATCCAATGCGTCCGCCTGGAATAGACACAGTATCAATGGTAAATGGCCTGTATTTGTATAGCGCTTTACACATTCAGTCATCCAGACATTCACACCCATTCACACACTGGTGATGGCAGCTACATTGTAGCCACAGCCACCCTGGGGCGCACTGACAGAGGCGAGGCTGCCGGACACTGGCACCAGCGGGCCCTCTGACCACCACCAGTAGGCAACGGGTGAAGTGTCTTGCCCAAGGACACAACGACCGAGACTGTCGGAGCCAGGGCTCGAACCGGCAACCTTCTGATTACAAGGCAAACTCCCAACTCTTGAGCCACGATCGCCCCAATTAAATAAGTAAGGTTGGTTTGAGAGAATGTGACAAGCATGACCTGTAATCTAGCAAAACATTCAGCAGTGTAGTGGGTTACTTTGTAACGAGTTAGGGTACTCTACTTTTTTTGAAAAATGTACATTAACGTGTTAGCTTCTTGCATTACATAATTTGTATTTTTGTTATTTTTCTAAAAAAAAAAAGTAATTTTTTATTTCATGACTTTATCTCAAAAAGAAACTAGATCTTGACTTCAGCCTGGTTTTGGGGCCACCTGCAGGATAGCCATAGTGCTGTGATACGCCTGTGCCCTGCTCCTGACCTGTGTGTGTGTGTGTGAGGGTTTTCTTTTCTTTTTTTTCTTTTTCTTTTTTTTTTTTTTAAATGACATCAGAAACAGCAGTATGCGACATTACGTGATGGCAGAGCTTCAGTTCATCCTTTGTCATTTTTTTTTTTTTTTTTTTTTTTTAATAAATAGGACAGGGGGAATGAATGAGAGAAAGAGGGGGAGAGAAAGAAAGAAAACCAAAGGGGAGAAGAGACGGTGAGAAGGGGGGGGAAGAGAGAGAAAAAAAAACGAAAAAAAAAAAAAACTCCTGGGTCACCTGTATGGAGAAAAAAACAAAAAACAAACAAACAGAGGAGACAGCAAACAACAAAGAGCAACATAATAATAGAGAAAACAAAGCACCATCACAATAAACTAGCTAGTCATAGAGATCAATAGTTACTAAATAATAAACGATATTGTGCAGCACGCAAGATAGACAGTGCACAGTGTGCTTTGAGGCAGCAGCCAAGAAAGCTTTAGTCCGCGTCTGTGAATACCCATGTGTACACCTGTGTGCATACCTGTGTGGATCAGCATGCTTGCATTCCAAAGGTTTCTCCATGTAATGATCTGCTAGGGAGTGTGGGGGGGCCACAGCCCGTCCTCCAGGGTGTGAAGCGGGTATGGGGGAGATCAAAACTCCAGACATCCAGAGGCCCCCAGAACACAAGAGACCATGGAAGACCAACAGAGGGGCAGCCGCGCCACTGTTCCAGTAAGAGCTGAGGAGAGTCCCAGATGAGGGCTCGCCCAGCAGCCGCGGAGCAGAAGCCAGGGGGAGTTGCAGTGACGCGCCCGTGAGCTCCGCCGGCCCCCAGCTGTGCCTGAGTGACCGAGCCCCAGGCTGAGAGGCCGGGGGCACCCCACCTCCAAAGGGGCCCGAGCGAGCCCCAGGCCCCAGGCCCCGACAAGCGGCCGCCAAGGAGTGAGCCGGTGTGTACCCGGACGCCCACCCCCAGACACAAGGAACCACCAACACACCGACACCTGAGGGAGTCCGCCACCGGCAGGGGAAGTGGTGGTGGGTGGAGATAGGCCTCCAAACCTTGGAGGGCCTGAGGTGTCCCCAGAGAGGTGGCGTCTGATACCCAACCTGACATATAGACACAGACATACAGGCACACACAGACACAAACATCCATTCCCACCCTCATGCTCTCATATGCACTCACTCCACATTCAACCAACGTGGAGACAGACATAAAGAGACGCTGTACACACAATCACACTCCCCAAGCGTACTCTACAAACCGGGTCTAGGTACCCTTGCCCCTGGAGGGGGGAATTGCACCCAGACCCAGGTGGTGTTACCCTTTTCCCTGCGGTGGGGAGAGGCAGACCATCCCGACTCCGCAGCAGCAGGGAGGCCCCACACCCCAGACCGCAGTCGGACGGCCAACTCCTCCTACTAGCCCTCCCGCTCCAGCAGGCCGCAGAGAATGGGGGTGGGAGAAGACTCCAAACCTCCCTCCACCCGCTCATTGTAGTGTTGATGCATATGTGTTCTAAGGTGCAATTAAAACCCAGGAGGGCATGGAGCTACCTGCCAAGGAGCAGCAGGTAAGTGCATAGTCCCTCCTGCTAGCCCTCAATGACTAAGTGTATTTAAAATTGAGAGGTGGGCAACGACGTCAGGGGTGAGGTATACACCCTGATGGTAATTTGGACTCCGTGATTGTGCCCACCCCCAAGATCCTATATGTATGTGTAATGAGAGTGTGAATAATGTGAATGTCTAAGTTGTGGGATAAAATTGAGGCAGAGGCAGCCAGAAGGGGACAGAGGGGGGGGTAGCCTCCTCTGCACCCTGGTGACATACCCCTACTCCAAGGCCCTGCATGTGTGGGTGGTTGTGGAGGAGCGGGAAGAGGGAGGCAGCTGGAGATGGGGAGGGAAGGAAGGGAGGGGCAGGTAACCCCTCCCTGGGGCCAGCAGAAGCCAGGGGGAGTTGCAGTGACGCGCCCGTGAGCTCCGCCGGCCCCCAGCTGTGCCTGAGTGACCGAGCCCCAGGCCGAGAGGCCGGGGGCACCCCACCTCCAAAGGGGCCCGAGCGAGCCCCAGGCCCCAGGCCCCGACAAGCGGCCGCCAAGGAGTGAGCCGGTGTGTACCCGGACGCCCACCCCCAGACACAAGGAACCACCAACACACCGACACCTGAGGGAGTCCGCCACCGGCAGGGGAAGTGGTGGTGGGTGGAGATAGGCCTCCAAACCTTGGAGGGCCTGAGGTGTCCCCAGAGAGGTGGCGTCTGATACCCAACCTGACATATAGACACAGACATACAGGCACACACAGACACAAACATCCATTCCCACCCTCATGCTCTCATATGCACTCACTCCACATTCAACCAACGTGGAGACAGACATAAAGAGACGCTGTACACACAATCACACTCCCCAAGCGTACTCTACAAACCGGGTCTAGGTACCCTTGCCCCTGGAGGGGGGAATTGCACCCAGACCCAGGTGGTGTTACCCTTTTCCCTGCGGTGGGGAGAGGCAGACCATCCCGACTCCGCAGCAGCAGGGAGGCCCCACACCCCAGACCGCAGTCGGATGGCCAACTCCTCCTACTAGCCCTCCCGCTCCAGCAGGCCGCAGAGAATGGGGGTGGGAGAAGACTCCAAACCTCCCTCCACCCGCTCATTGTAGTGTTGATGCATATGTGTTCTAAGGTGCAATTAAAACCCAGGAGGGCATGGAGCTACCTGCCAAGGAGCAGCAGGTAAGTGCATAGTCCCTCCTGCTAGCCCTCAATGACTAAGTGTATTTAAAATTGAGAGGTGGGCAACGACGTCAGGGGTGAGGTATACACCCTGATGGTAATTTGGACTCCGTGATTGTGCCCACCCCCAAGATCCTATATGTATGTGTAATGAGAGTGTGAATAATGTGAATGTCTAAGTTGTGGGATAAAATTGAGGCAGAGGCAGCCAGAAGGGGACAGAGGGGGGGGTAGCCTCCTCTGCACCCTGGTGACATACCCCTACTCCAAGGCCCTGCATGTGTGGGTGGTTGTGGAGGAGCGGGAAGAGGGAGGCAGCTGGAGATGGGGAGGGAAGGAAGGGAGGGGCAGGTAACCCCTCCCTGGGGCCAGCTCCCCCGCTGACCCCAGTAGGCACTCCCACCCTTCGCGACCCGCCAGGGAAAGGGGGCCCAGGCCCATCAGACCGGGGCCCAGTGCAGTAGCGCCCCCCGGCTCCACAGAGCCCTGGACAGTCCACCCAACCCCACCACAGAGAAAACTGCACCCACCCCACCATCCACTCATCTTCCAGACTACATAAGACGGTAAACGCCCAGGCTGAGATCTTCCTCCACCTCTCCTGTATCTCCCCCTCCTGCAGAAAGTTCCTGAAGAGAAGAAAGCTCCTGCAAGATGTGACCATCCCCCCTGTGTGAGGGTTTTCTAAAGAGAGGGTATTTTGTTTGTACAATTTGGTAGCTGCTAGGGTATTAAATTGTATTTAAAAAAAATCCATAGCATTTTATCTTACTGGCAGAATTTAAGTAATGCAAAAATACACTTACATTACATGTCTAAAAGAATTCTGGGTCCTCCTCCCACAGGTATACAGGAAGGGCACGAAGTACTGCAGTGCGTTTCACGTTGATATCAGGCGCCTCCTAAAAAGGGAAAAGAAAAGTTCATTTAACGCAAAGTTTTCAGGTGTCATTCTTTGGGGAGAATACATGTTTATGAAACTGCATGACATCAGACTCTACTAAATTTTGGAGACTTTTCTTTTAAGATACAACCTTTCTGTCTCTTGTGACAGAGAGTCTGTTTCTTAATCATTTGACAAAAACCCTACACAGTATTTTAAGATAGTGTTCTCCAGATCAGAGCTGTAATCTATATAGAACATGGGGTTCAAAGCAAGGAAAAATTGTGTGTTTATCAGTGAAACTTTTAATTTGTGTTAATTTTATCATTATATGAAATCTTCACCTTAAGGGACTTAATGAATGGTTTCTTCTAAAAATTAGAAATGATTGAGTCATTTCACATCATATGAAAATATTAATTTTTAATACAAATTTGGCCCTACAAAAATGGAAACTCAGTAACAAAGATAATGGAGATTCTCTAAACACGAGCGAATATCACAGTAAAATTGTTGATTGTGATTTACACATTGGATGTATCCTCAGTGATTTGGTACAATTATACAACATTTTATAAGAACTGAACAACTGATGAAACAACTTACTTATGTGACCACATATGAAGTGTTATAACTTACCACAAAAGGTGAACTGTGCCACTGACCCTTGGTAGATCTGCACATGATAAAAAAAAACAAAATGCATTATAAATACTAACACAGCTATTAATAATTAGGGGTACATTTAAGATGTTAATGTCACAAAATAAAATAGACTGGTAGAAAGAAGTACAAGGAAATGGTAATGGGGGGAGCCATGAAAATAGATCTTTTCAACATGATTCAGTGTGACAAAGCCAGGGCATGATTTAAAAAAAAAAAAAAACAGGTTGTCACGGTCCTGGGTCAGGTCAAAATACCAGCTACTGTGTGTGCAAACCTGGTAAAGACCTATAGTAAACGTTTGACCTCTGTTATTGCCAACAAAGGTTATGTTACAAAGTATTGAGTTGTATTTTTGTTATTGACCAAATACTTATTTTCCACCCTGATTTACGAATAAATTCTTTACAAATCCTACCATGTGGATTCATGGATTTTTTTTTCACATTCTGTCTCTCACAGTTGAAGTGTAACTCTGGTGCAAATTACTGACCTCTGTCATCATTTTAAGTGGGGGAACTTGCACAATCGGTGGCTGACTAAATACTTTTTTGCCCCACTGTATAACCTTACACCGACATATAACTTCTCCTTTCTACATTACTTGCCTTTTAAGGTAATAACTTCAGGTCTTAGCATCTCTGAGAGCTAATAATGGACCCTCGTCATTAATCACTAAGTAGAGTACTTTGCAGCCAGTCTCAAACTGAAGTAGAAGACGCTTAGGCCTTCACTCAAACCTGCTACTAGATTAATATGTGTATTGTAAGCATGCATGCAATTAACCTGCTATGTTCTCATCTCCCCTCAGCATGTATCATCTGGACACTCTCACCAGTGAAGCTTAAAACCTTCTAGAATGGAACATCAACTCTAACCAAGCACATTCATGCATTGTGTATAAAATGAACTCAACCTGTAAAAATAGAAAGGTCAATGTGATGACAGACATATTCAATGCAATATAAACCCTGTAGGAAATATTACTGATAAATGATACTGTGAAACATGTTATTAATACATTCTTCATAAGGCAAATTATATGGTAGCAATAAAAGAATCTCTGAATCCCAACATAAGCTAACGATTGATAAGACGATGTCAGAGGAATTGGTGCGCAAATTATCGTCACCAATCAGTACTGTCGCTCTCTATACACAGTTCGCACGATTGCAAAGTGAAAGCAAAAAACAAGCGCAAATTCAAACGCGATTTCAATATGTCACATATTGACAGTGGCTCACCGATGCCAATGACATAATTACCCAGCTACATTTCCGAAAGAATGCAAAAGCATTGACATATATTTTTGCTTCCTATGATAGCCCGACGGGCAGGGCAGAGATAGATTTTGGTAGCCCGACTGGAAAAATCGATAGCCGTTGGGCTAGCGATTTTGCGAGCCCTGCTAAACCATGTTCTTTTAAGTAGAAAAATGCTTTTTTTCTGGCAACCCTTTTAATCCAAGGCACAGTCATACTTGTTCAGTCTTTTGCAAACTGAACTTTAACATTTAACTAATAATAACAGAGTCCTGTAGAGTCTGAGATTTGGCTCTTGGGTTTTCTGTATTTTCTCTGAGCATTTTACAGAGGTAAATTTATGGAGATTTTTACTCCTGGGAAGATTATGGCATTGTGTTAGCACACACCTGAAAGTGTGAATAGTTATCTGTCTCTCTGTGTTGGCCCTGCGATCTGTTCAGGGTGTACCCTTCCTGTTGCCCTATGGTAGCTGGGAGAGGCTCCAGTTTCCCCATGAAGAGAATGGATGGACGACCAGATTAATTAAAAGAATTTTAAAAAATGTAAATCCAGGTATCAAATTAGTTGTCTCATTTAATTGAACAACTTTATCTTTCTACCCCTTTAGTCTTCACCAGGCATATCTAGGAAGCAAGACAAGCCTCTTCCAGCCCCACCTCCTCCACAGAGGGACCCACCACCACCTCCTCCTCCCGAGCGTCCTCCTCCTGTCCCCCCTGAATCACACCACTCTTCGCTCCCCGGTTCCTCGTACATGTCCTCTTCTTCTACAGGCATGCTGTCAGAATTCCAAATTTCCTCTGAGACTTGGTGCTCCAAAGACAGCCATTTGACAGATGCACACAAGACTGGAGGGGAACACCAACTCCAGCTGGGACCCACTGTGCCTTGTCACTTGAACAGAAGACCACGCAGTTGTCCATCTGTGGAATTTGTGAGGTTACATCAAAGGTTGGACGGGGCAGGAAATTCAGAGAGCTCCAAGGTAAAGATTACGTGTCTTTTAAATATTTAAAATGATAAGCCAGTACTGGACTGTATTTTTTTGAATTTACTAAGTAAAAGAAAGGATAAACTCTCACAATTCTGGGAGGAAGAATCCTAACTGTGACTTTGTTTAGTCTCTTCATTCTGCCCCGTGAGGTTCGATGTGTCCAGAACTGTGGGATGGGTTTGTCATGGTTCTTTGACCCAATGTTTTGTTTGTGTGGACTTTTGAAGCTTGTTTATTATCACTGTTGTATTCTTAAAGACTGATTTATTTTTCTTAGTTTAGTTTCCATGTGCTTATGAGTTTCTGATTATTGTTTTACCTCAGGGATTCATGTTCCATCCATCCATCCATTCGCTTCCGCTTATCCTTTTCAGGGTCGCAGGGGGCGCTGGAGCCTATCCCAGCTGTCATAGGGCGAGAGGCAGGGTACACCCTGGACAGGTCGCCAGTCTGTTGCAGGGCCAACACACAGGGACAGACAACCATTCGCACTCACATTCATTCGCACATTCACACCTAGTGACAATTTGGATTATCCAATTAACCTATCCCCACAAGCTGCATGTCTTTGGACGGTGGGAGGAAGCCGGAGTACCCAGAGGGAACCCACGCAAACACGGGGAGAACATGCAAACTCCACACAGAAAGACCCCGGCCTGATGTTGAAATTGAACTCAGGACCTTCTTGCTGTGCGGCAAACTTTTCACCCATTCACACACACATTCACACACTGGTGATGGCAAGCTACATTGTAGCCACAGCCACCCTGGGGCGCACTGACAGAGGCGAGGCAGCCGGACACTGGCGCCACCGGGCCCTCTGACCACCACCGGTAGGCAACGGGTGAAGTGTCTTGCCCAAGGATTCATGTTAGTTTGGATTTTTTAGTTTTCTTTAGCCTTTCCCCTTTTGTCTTACCCTCTGTCCTTGTTTATTACCCTTCAGTAGGGCTGCCACAAATGATTATTTTGATAGTCGACTAGTCACCGATTATTTTTGCGATTAGTCGACTAATCAGATCACGCATCCATTAGACGTACAGCTTATTGCACCAGCAGCATCTGCTCTTATATAACTATCATTAGCTTACAGCTTTAAGTGTTTAAGGTATGTGCTAACTAAAAATAAAGACAAGATGATAGTTTATTAAATTTTAATGAAATTTGCAGATTGTTTCGGTGAAGTTTAATAAACTCCTTGCTATCTAAAATATAACAGGACACCGGAGTATATTCTCGAGCATCTCCCACTTCTGATAATCAGTTGTCTGCTTGACGTTTATTCAGCTGTGTAAAAACTATAACTTTAATCTCAGCCAAACCGATTTACTCAGGAACAAATAAAATACAAAAAAAAAAAAGCCAAACAATAACATTTTTAAGTTATCTAAGTGACCTATATATGTTTAACCTGAGTAGCGAAAGACGGCGGTGGGTTTGAAAACGATTTGCTGGGAGTCCGGTGTTCTCACGGCTCTAGTGAGCCTTGCTCCCGGCTAGCTATCGAGCTAGTGGGTAACAGACATCTCCGAAAACGTTGGAGCGCTTTTGAAAATATGTGGTGTCTTGATAAACTGAGCAGATATTTGAGGTTTACACAGTTACATTCTCGCGACAGACTGGCGACCTGTCCAGCGTGTACCCCACCTCTCGCTCTATGACAGCTGGGATAGGCTCCAGCGCCCCCCGCGACCCTGAAAAGGAGAAGCGGAAGCGAATGGATGGATGGGTTTATTTTGTGACCCAGAAAGAATAATAAGAGTAATATTAAAACTAACTAGCTGCCGCCATTGTTGGAAACTGAGCTGGGCTGCGCTATGAATTCTGGGACACAGCTTCTTCTTCGGGGTTTAACGGCAGCTGGCATCCTTGTACATACACTGCTGCCATCTTCTGTTTCAGTCCGTTATTACACTCTTAAATTCTACTACTTATTCCTGCGTCTTTTGTGATCTTACAAAGCTTCAAACGACGCGTCGACTATTAAATCAGTGGTCGACGATTTTGATAGTCGACGTAATCGTGACTAGTCGACTAATCGTGGCAGCCCTACCCTTCAGTGTCTTTTTCTCTCTCTATCTACATCTGTGTCACTTCATCTCTCTCTCATCCCAGTCAGACCTCGGAGTTCTGTCTCCCTTCCCATGTTCTTCTCTGTATTTTATCCTTTGCCTCCCCAGTTTGTTATGTGTTTCCATGTTTGTTTAGCCCCGTCTTAGTGTCAGGCTCGAGTGATTATGTCTGAGTCTCAGTGTTTGAGCTCCTTCCTGTTATCTTTTGGTAGTTCTTGTTGCATTTGTATTGTTTTCTGTTTTGCTTCCCCTATCTGGTTATGTCTGATTTGTTCCTGCTGTGTTCTCATGTGTTTCAGCAGCACAACACTTGCCTCCTCATGTCAGAAAGCCTTCCAAGAAGAAAGATTATTTTTTATGCCTTAGTTTAGATTGTATGTATATTATTTTATTTGACTTTGACTGTACTTTAGATTATTTATATATTTTTGCATTTAAAAAATGTTTTATTTAAAAGCTTAAATTTCAATATGGCACGTACAAACAATCACAGCATTTAGTTGTTGTTTTTTGACAGATATTGTATGCAGCTAAACTTTAAAACATTGCAGTTTCTAAAATGGAAACCAATGGGTTAGGGTTAGGTTTCATTCTAAAAGACCAGTGTTTTTTCTCGTTTTAATATTTATTATTACTTGTTAACAAGACAAAAGTACTTCTTACAAAATTACTTGGTTAATCAATGGAATAATTGATAGATTACTCTATACTAAAATAATAGGTCGCTGCAGCTCTAGGTTACTCTAACATTTGGTTAAATCTTTTCTTGAGGACTATAATGGTAAATCTAAATATTTTTGGAGATTCTCTAACATTTCTCTTAGACCCAGTGTCAGATCAAAATTTTGACCATTACAAAAATAAATGTTATCTTAACAGCCTCCATTGGACGTTCTATCTCACTTAACTAAGATGGGGAATACTCTAAGATTGCTCGAAAGTTTGTAATAAGCACAAGCTTAACAAGCATCATGATCACTGATCAGTTTACTTTTTATTAAACACAAACTTTTCCTGGACTGCCGTTGGTGGATTCATGGATGTAGTCACTAGTCATTGGGCTCCTTCCTTCCGCTTAGTGTATAGCTTCAGGTTGCTGGACTTGGGTTAAACCCTCCATGCATGGTCAGTAGTTTTCTTGTCTTGATGTCAGTGGCTTCTATCTCCTCCTTTGGCCAGCTTATTATCTCAGAAAGGTATCTGACAATTGGCAGATCATAGGTGTTGATTCCTTAGATGTTGCTCTTCCCATTCAGCTGACTCCTCGGGACTTGCCTTACTCTCTGCAGGTATTTGGTGGTTGCAGCTTTCCAAACAGCCTATGGGAACACCTCTCAGCTGTTGTTTTGGCCCTCTGGTGTTTCTACCTCTTCCTTTCTATGCCCCTTTCATGTTTAAAACTGTGTGCCCATTCATCTTAGCTTCCTTTCTGGGGATCCTTGGGGATCAGGACTATCCGGCCTTCAGTTAGCCATTCCATTCCATTGGTAGCTGGTTCATTTGTACTGCCAAGTGGAATGTAGTTAGCCAGTAGGCATGAATCATGTTAGGGCCTGGTGCTGTCCAACTCTTCATGCTTGAGTCTCTGGATGTCTGTCACTTTGACGTCACTGGATCCTGATCAAAACCGTATTTGTTTCAATTTTGAAAATAAAGTTAATTAACTATTAGGAACTATTGTTTCCTGTGTAAAAGTGGAAATGCTGACAACTGACATTCGACTTTTGTAATGCTGAAGAAATCAATAGATTAATGGGACAGCAGAGGCTTCTGAACATGTCTTTGAATTCTCTGGTTTTAAAGATTTCTTCTGTCCTAGGGGGCACTGCTTTTACATTATTGCAAGTAATAATAATAATTCTCAAAAAGTAATTCATCTTTCTCAGAACACTTTTTCAGTGACTGTAGGAAACATTATTTGAAAAAACAGTTTTTACCCCATAGCAATAAAATGCTGATGGGGTAACCCATACGGAAAAGAAATAGTAAAAACTTATATGTGATTACTCATGAAAGTGGCCACTTTCATGAGTAATCACATATAAGGCTTACATGATTTACTCATGAAAGTGGCCACTTTCGCATTACTTTCATACATTGTTTTAGTAAGTATCCAAAACATACAAGTTTCATTATATAATTTTTCAAGGGATCTTATATCTGTTTTCACACTTATATGCTTTTCATACAAGTTTCACACAAGACAGATACAAACTTTATAAGATTTATATATATCTTTTCCATATGGGAAGCAACGCATGATTTTGATATTTATGCTACAGGTGAATCTACTAAAAATCTATGAGGATTTTGAATCAGGGTCTATTTTGGGAATGATATAACTCAAGAAGGAAGTCCCCTTGGATTTTCAAATTTATACCATAAATGTATCTTACTTGCAATGACAGCTGCCAATATTTTTACAAAAGGTTTTTTTTTTCATCATTAAGGATGGGTTCTTCTACATGAAAGATATTTTGATTTATTTCTGATTGCCACATCACAGATACCACATCCATTTTATCTTTTGTGTGTCTGTGCAGCCCTTCTGTAATGGCGAGCAAGTCAGTGATGAGTACGACATCGTTCCCTCACGGCAGTTGCCAACTCAGTCCAAACTTTGTAGTAGCCACAAGTGAGTATCACATCTCACACACACACACACACACACACACACACACACACACATAAATATTTATCTAGCTGGATATGAACAAATATTCCCAGAAAATATCCTGGAAATTTCTGGTTAATCTGCATTTTTAAGTCAGTTTTGATGCTGCTCTAAAACTGTAGATTAACCAGCCTTTGACAAGGCTGTGTCTCAGATTTTGAGTCAAGATTGTGTGCTTTTAAAAAAAAATGAAAACATACTGTTATGCTGTGCATGCTATAGACATCTTGGATACTCAGCTGTATCTGAGAAACTACATGACTTGTGTTTTACCTTATTTTCAGCAAGTGAGCTTTACATGTATGGATTTGAAGTAGATAAAGTGCTTAAAGTGTAAAACACTGTATACATGGACAAATGGGACAACTGTAAAATGCCTTGAGTGGTCAGTAAGATTAAGAGTGCTCTAATACATGTATAAACAAAATCTCCCTACTCGCCATGTGGGCTGTTTTTATTCTTTAACCACTTAAGCCCCACGCCCCCGGTACCGGGGTCAAAAAGGAGATCACGTCAGTGTTGCCAACTTAACGACTTTGTCGCTGTATTTAGCGAGTTTTCAGACCCCCTTAGCAACTTTTTTTCTAAAAAGCGACCAGCGACAAATCTGGCGACTTTTTCTAGTGTTATTGGAGACTTATTTATGACGACTTTTTGACGTGAAAGCGCGTATCGCTCCTACTCTCAACAAGCAGCGGGTGCTGCCGTGGGCACCTCGCCCGTGCCAAAGCGCTCACGGGTGGAGGATAGTCCTCCCCCAGCTGCTATCAGGACAGGAGACATCCACACCTATGAGTCCAAACTGCAAATGAATCACGCATGAGCGAAGCCACTGCTCCCGCACTGACTGTAACGCAGTCAGTTCTTCTTTTACTCTTATGCTGTTTTGTGGATCACAAGGTTTAAATCTACTTATAAACACACACACACACACATATAGTAACTCCACCAGAGTGCCTATTTCGGAGCAGGGTTGGAATTGTGACATTAAAAAAAAACAATAATTGCTAAAAGAAATTTAATGTGTAGTTCTAAATAAACACTAAATGCATTTAGGACGTTTTTTACTCACTTTATGTCTCTTCCGCGATGTTATTTCTCTCTCCAACAACATACATTACAATTACATTAGCATGACCAATTATGCAAATTATGCGATGACGTCATTTAGCGGCTTCTAGCAACTTTTAGGACAACCAATAGCCATTTTCAGAAGACCGCTAAACAAACAAAACCGAACCCGAAATTCTCCAGGCTTCATGTAACCGGCTAAAGATAGGCTGGTTTGCTTCCAGAGCTATCACTGACTCCACACACCAAGTTTCACCACGATCAGACCAAAATTCACTGAATGAGCCGCAAAAGAAAGGATATTTAGAAATATCCTGTCTCAGAGTGACGCTGAAAAACTAGTTCATGCATTTATTACTTCCAGGCTGGACTACTCATTATTCATTATTATCAGGATGTCCAAAAAACTCCCTGAAAAGCCTTCAGCTAATCCAAAATGCTGCAGCAAGAGTACTGACAGGGACTCAAAAGAGAGAGCATATTTCTCCTGTTTTGGCTTCCCTTCATTGGCTTCCTGTTAAATCCAGAATTGAATTCAAAATTCTGCTCCTCACATACAAGGTCTTAAATAATCAGGCCCCATCTTATCTTAATGACCTTGTAGTACCATATCACCCTATTAGAGCACTTCGCTCTCGCTCTGTAGGCCTACTTGTTGTTCCTAGAGTATTTAAAAGTAGAATGGGAGGGAGAGCCTTCAGTTTTCAGGCCCCTCTTCTGTGGAACCAGCTTCCAGTTTGGATTCGGGAAACAGACACTATCTCTACTTTTAAGATTAGGCTTAAAACTTCCCTTTTTGCTAAAGCATATAGTTAGGGCTGGTTCATGTGACCCTGAATCCTCCCTTAGTTATGCTGCAATAGACGTAGGCTGCCGGGGGATTCCCATGATGCATTGAGTTTTTCCTTTCCAGTCACCTTTCTCACTCACTATGTATTAATAGACCTCTCTGCATTGAATCATATCTGTTATTAACCTCTGTCTCTCTTCCACAGCATGTCTTTATCCTGTCTTCCTTCTCTCACCCCAACCGGTCGCAGCAGATGGCCGCCCCTCCCTGAGCCTGGTTCTGTCGGAGGTTTCTTCCTGTTAAAAGGGAGTTTTTCCTTCCCACTGTCGCCAAAGTGCTTGCTCATAGGGGGTCATATGATTGTTGGGTTTTTCTCTGTATCTCTGAAGCGCCTTGAGGCGACTTTTGTTGTGATTTGGCGCTATATAAATAAAATTGAATTGAATTGAAAAGAAGACCACAAAAACACATAGCAGCGCAAATGCGCTAAGACAGAGATTGGCTTACCGTCCCAATTTCCTCCGTTATTTTCGCCGGTAGCCATGTGATTATCAGATGTTACCACGCCTACCTAGCCACAACAGAGCCGATTTCCGTCAACAACCTCCATTTTAGACCCACCTACAGACACGTGACTGGACAGACGCCACATGCAGCAAATTTGGGCCCACGTGGGTTTGGGCATTGCAACGTCTGATTGGTTGAAGTGACGTTAACGTGGCATTGTTACTTTGATTCTATTGGCTAAAACGATTAAAAAGAGGTGTCAATCATGCAAATTGACCAAAAGAAACCAAAGTTACAGCCCTTCGGAGTTTAAAGGGTCAGAGACCAATTAAACGCTTCATGCGCACTGCAGAAAAGGGCCATTACCATGTAAATGTGTGGTTAATTCTTCAAAAATATATTTTAAAAAAAGCATTTTTAGGCCTGTTAATAAAATGTATTAATTTCTACTCTTTAATACCTAAAAAATTCAACTGGCATGGTGTCCAATTATGTGCCAAAATTGGACATTTTTGTACAACGTCTGGATATTCATGTATTGACAGGGCTGTAATTTTTCAGTTTCACTTTAGAAACATAAATCTTTGCACAGATGATGTTTATATGTTGGTTACTGAAATCCTGGAGCCAAATGTGATCTGAGGCATATTTTTAAAAGGGTTATATGCTAAAAATTTTAAAAAAAATTAGGCGAGGATAAAATATACTTACTTTTTCTGTGTTCCAGTCTCAGTAACTTTGACACAGTAATATCTGCTTCAATATTTACACCTCTGATGAAATCTGACAAGTGTTAGCTTTTGTTTTGACACCAAGATTGTAAGGACAGAGTTTTTAATTGCAGAGAAATAATCAATTAAATTTGGCATTACATTTTCGAGCAGGAAGCTCAGAAACCCCCTTGGGGCTTAAGAGGTTAAGTTTAGGTCCTCTACCAGAAGCCTGGGATGTCTAGTGCAGTGTCTTTGCTGTTCCTATGACTAGGATATTGTTCTTAGCATCTGCTGGAACCACTCGCCCAGCTTGGGGGGTCACTGCCCTGTTTACCACATGGACGACAGTTGCCTTCACCTTACACAGCTTTTCTAGCTCCCCTTTAAGTCCTTGGTATGTTTCCAGCTTCTCATGTTCCTTCTTCCTTCTTGTTGTTACTCCTAGTATAGCTAAATCTGTCACTGCAACCTTTTTCCTCTGCTTGTCCATCATTACTACTTGAGTGAAAGCAAAGTAAGCAAAGAGGATAAAGCAGCTGATGATGGCAGTTTTCAAGGGTGATCCACTTACCGACATGTCCTTTATAGAAGCTTTTGAGCCAGCCATTGAACAGAGAAATGATGCAGACAATTTGTACTACTTGCAGCAAGCAGTATACTACAGGAGAACCACAAGATATCACAACTACTGCTTCAACTGACCAAATACACGCATCCACACATGTACAATAGCAATAACACTAAGTGCAATACTCTTTTATGACAATGTTGTATTTTGCTCAGTTGTATATTTTAATTTGGATTTGAAAACGTGGCTGAGGAATTTTCAAAAGGTGTGGTGTGTTGTTTACTAGCATCACAAATAGAGGTAGCAGACAGTCTTGACACCATCTCCTACATCAATGTTCTCCAATGGTTTATAAGCAGAAGAGGCCAAATTGAAATCATACATTGTGATAATGGTACAAATTTTGTTGGTGCAGAAAAGCACCAACATAATTGGTGCTTTTCTACACAAAACCGATAATAAAATTTCATTAATTTTATTATCGGTATTCTTCGTATTATCTTGTAAAATATTGAGACTATAATGTTCCCATTGACCTAATAAATCTCCAAACATAAGTCTGTGATATGGTACGCCTGCTCTGGCTCTGCCTCTTTTTTTACTCCACAATCCTTCCTTCCCTTGAACCCACGAGGCACCTCGGGAAATTACACTGTGAATATTTTTGAAAAAAGGAATTCGCAAAATAATCTCCAAGTCTGGAGCTCCCAATCCTTGGTGCTTCCTACTCTTGTACATAAATTTCCTCTTAGTCACCTCACGATTGGATCCCCAGATAAATTTAATGCACATCTCACTTATTTTGATAATGTTTTTTCTCAGAAGAGGAAGTATTGTGGCGAGGAAGAGAAGTTTTGAAATTAAGGTCTTCTGGTCTGCTTTCCAAGCCACACCAAAGTTTTGTCTTGATTCAGCTTGGCACCTGATGCCAGTTCATATTGGTGTAATATCTCCATCACTATAGACAGTTCATTTTGATTTCTAATTAACAACGTCAAATCATCTGCATACGCCAAGGCTGTAATCTTATGGGTTTTGTCAAGGAGATATCCTTTAATTTGTTTACCATTATTTATCCTTTTCAATAAGGGGTTGATTGCAAGAACATACAAAGCAGCACTTAAAGGGCATCCTTGTTTAATCCTGCACTCAGCACTAAAAGGGGATGAGAGTTTTCCGTTTACTTTAACTTGCACTAGGGACGTTTTATAAATCAATTGCACAATGGAAATAAACTGAACCGGGAAGTTATAGGCTTTCATTACTAGCCATATATAGGAATGGGAGACAGAATCAAAAGCTCTCCTTTGGTCTAAATCTAGGATGCAGAGCTCTGAATCCTTCCCATTATAAATAATTTCTCTTAACATACATAAATTATCCCACATCATTCGTCCCTTGATTGCGCAAGTTTGTTCTTTTTCAGTGATAATATCTAACACATCCTCTAGTCTGTTCATAATTATTTTAGCAAAATTTTTATAATTTAAATTCATTATTGTTAATTGTCTTTAATTATTAATGTTCTCTCTATCACCTTTCTTATATAATAAACACATAACTCCTGCTCCTTGTGCTAGCCGTGGCACTGTGATTAGCACTGTTGCCGCACAGTTGCCTGAGTTCAATTCTGCCATCAGGCCGGGGTCTTTCTGTGTGGAGTTTGCATGTTCTCCCTGTGTTTGCGTGGGCTCCCTCCGGGTACTCCGGCTTCCTCCCACCGTCCAAAGACATGCAGTTAGTGGAGTCCAAATTGCCCATAGGTGTGAATGTGAGCGCAAATGGTTGTCTGTCCCTGTGTGTTAGCCCTGCGACAGACTGGTGACCTGTCCAGGGTGTACCCCGCCTCTTGCCCTATGACAGCTGGGATAGGCTCCAGCGCCCCCCACGACCCTGAAAAGGATAAGTGGAAGCGAATGGATGGATAACTCCTTCATAAAATGATTCACCCATTGTTCCTCTTTCTATTCCTTCGTTATAGTACTGAGTTAATAATTCAGACAGTTCTTTACTCACAAGTTTATAAAATTCAGAAGGGAGTCCATCCAAACCAGTTGATTAATTACTGATTCCACTTCCTCTCTTTTAATTTCCCCAACCGAGGTCTCATAAGTGACAGAATTTAATAGTTCAACTTCACTTAGAAGATTGTTAACAGTGTCACTGTTTGTAACTATGGGTGAAATATCTCCGAACAATAGTCCCTAATAACTTCTTCTAACTTCTAATCTTTTCCCTTCTTCTTTGAAAACTGACTTTCCATGTTTGTCCTTAATTGAGACAATGAAATCATTTCCACATTTCTTTTGATTATTTAGAATCATATAATCGCTATTCCCATGAAATTCAGTACATCTCAACATATTAAATAAAACTTCTCTGTTGACTCGATCAATGCTCTCCTTAAGAGACATCCTTTGATTTTCTTCCTCTTCTTGTTTCTCCTTCTTATTTCTTAAATATATATATATCTACTGACATCTTCATTGTATTTCATATTCTTAGCTTGATTTAATTATCTCGCAAAGTTCTGAGAAAGAGGCAGTAAAAATCTGAAGATGTAATATTTTCTTAATTTCAGATTTAACTTCAAGCACAAGCAACCCGTCTGGTAACAAAGATGTATTCAGTTTCCAATAGTTCAAAAATTCGTGGGAGCAACAGGATATTGTTGCCATAACCACCATGTGATCAGAAAAGTCTGGGGGTTTTTTTGTTTTTGTTTTTTGGGGGTTTTTTTTGTTGTCCCGTTTGGATCTTTAGCCATCAGAATTGTTGTCTCCCGAAATTGTAGTCTTAAGGCCACGAAAGATGCCAAGCGGATTTATTTTACCAAGTGGATCATCATGGCCTTGCCATATTGGTCCCCCGGTCCCCCAGGGTATGAAGCAGGTATGGAGGAGATCCAGGCCCCAGACATCCAGAGGCCCCAGAGTACGAGGACCCGAGGAGGACCACCAAAAAGGGGGGGAACCGTGCCACCCTCATGGGAAGAGCTGAGTAGAGCCCCAAACAAGAGGTCACCCAGCAGCTACGGAGCAGAGGCCAGAGGGGGTTGCAGCAGTGGCGTGCCCGCGGGCTCTGCCGGCAGCCAGCTGTGCCAGAGAGGACCGAGCTTCAGGCCCAGAGGCCAGAGGCCTGAAGGCACCCCACCCCCTGGAAGGGGCCCAGCCGAGCCACAGGCGCCAGGGTCCGCCAATCGGCCACCAGGAGTAAGCCGGTACATACATGAGCGCTCAGCCCCAGTCGACAAGAACCACCAACACACCAACGTCTGAGGGCATCAGCCACCGGCAGGGAGTGTGGTAAGGGGAGATAGGCCTCCGTACTTAGGACGGCCTGAGATGTACCCAGAGAGGTTGAGTCTAACACCCAACCTGACATATAGACACAGACGAACAGGCGCACGCGGACACAAACGTGCATTCCCACCCCCATATACACAACCAAATACTTGGCACTCACCCGACGTGTAGACAGACACAAATAGACACTGCAGAGACAGTCACACTCCCCAAACATACTCTATATCCCAGGTCCAGGTACCCCCGCCCCCGGAGGGGCAAGCCGCACCTAGACCCAGGAGATGTTACCCTTCTCTCTGTGGTGGAGGCAAGCGGACCACCTGCTTATCTGCAGTAGCAGGGAGGCCCCCGCATCCCAGACCCCAGTCTGACGGCCAGCACCTCCTCCCAGCCCCCCAGCTCTGACGGCTAACAGAACCAGGGTGAGTGAAGACCCCAAACCTCCCTACCCCCGCTCATATGTAGTGTTGCTGTGTGCTGTTCTAAAGTGCATTTAAAACATCAGAGAGCAGCACGGCTCCTCCCGAAAACCCTTAGTGTCTATATGCATTTAAAATTGAGGGTAGTGCACCAGCGCCAGAGGTGGGTTGGAATACACCGACCATCCTCTGGATGCTGTAAAACGTGCCCACCCCCAAGGCCCTATATGTATGTGTTATGTGAGAGTGTGAGTAATGTGGATGTCTAGTTTGCAGAATAAAATTGAGGCACAGGCGGCCAGAAGGGGACAGAGGGGGAGTGCCTTCCCTGCACCCTGGTGACATACCTGCACCCCAAGCCCTGCGTGTGTGGGTGGGTGTGGTAGAGCGGGAATAGGGAGGCAGCTGAGGATGGGGAGGGAAGAAAGGGAGGGGCAAGCGGCCCCCTCCCTGGGGCCAGCTCCCCCGCTGACCCCAGTAGGCACCCCCACACTCTGGAACCCACCAGGGCAAGAGGGCCCAGGCCCATCCGGACCGGGGCCCGCAGCAGCAGCACCGCCCAGCCCCACAGAGTCCGGGGCAGCCCACCCGACTCCACCCCAGAGAAAACTGCACCCACCCCATCATCCAATCATCTCCCAAACTACACAAAACAATAGACACCCAGGTTGAGTTCATTCTCTACCTCTCCTATATCTCTCCCCCACCTGCAGAGTGAGCTCCTGTAGAGAGGAGACTACCTGCGAAGATATAACAACCTCCCCACCAGTTAGAGAGCCCCCAAGTTGGGCCGATGCACCAGAGGTCCCCTGCACTGGGGCTGAGCCCCCCTGCACCTACCCGCCCACAGCTCTGGTGACACAACAGCCAGGACCCAAGGCCCAGCCAGCACCCCAGACCGGGGGCAGAGCACCCCCAGACCCCCAAGCCTCCACGCCCATCCCGGACCCTGCCCAGGGGCAGCCAGGCTACCAGGCCAGTAACCAACATCCGCCAGCACAGACCCTCCCCCATCTCCACTGTACGCAGCCACAAGGAAAACACCATCCACCAGAGCCCCTAACCACATCCCCCGGGTTAGGCCCTCCAGGGAAAACGTCCCTAGGGACTCCCCAGACGCCCTAAGGCCGTCCCCACCCCCATATCAACCACAATAGCGAAGGCAGGACCAAACCATGACCCCCCACCCCCACTAGGTGATGAAGCCGATCAAAGGAGCCCAAAGGGATTGATCAAATGTGATGGCAGAGGCTGTATCAAGACTAATGCGATCTATTAGATGGTTTTTATATTGGTTAGAATTAAGATTATTTTTATTTTTCCAGTTAATGAGGACCATTTTCTTGGCAATGCATAGGGCCGTAAAAACAACGTGGGCTGTCTTTATTTCTGCAGTGACCTCATCCAAGTTGCCCAGCAAGCATACTAAAGGGGAGGCTGGAATGTTACATTTCAGACACTTTGATAAGTTTTCACATATCTCACGCCAAAACTGCTGAACTGGTGGACAGAACCAAAGAGCGTGGATGTAATTGTCTGGTGTATTTGCTGTGCAGTGTGAGCAGTTGTTGGAAGGCATATAGCCCATCTTGAACATCCTATGACCAGTATAGTGCACTCTATGTAATATTTTGTATTCTATTAATTGCAAACTGGGATTTCTGATCCATTGGCCTTAACATTGGTTGCCAACCAAGAAGAAAAAGAAGCTGTGAGCCAGCACAGGAGGGAGGGGGTGAGTGAGTGATTCGTTCGCTCGCTCAATGATTCAGCACAGGAGGGAGTGAGTGAGTGAGTGAGTGAGTGAGTGAGTGATTCGTTCGTTCGCTCTATGATTCAGCACAGGAGGGAGGGGGTGAGCGAGTCCTGAGTGATTCGCTTACGCTTACGATTCAGCACAGGAGGGAGGGGGTTAGTGAGTCCTGAGTGATTCATTCGCTCTTTGATTCAGCACAGGAGGGAGGGGGTTAGTGAGTGAGTGAGTGAGTGAGTGAGTGATTCGTTCGCTCTATGATTCAGCACAGGAGGGAGGGGGTGAGCGAGTCCTGAGTGATTCGCTTACGCTTACGATTCAGCACAGGAGGGAGGGGGTTAGTGAGTCCTGAGTGATTCGTTCGCTCTTTGATTCAGCACAGGAGGGAGGGGGTTAGTGAGTGAGTGAGTGATTCGTTCGCTCTATGATTCAGCACAGGAGGGAGGGGTTGAGCGAGTCTTGAGTGATTCGCTTATGCTTACGATTCAGCACAGGAAGGGAGGGGGTGAGTAGCTCAAATGTGTTGTTAGCATGTTAGCAGCGCGATGCTACTCTGAACCGAGGAGCTATTTTCTTGATGTGAGCTTCTACTCAGGGTTTTTTCTTCCAGTTCAGAGCAGAAATGCTTTTGTTACGAAACTGGCTGTTGTTTTTTCCCCCCACAATTTTAATTATAAGCTAAATATATTTCTACTAATGGAATTAGTTTGCTAACAGCAACAGGGATGAGTCAGTGAGTCAGTTGGGCTTGTGAATCATGATTCACGAGTCAGTAAAGTGATTCTCGAGTATTGAACGATTCGTTCACGAATTGAACATCACTACCATGTAGAGATGAACTGAAGCCTGTTGGCTAAAAAATAGTGATTAAAGTTAGGCAGATCTAATCCTCCTTTATCCTTGGTCTTTTGTAGTGTTTTTAAGCTGATACGTGGGGGTTTATCTTTCCAAAGGAATTTAGAAATATACGAGTCTAGAGATCTGAACCAATCTTGTGATGGCTTATTTGGGATCATTGAAAATAAATAGTTTATTTTTGGCAAGACTATCATTTTTATAGCGGCGACCCTTCCCATGAGTGATATGGGTAAAGATTTCCATCTAGCCAGATCGCCTTCTACTGTCTTTAAAAGTGGGATGTGGTTTAATTTCTACAGGTCTACATTAATAAGGGATATTGGACAATAGCTTGAAGGAAATACAGGGTCTTTGCCTGGTTTTAGTAAGAGACTGATATTTGCAGAGTTCATATTTGGTGGTAGTCTACCATTTTCTTTGATTTCCTGCAACATCCTGTGAAAAACTGGTGCCAGAATCGTCCAGAATTCTTTGTAAAAATCTGTTGGAAAACCGTCTGGACCTGGAGCCTTATTATTGGGCATACTTATCAGAGCTTCCTGGAGTTCACCTGGCGTCAGTGGCGAATCCAGTGCCGTTGCTTGGGTGTCTAATAATTTTGGAAGAGTTATGTTGTCGAGAAATTGATCAATTTCATTTTTAGATGGGTTTATTTGTGGTGTATATAAAGTTTCATAGAAATCCCTAAAAAATTTGTTTATTTTTTTAAGATCATATATTGTATTCCCAGATAAATCTTTAACAGCACATATAGTTGTTTTTTCTTTATTGAGTTTTAACTAGAGATGGACCGATCCGATATTACGTATCGGTATCGGTCCGATACTGACCTAAATTACTGGATCGGATATCGGAGAAAAATAAAAAATGTAATCTGATCCATTAAATATCACGAAAGCACCTCACAAAACTTGCAACACGCCGTAACTCACCTCAGAACGTTAGCACGTCGGAGCAGTATGCATCACGTGATAGAGCGGCTGTGGCATGCGGGACCTGTCGGTGGTCTGGATAGCATTTGGAGCTTCGCTAGCAACCCGGCATTTCATCTCCGACAAAGTTATCCCCGAGAGAAGTAAAGCAAGTGTGTAAGTCCATCTCTGAATGTTTGTAAAGCATTCCTGCGTTAAGCTTAACAAGCGACTGCCTCTCGCTCTCCGGCTGCTACTTCAATCATGAAACTGCTTAATGATCAGCTGATCGGCTTTTCTGTCGGGAATCCGTCTGTCTTGTTTGTTTTTGCCCCACTTTGCACCAGAAAGAGGAAACCAGCGGCTGAACAACAGCAGCATGTTTAAGCTTGATAAGCTGTTGTTAGAATTTATTTAATATTACTTTCTACTCGAGGATCTTTTTCTACGTAGCCGACGCTGGTAACTGTGCAGGGGCGGATCTAGCAAAGTTTAGCCAGGGGGGCCGATAGGGCATGAACAGGGAAAAGGGGGCACAAAGACATACTTTTCTTTCTTATTCTCATTTAAAATGTCAAGCTTTTAATAAATAATTATCTGACACCCAAAGTTTTAATTTGATGTAAAATGAATAGAAGTCAATTACTGTATATAGTGACTATTAAGTCTAATATATATACCCTAGTAAGCTATAGTACTTTTTACTTTGGGAAGGTACCATCTGTGCAGTCTGCAATTTTGTTGAAGAAAGATGTTGAATCTATTTAATATTTCTTGAAAAATAATTGATTTCTGTGCATTTTTTTCACACTTCATCAAATTAAGGTTGATTACGTCGATTAAGCATCATGAGGTGGAGCGTGAGGGGTGGTTCCCTATTTTTTATTTATTTATTTTTGTTGTTGCTGGGAGTTGGAACCCTATTAGTTAGGTTGCTTAATATTTACGCTAAGTACTCTTTAAAATAACAGAATAGTGAGGATGGTGTAGGTTTAAGTTTATTAGATTGATCAGTATTGCTGAACTATGAAATATTTTTTTTGTATATAGGTATAACAGAATAGCTTTAGTGTAGTTGTTGTTTTAAACTTGAGTATGAACTTGCAGACTTGCAAAATGCAGCAAGACATTTTAAAAAACAGTTTTGTTGATTAAAAAACACTATATCGGATTCATATCGGTATCGGCAGATATCCAAATTTATGATATCGGTATCGGTATCGGACATAAAAAAGTGGTATCGTGCCATCTCTAGTTTTAACTGGTTAGCAAGAAATTGTCCGGATTTGTTACCGTGTTCATAATTTTGCAGGCAAAGTCTTTGTACTAAGAATTTAGTCTTTTTATTAATAATTTCATTTAATTCTAGTTTTGTCTTGCGTATTTTGTTTAATATTTCTTGATCTTGGTGTGACACAAAGGCTTTTTCTAAGAATTTGATGTTTTTTTCTAGTTCCTGAATATTTTTGTTTTCTTCTTTCTTCTTATGTGATGAGAAAGAGATTATTTTACCTCTCATCACGGCTTTCCCTGCTTCCCAGAGGACAGATGCTGATGTTCCAGGAATGTCATTAAAGCCTAAATATAGAGTCCATTCTTTTTTAAAGTATTTGATAAACTCTTCGTCTTTGAGCAGTGATGTATTAAATCTCCAGTTTTTACTTGGTGTAGTATTATTCTTCTGTATTAGTGTTAAAGATACAGGAGCATGATCGCTGACAGCTATAGGATGAATCTCAGTGTCTGAAATGTTACTCAGCAGTGAGCTGCTGACCAGAAAATAATCCAGACGAGAGTAGGAGTGATGGACATGTGAGAAAAAAGTATATTCCTTACTGTTGGGGTGAAGGGATGAAAAGTCTGTTAAGAATGTGTCATATTTAAGACTTTGAATGTTAGATGATATGTAAAGTCTATCAATCCTTGTTTTGGTTAATGAGTCGAACCTAGTGTAATGTATGGTATGGGGATGCAAGACTCTGTACAGATCACTAAGTGCTGCTTCCTTACAAATTTGAACCAACAATTTACTTTCTCGAGATTCTCTAACCTCAACATTGGATATCCTGTCAGCTGCTTCAGTGGCAATATTAAAATCTCCACATAAAAAATATTAAAACCAATCTCTAACAAATACTTCATTTTTTTCAGCAATTGCATCTTTTTCGTTCGATCGGGTGCGTTATATACATTAATAATATGCAACTTTTGCCCGTAATAACAGCAATCAACAAGGAGGAGTTGTCCCGGTATTATGTCTCTTCTTTTGATTATATTCACCGTATCCTTTTTGAAGAAAATACCCACTCCGTCAGAGCTGTCTTCCCCTATTGATATTATTGAATGGCCAGGGTTCCACACTTTATTTAATTCATTTATATCCGCATGTATTTTTAATCTCATCTCTTGAAGGCACAAAATATCATAGTGTAGCCGTTTTAAGAAATCAGCCTTCGTTCCTCTGCTCTTTTCTGTTCTATCTTGCCATGTCCAAATGTTTGCCATCAAGGAATTGTTAGCCAAATGGCTGAGAAATTTGCATACTCTGTTTACACTAGTTACTTTTAATCAGATCAGGGCTAGAGAAAAGTTTGAAAGTCAGCAATTCATATACCGTATTTTCGCAACTATAAGGCGCACATAAAAGCCTTAGATTTTCTTTAAAAAGTGTGGCGCGCCCTATAGTGCAGTGCGCCCTGTGTGTTGTAAGGAGGACGTAGTAGAGAACACCATGAGAACGCTAAAGGGTGAAGTGTGGGCGTTGATCGTATATACCGGACAATCGCACATACCCGTATAAAAGGACAGGTATGTGCATTATGTGGAACATCGTTGTTTTAACAACCCTGAAAATGGCAAAGAGACACGCTTATGAAGCACAGTTTAAACTGAAGGCCATCAGCTACACGGAGGAACATGGAAATTGAGCAGCCACGAGAGAATTTAAGATTAATGAATCGATGGTTCGCAAGTGGAGGAAGCTGGAAAACAAGCTCCGACAGGTCAAGAAGACGCAGCTGAGTTTCCGCGGACATAAGGCGAGGTGGCTCGAGTTGGAGGAAAGACTCGAGCGGTGGATCATCGAGCAAAGAACGAGTGAGAGAAGCGTTTCGACGGTCACCATTCGACTAAAAGCGGTTTCGCTAACAGAAGAAATGAAAATTGAACATTTCCGAGGAGGTCCGTCTTGGTGCTTTCGTTTCATGAAACGGTGCCATTTTTCCATCCGGACCAGGACTACGGTAGCGCAGCAACTTCCAGCGGATTATAATGAAAAGCTGGCCATCTTCCGCTCCTACTGCAGCAAACACATCGCCGACAAACACATCCAGCCCAGCCACATCACTAACATGGATGAGGTGCCGCTCACTTTCGACATCCCGGTGAGTCATACTGTGGAGAAGAAGGGGACCAGCACGGTAGCGATACACACAACGGGGCACGAAAAGTCTTCTTTCACTGTTGTGCTTGGCTGCCATGCTAATGGACAGAAACTGCCGCCTATGGTGATTTTTAAGAGAAAGACTTTGCCTAAAGAGAAGTTTCCAGCAGGAATCATCATTAAGGCAAATGAAAAGGGCTGGATGGATGAGGAAATGATGAAAGACTGGCTGAGGGAGGTGTATGTAAGGAGACCAGGTGGTTTTTTCCACGCATCACCATCGCTGTTGATCTGTGACTCTATGCGTGCCCATCTCACAGCCGATGTGAAAAAACAAGTGAAACAAATGAACTGTGAGCTTGCTGTCATTCCGGGAGGCCTGACAAAGGAACTCCAGCCGCTGGACATCGGTGTGAACCGGCCGTTCAAAGTAAGGCTGCGAGCGGCGTGGGAGCGATGGATGACCGATGGGGACCACAGTTTCACTAAGAGTGGAAGGCAGCGCCGGGCGAGTTACGCCACAATTTGCGAATGGATTGTAGATGCTTGGGCTAACATGTCTGCTGGCACTGTTGTTCGAGCTTTCGCAAAAGCCGGCATCATTTCCGAGGAGCCGCACGGCACGGAAAGTGACTCTGACGGTGAAGAAAGTGAACCTGGAATGTTTGATGGAGATTTAGCGCAGCTGTTCAATTCAGACACAGAGGATGAGGACTTTGATGGGTTTGATTGATGACAATTACCGGTAATAAAAATGTGAGTACCAAACTCAGTTTTGCTCCCGCTTCATTTTTAAATACGCATACTTGTATGTTTGTATGCTGATGATGATGACAATTACCGGTAATAAAAATGTGAGTACCTAACTTAGTTTTGCTCCCGCTTCATTTTTAAATACGCACACTTGTATGCTGATGATGATGACGATTACCGGTAATAAAAATGTGAGTACCAAACTCAGTTTTGCTCCCGCTTTATTTTTAAACACGCATACTTGTATGCGCCCTATAATCGGGTGCGCCTTATGTGTGTGTTAAATACAGTAATGGCACACATAACTGAGACTGCGCCTTTTAGTACGGTGCGTCTTATGGTTGTGAAAATACGGTACACCTTTCCTGTGTTTGTGATGTTTGGAGAGTCATGTAAATTTATGTCATCTGTGAAACAATTAGAAAAGTCACACCAATGACCACCTTAACTTAAAAAAACACACTGAACGTTTCAGGTAAAACTGCCTGACTGTTTTATCAGGTCTGGTCTGTATTCCATTGCTGATCCCCTCTTAGGTGACACAGAGCCTTGCTCTGCAAGTCACTAAGTTGGGAGCTTGTCACGCCCTTGTTGGAGGAGGGTGCTTTTTTACCCCTCACTCTCGCGTTCCAACGCAGCTGTAGGATGAAAGGGCAGAGCACGCCATACACCCTTGTCGTCTTCCTCAGCGTCTAACGTAGGGATCTTTCTTAACCTTTGTGGTTATTGCTGTGGCTCTGGAATTTTCTCGTTATGACTACTGTGACCCCAAACGACAGGACTCTTGACCTTAACCGCTGTCTGGGTTGTCAGCTTTACGTGGACTGGTCCCTGCTTCCTGCTGGTTCTCTGAAGATTTCTGATCAGCACCCAGTCTCAGTCTGGAGATTCTACCCTTCAGATGATTTCTTCCAGCAATACTCTGGCTACTGCAGCTGTATGTCCTTACTAGAAGGAAAAACTTCTAACCATTTTGAAAGCATCAATCATCATCATCAGCTTTTTACTTTCTGTTCAGTGAACTTCACATGTGGGTTATCAAAAGCTTATCTGTACTAGTGATGTTCAATACTCGAAAATAACTTTACTGGCTCGTGAATCATGATTCACAAGCCCAACTGACTCACTGACTCATCCCTGTTGCTGTTAGCAAACTAATTTCAATAGTAGAAATATATCTAGCTTATAATTAAAATTGTGTGGGGAAAAAACAACAGCCAGTTTCTTAACAAAAACATTTCTGCTCTGAACTGGAAGAAAAAACCCTGAGTAGAAAGCTCACATCAAGACAATAGCTCCTCAGTTCACAGTAGCATCGCTCTGCTAACATGCTAACAGCACATTTGAGTTACTCACCCCCTCCCTTCCTGTGCTGAATCTTGGCGTAAGTGAATCACTCAGGACTCACTGTCACTACCCGATCCGTACCCCGCATGTGCGAAAGGTGTCTACTTCCGGTCGAAGCATTTTACGATAGTTACAGGTCAGAGTATCTGTTAAGATGTTAAGAATAACAAGTATCTACGATGGCCCTGAGAGGCCAAACGGACTGCAACTTCAGAAAACACTTGCAAAAAGAAAAATACTGCAAATAGAAAAATGCTGCAAAAAGAAAAACACTTGCAAAAAGAAAAATGCTGCAAAAAGAAAAATGCTGCAAAAAGAAAAACACTTGCAAAAAGAAAAATGCTGCAAAAAGAAAAACGCTGCAAAAGCACACACAACACAACGGAAATAGGAAAAAAGACAACGGAAATGTTTCTGGGGAGACAATAACCGGACGGACCAGTTGCACGAACCAAAACATGCTAACAAGTGCACTGGGACTGGGAGACACTTCAAAGAAGCGGAGCGGCCAAAGAGTAAACTTTCAAAAGTAAGTTCTGAATATTATGTCACTTATTTATGTGCAAATGTTTAATAATGAGGAACATTAAAACATTACTGTTGGCCACATGCCGGCAAAGTTATATGACATTAGCGATGTTTGTACTTTTAGCATTTACTTTGTTTTAAAGCCTCTACTTTATACGCCGTTCGATAGTCGACCTTAATCTTACAGAGAATCTGATGATTTTGTGGATAATTAAAGTCAGTCATATATCCAAAAACACAACAAGCTGAAAGTCAGTGATGCTGTTTGGTTTGCAGTCCTGAATATCACGGCACAAGCAGGATTCACTGCACTGTTAATGTTAGCTATGTTATATTGCTGCCTCTGTTCGGTGGTGTCGAGCCAAACGGACTTTAACGTGTGTTTGAACGAGCTGACGGTTCACTCGTTAAGCTGAAAGAAAGATGCTTTAATCACAGGAGTCACACATGTGTCCACTGTACCATCTGGGAACTCTTCTTGTTTAGCACTCGTAATAACACAAACACTAAATCCTCCTGTTTGTAGCAGTGTATACACCTGAGACTGTCACCTGTCTGTCTGTCCTGCACTCTCTCTCTGTTTCTTTCTCTCTGATTGTGTAATAAAAGTATGAACATGTATTTATAAGTTACACTTGTGTTTTTATCCTGCAGCTTATCACACATTTGATTTCCATGTGTGACAACTGCAAGTGTCCAGAGTGAGGACAGACTGAGGGACCCACTGCTGCACATCATTTGTGAGGCTTTGCACCCCTGATGATCCACCAGGACAAACTCAGCAGTGTGTGAGGAAGAGGAGGAGGAAGATCCAGCAGCAGCTGACAGATGGAGAGAATAGACAGACTGTTCCCTGTTTGTGAAGGACTGCTAGCAAAGTTTAAAATCACTAACTGTCTGTCCTGAATCAGTCTTATTAGGTAATGTTCAAATAATTGTATCATTCCAGTGTTTTCAGTGTGGGAGAAAGTACTCAGGGCCTTCAGGTTACACACTATGAAAGGCAGCAACAAGTTTAATGTTCAGAAACCTAAAGTATGTATCAGCAGCAGAATGGAGCTAAAAATAAATGTTTGTTTCAGTTCTATGAAGCTTTGAGTATTTTGGATTAGTAGCACTGCTGTGTTTGTTGCATCATATTGCTGTAACTGTTTATATGCTTTATATATTCTGAGGTAAGTTGATCTATAGTGTTACATCATATTTTATAAGGATGTTATGTGTTTGGATACTTTCTGCCCAGTTTGACCCATTTAGCAAAAGTCAGCCTGTTTAAGGCTCTGATATCTATTCTGTATGACTTAAAGCAGTTATGACATGTTCTGATTTTCTCACCCAATAAAGAAATATTTAATATATCAGTCTACTCTTCATTTTATCAGAAACAGTTATCACAGCTCGTACATTTTCTTTTTACACATATATGTAAGCATTGAGCCAAATTTAGTAATGCCAACATACTGAAGGAACAACATTTGTCTCTTATATATAAAATACATCTATATATACACTGTCAAAGATACTTGAGTGTCTTTGAGTGAAGATTTAAGGTGATAGGACATATAAATAGCTGCAACTTGAATCTTTACTGAAGCTCAGTGTTTGGCACAGAGTTCATGTTCACTGCTGTAATAACTAATCAGAATCAGAATACTTTATTGATCCCTGGGGGAAATTATTTTTTGTTACAGTGCTCTATTATAAACCAACATTAAGACAAGACAGACAATACGCTAACTAAGAATAGTACAATATATACATATATATGTACACATAAGTCACTCCTTAATAAATAGCTGGAAAAGAAACATGTGTAGTTGTAGCAGTAACCAGTGTGTTAAGTGGATGCGTTGTACAGGGAGATGGCCACAGGCAGGAAAGATTTCCTGTATCGTTCAGTGGTGCTTTTCGGTAATCTCAGTCTCTCACTGAACGTGCTCCTGTGACTGACCAGCATGTCATGGAGTGGGTGGGAGGTGTTATCCAACATTGTCTTTATCTTGGACAGCATCCGCCTCTCCAACACCACCTTGAGGGAGTCCAGCTCTATCCCCACAACATTACTGGCCTTACGGATTAGTTTATTAAGTCTGTTGGCATCTGCTACCCTCAGCCTGCTCCCCCAGCATGCAACAGCATAGAGGATCACACTGGCCACAACAGACTCATAGAAAATCCTGAGCATTTTCTGGCAGATGTTGAAAGACCTCAGTCTCCTCAAAAAAAAAAAGACGACTCTGGCCCTTCCTGTAAAGTGCTGTGGTGTTTTTAGCCCAGTTCAGTTTATTGTCAATGTGTACTCCAAGGTATTTTTAGTCCTCCACAATGTCAACACTGACCCCCTGGATTGAAACAGAGGTCAAGTGTTTCCTGGTCTTCCTGAAGTCCACGATCAGTTCCTTGGTCTTTGCCACGTTGAGCTGCAGATGATTCTGCTCACACCACGTGACAAAGGAGTCGACCACAGCCCGGTACTCTGTCTCATCATCCCTGCTGATGCATCCCACCACCGCAGAGTCATCAGAAAACTTCTGAAGATGGCAGGTCTCTGTGCAGTGGCTGAAGTCTGTGGTGTAGAGGGTGAAGAGGAAGGGAGAGAGGACAGTCCCTGTGGTGCCCCTGTGTTGCTGATTACCTTGTCAGACACACACTGTGGGAGACGTACACAGCAAAATCTCCAGTGTTAAATTAACACTGGAGAGTGTCTATATGGGTCCACACCTCTGAGTGTTAAATACAACACTGTTGAGTGTTAAATTAACACTTTTGACAGTGTTATATGTTTAAAAGTAACCTAGTCAGTTTTGAAGATTAACAATGGCTAACACTGAGCAGTGCTGATTTTCTAACACTGGAAAATAACTCAAAATGTTAGAAATATTCCAGTGTTAGAAAATCAGCACTGCTCAGTGTTAGCCATTGTTAATCTTCAAAACTGACTAGGTTACTTTTAAACATATAACACTGTCAAAAGTGTTAATTTAACACTCAACAGTGTTGTATTTAACACTCAGAGGTGTGGACCCATATAGACACTCTCTAGTGTTAATTTAACACTGGAGATTTTGCTGTGTACACATTGTGGTCTTCCTGTCAGGTAATCAACAATCCAGGACACCAGAGAAGCATCCACCTGCATCGCTGCTAACTTATCACCCAGGAGGGTCGGCCTGATGGTATTGAAAGCACTAGAAAAGTCAAAAAACATGACCCTCACAGTGCTCGCCGGCTGGTCCAGATGGGTGTAGACACGATTGAGCAGGTAGATGATGGCGTCCTCAGTTCCGAGACGAGGCTGATAAGCGAACTGAAGGGGATCCAGATGTGGTCTTACTATGGGTCGCAGCTGGTCCAGGATGAGCCTTTCCAGGGTCTTCATGATGTGGGAGGTCAGTGCCACGGGCCTGTAATCCTGGGGGCCACTGGGACGTGGCGTCTTTGGTACAGGGACGAGGCATGATGTCTTCCACATCACCGGGACCCTCTGCAGACTCAGAGTCACACCCCGAATTGGGATACAGCCTATGTATGGCTGTATCCCAATTCAGGGTCTGCAGCCTTAAAGTACGCAGCCTCCACGGTCCTCAAGGGCCGCCTACTCAAAGACCGCTAAGGCCGGAAGTGTGAGGCTTGTAGGCTTGTGAGATGGGACAGTCTAGCCTCCGTCGCGCTGCCCAGGTTGCCTAGCAACCATGATACTAACAGCTGGAAATGTTTCATACAGCTTTGTTTGACAGAAATGAAGGAGAACATATTTTGTACATTTGTTTCTACATGAGCTCTGTGTGATTTGATAAGTATCTGAGGCTGAGACCACAGGACTGTAAAACATGATTTTTGGGCTTCATTTCTGTACTGAACAGTCATTTAAGATTAGTTAGTAAATAACACATAGGTTAATTGGATAATCCAAATTGCCACTAGGTGTGAATGTGCGAGTGACTGTGAGTGTGAATGGTTGTCTGTCCTTGTGTGTTAGCCCTGCGACAGACTGGCGACCTGTCCAGGGTGTACCCTGCCTCTCGCCCTATGACAGCTGGGATAGGCTCCAGCGCCCCCAGCGACCCTGAAAAGGATAAGCGGAAGCGAATGGATGGATGGATAGTAAATAACAATTAGCTAATGTTGTTCATGAGACTAAAGTCATCTCACTTTGGTAATGTAAATATAATATGGCCAATATTATATTAATCATTATTAGTTATTACAGCAGTGAACATGAACTCTGTGCCAAACACTGAGCTTCAGTAAAGATTCAAGTTGCAGCTATTTATATGTCCTATCACCTTAAATCTTCACTCAAAGACACTCAAGTATCTTTGACAGTGTATATATAGATGTATTTTATATATAAGAGACAAATGTTGTTCCTTCAGTATGTTGGCATTACTAAATTTGGCTCAATGCTTACATATATGTGTAAAAAGAAAATGTACGAGCTGTGATAACTGTTTCTGATAAAATGAAGAGTAGACTGATATATTAAATATTTCTTTATTGGGTGAGAAAATCAGAACATGTCATAACTGCTTTAAGTCATACAGAATAGATATCAGAGCCTTAAACAGGCTGACTTTTGCTAAATGGGTCAAACTGGGCAGAAAGTATCCAAACACATAACATCCTTATAAAATATGATGTAACACTATAGATCAACTTACCTCAGAATATATAAAGCATATAAACAGTTACAGCAATATGATGCAACAAACACAGCAGTGCTACTAATCCAAAATACTCAAAGCTTCATAGAACTGAAACAAACATTTATTTTTAGCTCCATTCTGCTGCTGATACATACTTTAGGTTTCTGAACATTAAACTTGTTGCTGCCTTTCATAGTGTGTAACCTGAAGGCCCTGAGTACTTTCTCCCACACTGAAAACACTGGAATGATACAATTATTTGAACATTACCTAATAAGACTGATTCAGGACAGACAGTTAGTGATTTTAAACTTTGCTAGCAGTCCTTCACAAACAGGGAACAGTCTGTCTATTCTCTCCATCTGTCAGCTGCTGCTGGATCTTCCTCCTCCTCTTCCTCACACACTGCTGAGTTTGTCCTGGTGGATCATCAGGGGTGCAAAGCCTCACAAATGATGTGCAGCAGTGGGTCCCTCAGTCTGTCCTCACTCTGGACACTTGCAGTTGTCACACATGGAAATCAAATGTGTGATAAGCTGCAGGATAAAAACACAAGTGTAACTTATAAATACATGTTCATACTTTTATTACACAATCAGAGAGAAAGAAACAGAGAGAGAGTGCAGGACAGACAGACAGGTGACAGTCTCAGGTGTATACACTGCTACAAACAGGAGGATTTAGTGTTTGTGTTATTACGAGTGCTAAACAAGAAGAGTTCCCAGATGGTACAGTGGACACATGTGTGACTCCTGTGATTAAAGCATCTTTCTTTCAGCTTAACGAGTGAACCGTCAGCTCGTTCAAACACACGTTAAAGTCCGTTTGGCTCGACACCACCGAACAGAGGCAGCAATATAACATAGCTAACATTAACAGTGCAGTGAATCCTGCTTGTGCCGTGATATTCAGGACTGCAAACCAAACAGCATCACTGACTTTCAGCTTGTTGTGTTTTTGGATATATGACTGACTTTAATTATCCACAAAATCATCAGATTCTCTGTAAGATTAAGGTCGACTATCGAACGGCGTATAAAGTAGAGGCTTTAAAACAAAGTAAATGCTGAAAGTACAAACATCGCTAATGTCACATAACTTTGCCGGCATGTGGCCAACAGTAATGTTTTAATGTTCCTCATTATTAAACATTTGCACATAAATAAGTGACATAATATTCAGAACTTACTTTTGAAAGTTTACTCTTTGGCCGCTCCGCTTCTTTGAAGTGTCTCCCAGTCCCAGTGCACTTGTTAGCATGTTTTGGTTCGTGCAACTGGTCCGTCCGGTTATTGTCTCCCCAGAAACATTTCCGTTGTCTTTTTTCCTATTTCCGTTGTGTTGTGTGTGCTTTTGCAGCGTTTTTCTTTTTGCAGCATTTTTCTTTTTGCAGCGTTTTTCTTTTTGCAGCGTTTTTCTTTTTGCAGCGTTTTTCTTTTTGCAGCGTTTTTCTTTTTGCAAGTGTTTTTCCTTTTGCAGCATTTTTCTATTTGCAGCATTTTTCTTTTTGCAAGTGTTTTCTGAAGTTGCAGTCCGTTTGGCCTCTCAGGGCCACAGTAAGTATCTCTTAAAATGTTTCCGATAATGAAACATTTAATATAATGTAGACAAAAACAAAAAAATAAAAAGATAGTGACAGATCGGGACTCCCGATCCTTACTGCGCATGTGCAAAGTCGGACAGTACAAATCGGGTCTACCCGATCCGTACCGCGCATGTGCAGGGGTTTTCTTCTTCTTCTGTTCATTTAATGGCAGTGTACGAGGATACCACCACCTGCTGACTGAGCGAATGAACCCTATTGTAAACTGAATTAGCGTCATTACAAACATGTGTTAAATTTGATTTAGTGATAATCGAGTGTGTTTATGCTTGTCTGTGTGGAGAGGATTGTTGGAAAAGTGATGATAATGTCCGCTATCACTGTCAATTGCCAGTAAACACTTCATCTGGCTGCTGAATCTTCACGTGACATATTATAAAGTCTGTATTATTAACTCTGTAATTAGGCGCCATTCTTCTTATTTTACGGCGCTGTTGTTCAATCGGGGAACGCTCTCTGTTGAGGAGAAAAGCAAAAATTTGTTGCGGATACAGATTATCCATTGTTTAAATGTCCCGGTAGTCGAAAAGGAGGCAGAGCTGTTGAGAAATGCTAGGAGCTAACTGGGCGCTAACCGTATCATTCAAATATATTGAATGTCGCAATGTTGGCAAAGAGAGGAAGTGATGTAAGATTTGCGCATGCGGGGTACCGATCGGGTTTCCGGTATCGGGTAGTGACACTCACTCACCCCCTCCCTCCTGGCTCACAGCTTCTTCTTCTTCCTCTTGGTTGGCAACCAGAGTTAAGGAGCATTACCGCCCCCTGGCAAACAGCTCAGTGGACATTTAGATGAGAAAATATATATTTGACACATTTGAGGAAAATACTAATAAAATAAAATAAAAATAAATGTTCCCTTTAGAAATCTTTTTTTTTTTTTTTGCTCTTTTTTGAGAGCAAAAATAGTTGTTTTTCTTTTTCAGTCACTCATCTTAGCAGTATTTACATGAAAAGAGAAACAAATTAAGTTTGAGTGAAAATGTACATTTTTTGCACTCTCTGGTCAACTGACTCAGTGACTCAAATGACTCAAAAACCCGATTCACTTTGGTGAGTGACTCATTCAAACCCGATTCAGTAAAAAGAATCGAATTTACCATCACTAATCTGTACCACCTGTAGAGTTTTGATACCTGTACATGAATTGAATTGTTAGTCACACAAATCATAAAAAAAAATAATTGAAAATCATAGAAATATCACGAAATAGTTTTAAACCTGTGCTAGGAAATGAAATTAGCATGGTTTTCATGTTAATTCTGCTTAACTACTGGTTTTACCACCGCATCTGCTCTGTAATTGCCTAGAAAACAGAATCTTGAGTTAATATAAACTTCACATTTACAAACAACTGTAGGTCAGAGGAGTAATAAGGCATCCAGCACTGCAGTCACAAGTTTGTCATGTGCAATGGATTTTCCTGAATCAGTAAAAAAAGTCATTGTTCCCATAATATGCCCAAATCATGGATCATCCCGTGTGTATTTAGAATTAGGTATAGTGACTGGTCATAAGTAATGTCACTCACTTGTTTCAATGTTATGAGCTCAGCAACTTGAGATAAATACTGATATAATAATTAGCCCAACGCTAAGATGTTCTGTGATTACTTCACATCCTGCTTTATTTTTACTGTCTGTGTGATGCCAAATCCTCCACAAAGACCTTCAGGAAAAAAAACAACATTAGCCAGTTATGCATCCTGTAGATCAGATCTGGACAAATAGATTCTAGAAATAGCTGCAACAAAATCATGTGGTTAGCCATCAGCTCCTGTGAAATAAGTTATTCTGGGTTTAACACAGTACATTTTTCAACTGTGACATTTGGCATTTTCCAACAATACATTATGGCATCATAAACAACAAAGCTAGTAAATACATAGATTTCTCTACAAGAATCAGTTACACTGAAAGTGGCAGTTAATGGTTGAGTCTGCACGGCCCACAAGCTTATGTGAACCTAGATAGTCTTCCCATCTCTGGTCGCTGCCCGCTCCTGTGAAAACAAAACCAAACAACGCACAAACATCCACCCTTTTCTAACTGTTTTGGTGAATTGTTTAACAGCATTTACTAATCCTAAACTTGGTGCAGTCTTTAATCTCAGTTTCAAGTCAGTCAAAGCTTTATTTACATTATCAGTCTGTCACAGTCCAGTCAGTCCCTTCACATTTGTCATTGCTGAGAGTGGAGCCTCTCGCGCACATATTTGAGTATCCACTAATAGCAATACGATGTCATATCAAAAAAAGAAAAAACAATTCTTTATGATTTTGGAATGGATTGAATCGCTACAACCTTTTTACACAGAGGGACTTACTGTCGCGTGAGATCACGTGTCCCAGACGAGTGAATTTCTCCAAAGCCCATTGTAATCTGAAGAATCACACTTTGCAAATGTTTCCAGTAAGAATATTTCATAGCGCTTTCGTATCAATCTTGCAGGCCTGCTGAAAAGAGAGCTGATTGTTAAATCATCAGCACACAAAATATCATGCCCTGGAGGGGTGACACCTGACAGGTTTTATTTAAGTGCACTGTTACAAAAAAAACCCTAAAACATTAGGCCTAGTTTTAGGACATGTCCAAGCATAAGGCTGTCATTCTCTTAGAAAGAGAAAACAGACCCAAACTGACTTATAGGATCAGCCTAACACTAAAACAAAACAAAAACGTCAGCCAGATAAATCACAGAAAAAATGTGTTTTTCTGGTGGAACAATATGGTGTGAGGATTAGAACTTCAGGTGCCATGAGATGCAGTAGTGCATTCACTGTTTCTGGCTTTATTTGTTATTTATGCTTACTTGGTCTGAACTCAGACTTAAGACTCACTACCCCGTTCATTTCCCCTGCATCATATCCACTGGTTGCCCACAAGTGCTCTGAGATGTCACACAGTTCTGGAGAGTCTGGGGTCAACTGGCATAGTTCCACCAGATAAATTTTTGTTAGCAGCTGCACAGTTCACACAACACTAATGTTTAATGTCAGATGCTTCCTAAACACCTCATTGCAATGTTTCATCCCTGGAATGTGAGTTTCTTCCTCAGGTCTGTACTGTTGCACTAATCATAAACCCAATCATTTTATTTAGCATTTAAAATAAAAATGTGTGAGATGATGTCATGTATTTCACTTGACAAAGCAAGTTTGTTCCCATATAATCAGGTGTGTGTGTATGTCTATGTGCAAGCTTCACATACATCAGAAACCGGAAACTCAGTCTGTTAGTCTCCACTCATTTGCAACATTCTGCTCACTTGTGTTATAATTAAATGAGCGTTCCCTGATCTAATAACAATCAACTAATTTACATATCAACCCACTAAGTTGACAGGACAAGATGATAACAGCTGGTTTGCAATCTTTAATCAGTCCCACATCGTATTTAGACTTGGCCCACAGGCCGTCAGGCACCTCTGATCAACAGTGGGATCAAAAAGTTCAAATGAGCAAACAGTGAACAGTATAACAATAGACAGCATAACTGTTTTATAAGCAATCATTTTTTAGGGAGAACAACACTTTTGGGTCCTCCCTGACTTGCCAATCAGGGAGGCAAGCTCTTTTACAATTGTGCACAAATCTGCCCAGGTCTTCCCACCTGTAGTCAGCAGACCTAGCAAGGAAGATGTGTGGGGTGGATGCATCCATTATAAATAACCTTTTGTTCTTTAGTGAGGGAAATCGCAAGTGCAGCAAATGTAAAGCTCTAAAATAAGCATTTCATTGTTAGTTTATCATGTTCAACTCTTTACCACTCCTCCTCATGTCTCTCATCAGGGCTCTGCGAAGCACAGTGAAAAGTGCAGTGCAGGCCATCAGCGGCCAAAAATGGCATCTGGAGGCATGCAGTCAAGTGCTGTTTGTAAAAAAAAAAAAAAAAAAAAAACCTTTCAGTGAGCAGCCCTGCCCCCAGCCTCCATTCATACACGAAGGCAGGGGTCACAGGGCTGTATTTCACCATTGCATGGTCACATTCTGACTGTGTGATTGTAATGCCATCATGGCAGGAGATCAAATTTATGTTTAATTTACACATTAAGTAAATTTACTGGACATGAGTCTGACAAAACTTTTAACTTTTGGCCCTGTCCGTCAATACAGGACAGGGGAATGGTGAAATTATCTCTTTGAACATGGCCTGTTGCAGAGACAGTGTGGGTGTACCTTCTAATGTTGGCTGGAATTTCAGGGTGAGAGTGTAACACAGAGTGGCTCCGTAGTCTACAAGAAATTCCACCTTCTCACCACACACAGACATTGTATACATAGGCAGAGATTTATAGGCTTTGTTTGTTATATGCACATATTTGCCCTTTGGATGGCATGAAATGTGTTCTAAGTGTGGCTTCTTGCAGCAGTCTCTGTGTTTGTGTATGTGTGTGTGGAGCACTTTTTTTCCGTAGCACTTGTTAGCGAAGCTTTCTTCATTGCGTCAGCATGTGTGTGTGCGTCCGTGTTTGTGTGTGGCTCTTGTATCACTCCTCACTGTATCAGTGTGTGTATATATGTAGGTTTGTGTTTTTGCGTCACTTCCCTGTTCTGGCGTCTTGGGAAAACCACGGCCTGAAGCGTCCCCTGGGGTCCTGCCCTGCTCCTCTTAGTCTGCTTGCAGCCACCACTGCTGCTGGTTCTGGTTCTGGTTCTCCCTCTCTCCTCCTTTTTCACATTTTTTTCTTCCACTTTTTTTCCCTTCCAAAACTGCTTTCTCTTCTCTCCACCCATACTTTCAAACACCTCTCTTTCATCATTCATTCAATCCACATCAACTGACTTTCTTTTCAACATTTCTTTTTCTTTCTCACAACATATTTCATGCTTTCTTTCTACATTTTTTACCATTGAGTCAAAGACTGAGTTCTCACCTTGGTCACCCGGTTGAGCGTGCGTGACAGTCCACGCCCCAGCCCTTAACTCGGCCGTGCTGACTGTCATCCCATGTTATTCGATAAGCGTCCTTAGCAAAGCCTTTTGCCTTCTACGGACCAAACATGCTAAAATACTGCTGCCTAACGCCAGTCCCCCGGCGCCTAGGGTTTTTTTCTGCAGACTCTAAGCTACTCGGCCGACCTCCCATGAGCCACTGCCCCAGGGGCCATTAGATCCTGTATGTAGCTGAGACCTGAGGAAATTGCTCCGTACTTAAGCCCAGAACTTCTCCGTGAAATATCACGGAGGTGCGCCATGACTCACCCACCCTTTGGCCTGACCAAACAGAGAACCCAAGTGACTTATACATCCATATATGACATAGGTTGGACACAGCTCACCAGTGCAGATTCTCCCCTAGTTCTTTTGGATGATCTCGGTGTGTCGCTGAGGACTCGCCTCACAACTCCCCCTTTTTGAAGCTTTAGTGGGACCGAGGATTGACTTTTTCCCTTGGGGTGATCAGCCGTCTTTGGAGTGCCCACACTCGGAGCATCCTGTTTGTGATGCCAAACTTGTCATGGAATTTTGTAAATAAAGTCTGCAACACGGAAAAAGCTGTGGTCAAGCTATTTATTACTGCGCAGGAGAGCCAACACACACATCAAACATCACAGTTTACAGTCGTGCCAGCTCTACCCTTGGGGTGTCTCAGCTCCTCTTTTATACCCCCTCCCCACACACAACTTTCTGTATCTTTTAGTTACAACAGGCTTCTGTCCCATGGGCAGTGGCTGGGCAGAGCATCTTCCACTATCTTTTCCCAGGAAGCTCCTGGCACCTGTCATCTTGGGAGTTTCGTCCTTCTACACCCTAACAGTTAGCAGATAACATAGTGAAACATCATTAGGCCTAGCTAAGCAGTTCTTTACGAGGTCATACTGACACACACTTGCTTCATCTTAAGCAGGCAAAGGTTATACAAAAATCATACACTAAGATTCTAAACACATAAATCTAAATGTGAGGATAAACTAGAATTTTCCATAACAGGAAGTATATATGAAACTCTTCTTTTGCTTTCTCTGTGGTTTCAGATCTTTTACCAATGATGTCTACAGGTTAAGGCAAATCTGATGGTTAGAAACTGCCAAAAGTAATGGCTGAATGATAATAGCCTTTTAGCTGCAGTAAGAATTAGATTATATATTCTGTGTATCCAGATGTACTGGAGGCAGGAGATAGAGCTGATACTTCTGATGAAGATTTAACCCAAAGAGGAGGCTCAAACTGAAAAAGTATTGTGTGATTGTGCGATTGATGTACATATACTTTCAAATGTTGGCATCTGCCTTCCACTGAAACCAAAATTGAGTACTTTGGCATCAACTCAAACCACTGTGTTTGGAGGAAGAGAAATGCTGAGTATGACCCAAATAACACCAGTCCCACAGTCAAGTAAGAGGTGTAAACATTATGCTTTGGGGCAGTTTGTCTAAGGGTAGAGGATGACTTGGTGGTGATCGTGGCTCAAGAGTTGGGCGTTCGCCTTGTAATCGGAAGGTTGCCGGTTCGAGCCCCGGCTTGGACAGTCTCGGTCGTTGTGTCCTTGGGCAAGACACTTCATCCGTTGCCTACTGGACATGCCTACTGCACCACGGACCGGTTTAATGTCAGATAATATTTTCATGGACCGGCCTTTAAGGTAAAATGATACGACCAAGACAAAAACTGTGGTATTTTGTAAATATAGTAATAAACACAAATTCACTGTGTAGTTGTGTCCTCCTCTCTGCCCCTTAATGCTCTCTGGTCGCTATGGTAATGTGTAAATATTTCTTTCAAAATAAGACACACAACTACAACACGGGAAAAGTTAACAATAAAGGCAAACATGGGGTTAGTATCTTGCCCAAGGATATTTGGCATGCAGCCAGGAGGCAGCCTGGGATCAAACCACCGACCTTCTGATTAGTGGCTGACCTGCTCTGCCACCTGAGCTACAGCCACCCTGGCCTTATCAGTCTCCTGACCTCATTACTATAGCGAGCTGAAACTTGAAGTTGCCAACCAGGCAACCAAGAAACCTAAAAGACCAAAATCCCACCTGAGAGATATGAAAACCTGATAATAAGAAATTATGCCAAGAAAGTTAGTATTCTTGACCAAGTACTAAAACAAGTATTTGATCTTGTGGAGCAAAACCTAATTTCACTCAATGACATGCAAATCTGTTTATAATAACTTTTGAGGGGGTTTTAACTCTTGTTTTTTCTGGGTTGTTTTTTTGGTTGAATTCTGTCTCTATGCAATTAGAGACTATTCATTGTTTTGGAAATGAATAAACTTACAAAGTAGCTCGAATAATTATTTCTCCGACTGTATCTAAACTTTCCTTGGTCTGACAAACCTAACCAACATAATAAGACATCTTGAACAATTTTTGAGAGAAATACACCCCTTTGACAGGAGCAAACCTCTGACAGAAAACGGGTTAGAAAGGGCTTTTGCATAAGATTCCCTCTTATAGTTAACCATTAGACAAACTAGCCAATGTAGTCAAAGGTTGTTTTGACAAATCAAATGTCATCTTTGCAGATCCTCCAACCCTTTTTGCAGCCCTGTGTTAGAACAACATCAAGGGGCAATGGAAGGACCGGAGGGCAACTATCACATTCCTTCATCCAGTCTGTGCCTGAGTCAGACTCCTGTCTGCATCACTGTAGCAAGCAGGTATTGGTCTTCACACACATGGTATATTGTTAGTTCCATAGGTAGTTGGTCAGACATAATTTTTGTAGTTTTGCCTCTATTCACCACCACAGTGAATGAAACATTCAAAAAGATAAAATTGATTGAATGCAGATTTTCAGCTGTAACTCAAGACTTTTAACAAAAATGTTTAGCAATTTTTGCCTTTAGAACAGCAGTCATTCTTCATGACATAGATTCAGCAGTGTATTGGAATCATTCCTCTGGGTTTTTGGCAAACCCAGAGGAATTGGCAAAACACCAGAAGGACAAAACATCAGCTACTGCTAGACAGAGCAGTTGCCCAAGACTTGTCTTCACCTTTGACCTTGCTTCTCCAGCTCCTCTCTCCGTCCTTAGTATTTCTCCAGCTTCTCACGTTCTTCTTCACATTGTTCTTCCTGATGTAGCTATCACTTTATATAGCTACATCTATTATTACGGCCTTCTTCCTCTGCTTGTCCACCACTACAATGTCCAGTTGGTTTGCCTTCAACAGTTTTCTGTCTGTATGTCATTAGAGTTTAGTTGGGGTGCTGTGATTCAGTTACATTTTGTTGCTCATGCAGGTCCTTGGAAAATAGCCCTCCAGAGCTGTCCTTTGAGGAGGAGAAGCCCTGGTGCCTTGAGCCTGGTGAGTCTTTCAAGTGTTAATTAATTTACATTTTTGGCTCATATATTGTTGTTATAAGCAGGCCAGGCTACATCGTTTTTTCATGTTTTGATTAAGGGACCCGTTGAGGCAGAAATTACCTTCTGTATAGTTAAAATAAAAGAGTACAAGAAAACTTTCTGGAGAAATTGTGGTGGGATTGTTGCTACTGGCAGACTAGGTCTGGGGCTATTGGTGGCACTAAAAACCTTGTTGCTACAGTTTGTTGCTGTAAAGTGAAAACAGGCATACCTAATAAAGAGGCAGACATTTTAAAAATGGCATATGTGCACCTTACCCATACTGTATATTCATAATGGGAAACTGAGAAACAAAGCAGCCCCAGACCATCACACTATGACCCCTATATTTTACTGTTGGTTGATGTTCCTTTTCTGAAATGCTGCATTACTTTTACGCCGGGACACACACCTTTGGCGGGGGTAAAATTTTATTTATATAGCACATTTCTAGATAAAAGATCACAAAGTGCTTCACAAGGTATTCACAAAAACAGTCAAAAGTTAACAAAATGCAATTTTAAAAAGATGTGTTTTTTAGCTGTTTTTTAAAAGTAATCACTGAGTCTGCGGATCTTAAGTTCTGAGGAAGAGAATTCCACAGTCTGGCGGCCACAGTAGCAAAAGCTCTATCACCCTTGGTTTTCAGTCTTGTATACTGAATAACAAGTAGGCCCTGATCACAAGACCTCAGGGACCTACTAGGGGCATAGGGCTGTAAAAGTTCAATGATGTACGCTGGTGCTTGTTCTTGAAGAGCCTTAAATGTCAGAACCAGAATCTTAAAATGGACTCTGAATTCAACGGGGAGCCAGTGCAGCTGTATAAGCAATGGTGTTACATGAGAGTATTTCAATGTTTTTGTCAGAAGCCTTGCTGCAGCAATTTGGACAATCTGCAGACGCTCCAGGGAGTTTTTGTTTAGACATGTAAACAGTGAATTACAGTAGTCCAATCGTGATGAAATGAATGCATGAATAACAATCTCCAGTTCAGTATGAGATACTATGGGGCTCAATTTAGAAATGTTTCTTAAATGATAGAAGCAGGACTGAACCAGAGATTTGACGTGGACATCCAGGGTAAGAGCAGAATCAAAGGTTACCCCTAGGTTCCTGATAGACAATTTCACAAATGTTGAAAGAGGACCAAGAGCATTCATTATGTTAGGAGCACATACAAGGACTTCAGTCTTTTTTTTCATTAAGTTGGAGGAAGTTGTCAGCCATCCAACCTTTGATGGTTTCTAAGCACACATTTAGAATCTGCAGCTTAGAAACATCTTCAGGTTTAAAAGATATATATAGCTGGATGTCGTCTGCGTAGCAGTGGTAGCAAATGTCCTAAAAGGGGCTTAAAATATGCTGGAGAGGAAGTAGATATATTAAAAACAATAAGGGCCCCAGCACAGAACCTTGTGGCACACCATAGGACAGGGACGTGGAAGATGACCTGTACTTAGAAACCGCCACAGAAAAGTATCGTTCATAGAGATACGAGGAGAACCACTCTAAGGCAGACCCAGATACACCAACCCAGTATTTCAGCCTTTCAAGCAAAATATAATGGTCAACGGTGTCAAAGGCTGACGTGAGGTCCAACATTAGGAGTACAGAACACTTTCCTGCATCGTTTTGCATCAGAATGTCATTGGAAACTCTAAGAAGGGCTGTTTCAGTAGAATGAGCTCTATGAAAGCCAGACTGAAATTTGTCAAAGATATTATGTTTGTCTAAAACTGCTTTAAGCTGCTTAGCCACAACCTTCTCTAATATCTTAGCAATTAACGGTATTTTTGAGATTGGTCTGTAATTGCTAGTGAGAGATGGGTCCAGCATAGGCTTTTTTAACAGGGGGTGTATAACAGCAGTTTTAAAATAAGCAGGGACTTTACCAGATCCCAGTGAGGTGTTAATTATGGTGAGCACACAGGGACCAATAGAGTGGAAGACATTTTTGAATAACGATGCGGGTAAAATGTCGAGTGAATAGGAGGATGCTTTTGTTGCATTAACTATTTTTTCCAGCTCTGATAGTGAGACGGGTAAAAAGCATTCTAAAACGACAGGCCGAGCTGGTGTAGGAACTGACAATGCAGATGCTGATGGGGACAATTTTTTCCTTACATTACTAATTTTATCTAGAAAGAAAGAAAAAAATGTCTTCATTAGAAGAAATAATGGCAGCAGGTGGAGCAGGAGTAATAATATCAGTAATAGTGTCAAATAATACCTTAGGATTACCTCTGCTCTTTGCAACCAGATGAGAAAAATAAGCACCCCTCGCATCTCTAATTGCATTGTTAAAAGAGGCTAAAAGATCCTTTAAGTAAAGGAGATGAACATTTAAATGAGTTTTCCTCCATAAGCGCTCAGCTTTACGACAATCACGTTTTATGGAGCAGATGTTGTCATTTAGCCAGGGTAAGGACTTGGGAACAGAAACTGGTCTCATTTTAACCGGACAGATTTCATCTAAAATCGAAAAACAATGGTTATTAAATAGATCTGTTAAGAAATCAACGCCGTTTTGCGGGGATAGTGTTAAATTAAAAGCATCCGAGAAATTCTCCGCTGTGGAGGAATTTATGATGCGCGAGATAATTGTCCGGTGAACAGGAGACAAAGGCTCATGAAAAGACATGTTAAAAAGAATACAGTGATGATCAGAGATAAAAAATGTCCTCAGAACAAATAGAATCAATATTCAAACCCAAAGTAAAAACAAGGTCCAGTGTGTGTCCTTTGTTATGTGTGGGGCCGGACACATGCTGGGTAAAATGAAAAGAATCCATAATGTTGATGTCTGGCAAAGAGGTTGGAGTCATCATCAACATGTATGTTAAAATCCCCAGCTAAAAGCAGTCTGGACAACCTCATAGTAGAGGACAGGAAGTCGCTAAACCGATAAAAACAAGCTATTTGGGCCTGGTGGACGATACACCACAGCACAATAAAAAGGATCCTTACTTCCGATTTTAATAAGCTGTAATTCAAAGGAAAGAAAGTGTCCAACTTTCACTGAACGGCAGTTGAAACGGCCCTGAAATGCCACCGCGAGACCTCCTCCACGACCAGATCCCCGAGGCTGGCTGATGACGGAATAGCCGTTCGGGCACATTTCAATGAGAGACGAATAGTCCAAGTCCCTCTGCCAGGTCTCGGTCAGAAATAAGAAGTCCAGTTTTTTAGAAGATATAAAATCGTTAAGCACGAACGATTTATTAGTCAATGATCGGGCATTAAAAAGCGCCATGTTCAGCGGGGTGGAAGCATCATTTTTGGCAGAGGCTCGAGTTAAAGGACGTAAATACTCTGGGTTTGAGCCTTCACGCTCGTAGATTCCACTCACCGAGGGGATGAAAAGCCAGTCAGCAGGAGTTTGTGTGTCTGTAAGGAGTATGTGGTGGCTACAGTGAACACTGAAGTTTGGTCAAAGCAAAAAATTTATGATGATTTTTTTTATAATCGAGTTGCAGCCCTAGTCAACACTGTAGTCTGCTCAAGTTACTGAGCAGTCTCAAACCAATGTTCCAAGTCCTTGGGAACACACAAGATGAGTTATCAAAAGCTGAAATACTAAGCATTGATTATCCAAGGTTTTAAAGGTTATCTTTACCTAAGCTGTTGCGAGATTTAAACAAATAAAAGTTACCGCCTTTTGGACAAGCAGGGACGTGGAAAACAAATTCCTCTCCATGGAGCTGTTCTGAGCATAGGTAACAAAGCACGCTCGACATCGCTTTCTAGTCAGACCCCGCCGCCAGAAAAGCCTAAGCTTCACCTGGATACCTGCTCTTCTTCCTCTCCTTCTCCGTGGTCTGCGGGGAACGCTGAGGACGCTGGCCGAGGATCCAGCCACTGGCGGAGGATGGAAAGTGCCAAAGGAGTGCGGAGGATGGAAAGTGCCAAAGGAGGAGGAGGATGAGACATCTTGAGCCATCATTGAAGATCGGATGGATAACAGCGTCAAACGATCATAAACCAAGGCAGCCAGTACATCATTGATACAAATAGAAAACAGCAGAGCAGAGAAAAACAGCACGACGAAAGAGCGTGACAAACTGCACCCGGCAGCGGCAAAGCCAAACACAGGCGCCATCATACCGGAAGTGTACAGCCTTTACTTGTCTCATCAGGTATGGCTTGTCTCATCATTTCTGCCAGTTTTAGGGTAATTCCGATATTTGTGTACATCTTTTTTTGTGACGTCAAAATGCAAGAGAATTAACAACTCTTAATTAATATCTTTTGGATCTTTTTAGTCTGGTGGTTCTCTTTTACAGAGCTTACAGAGCTTGTAAGCAAAGCTCTGTGTTCCTTGGACATTGGATCAGGCCTTTGACACTGATGTGGTTCAGCATCTCAGCAAAAGAAATCATCCTTTTGATGTCAGTAAATTGTGAATGTCTAAACATTTCCACACCAGGTCAGTCAAATACATATAGCCCGTCAGCCCGTCCAAAAGGCGGTAACTTTTATTTGTTTAAATCTCGCAACAGCTTAGGTAAAGATAACCTTTAAAACCTTGCTTAGTATTTCAGCTTTTGATAACTCATCTTGTGTGTTCCCAAGGACTTGGAACATTGGTTTGAGACTGCTCAGTAACTTGAGCAGACTACAGTGTTGACTAGGGCTGCAACTCTATTATAAAAGAAATTATCATAATTTTTTTGCTTTGACCAAACTTCAGTGTTCACTGTAGCCACCACATACTCCTTACAGACACACAAACTCACTCATTCACTTGCACACAGAAGGGAGATGCGTCCTGCATGACACGTTGCCACGGATCTTAAAATGGCTTAAAGGCAACACAAGCCAGATGCTAGAGTTTAAAACGGACCTGTTCATTTTGTTGAGCCTTCAGTGTACGGCCATTGCCATTTTGCCAGAAGTGTTAGCAGAAAGGAGGAATAACAAAACCTTTTGACAGTGCTGGAAATCACAGTGCCTTGCCTGCTGGCCATACCAGGTTTTCTGGGTTATATAAGCCTTGGACATGTTCCCCCAGCTTCCTTGCAATGTCTTGCCAGATGGTGCTTCATTTCGAGTACATAGTACTTTATCACTCCAAGTGAAGGAAGGAGACTCCCAACCCTTCGAGTGTAGATCCAAGGGCCCATGTACATCCCAGCCATAGAGTAACTTGTAAGGGGAGAACTCCGTTAAAGGTAGGGGAACTTCTCTGTATGCAAACAGCAGGAAGGGCAGCCACGGGTTGGTTCCCTGGTCTTTTAGAAATGAGTGTAGATAACTGGCAGTGACTACAGGAGGTTTTGGTCTGACTTCCTTGGAGGACATGTTTTCTGGCATATGGAGCATGCACTTCAGGATTTCTGTATGTCTGCAAACATTAAAGACCCAGGGAAGGGTGTGTGTTAGGTACATGATAAAGGACCTAGGGAACAGGGATCTCAAGATATTGGTGGTCACAGTCAACTGCGTATAACACATGCTTATTAAAAATGAACTTTTCATTTCCCCTCTCACTTTCCATTTTCCCCTTCAGTAACCTTAGCAATCAAGTTTTTCAATGTCTCATCCTCCCTAAAACTCCATTCCTGGGATAACATCAACAGGCAGGCTCTGTACCACCAGAAAAGACAACATGTAGGACTGTTCATTAATGGTCACTGTCACATCAGCTTTGGGGTAACGATGCTTATCAGCATGTACACACAAAATTTCCTCCTGTCTGCTATAATCCACATTGCTCACTGGTACCATACAATGGTTAACCAAAGACATTTCCAACAAAGCAGTAACTGGCTGACTATTGACATTTACCATTTTCTAGCAATGCATTTCCACTGTCTTTCCCTGTGGGCTCCATCTCCTGCTGGGGTGCATAGCTATCCCCTGTGACCTTAGCTTTGCAGATGGGGCACACAGAAGTCTTGTGGCCTGGCTGCTGGCAATAATAACAAACAAGGTCCTTACCAGAGGTTTCTGAGTTTAGTAGTTTTCTTGTGGCTCTGGTTTACTCTGTCTTTGAAGGACCTGGCAGAGAAGACTGGAGCACTGGTTTTTAAAAAGATTTTTTTTTTTTTTTTAAATATTTAAAAAAAATAAACGGTGTTTATGTACAGTGGAGGATCAGCAGACTGGGTAAAAGACATATCAGGCAGTTTGTACCATCTGTTTGTACCAGAAACAATCCCATCAAAGGCCTTGGACTGAATGGTGTCTCCAGGATTGTGGAACGGGTTACACATTATGTCAGTAAACGAGTTGTGCAACTTCCTGAACATACTTCTTATTTCGTTACTTGCAAGCGAGCAACAGCAAAGTCTATGCAAGTCTTTGTCAGGGTGATCCTGTTGAGACTTTTTATACATTTCACTAATCACACACTTCTGGGAAAAGATATGTGTGACTTATTGCTGTAATAACCATATCGAACGCTGCACTGAGATCTAGCAGGACAAGCACAGAGATGAGTCCACTGTCAGAGGCCATAAGAAGATCATTTGTAACGCTGTTTCTGTGCTGTGATGAGCTCTGAAACCTGACTGAAACTTTTCAAATTAAGCCATTTCTCTGCAGATGATCTGTTAGCTGTTTGACAACTACTCTTTCAAGAACTTTTGAGATGAAAGGAAGGCTGGAGATTGGCCTATAATTAGCTAAGACCCCTGGGTCAAGAGATGGCTTTTTAAGCAACAGTTTAACTACTGCCAGCTTGAAGGCCTGTGATTAGGGGTGGGTTTTAAAAATCGATTCTGGCTTGGATAACGTGATATCGATTCATTAAAATCCTGAATTGATTTTTTTTTAATATATAAATGTATTTTGCCCAAAATTCCAGAATCTCAGGTGAAATGTCACAAAATTTTGACAACCACCAAAAATTTAAAACAGTAAATGAGAGCAGGTACACGGCTTCTGCACAAAGACGTAAACACAAAGCCCGGACCGTGGATCAGAATCAGTGAGATGTCGCCTTTCTCAGTTCATAAAACCTTAGAAAAATCAGTCTTGAGATATTTCTTGGCCCAGTCTTGATGTTTCAGCTTGTGTGTCTTGCTCAGTGGTGGTCGTCTTTCAGCCTTTCTTACCTTGGCCATGTCTCTGAGTATTGCACACCTTGTGCTTTTGGGCACTCCAGTGATGTTGCAGCTCTGAAATATGGCCAAACTGGTGGCAAGTGGCATCTTGGCAGCTGCACGCTTGACTTTTATCAGTTCATGGGCAGTTATTTTGCGCCTTGGTTTTTCCACATGCTTCTTGCGACCCTGTTGACTATTTTGAATGAAACGCTTGATTGTTCGATGATCACGCTTCAGAAGCTTTGCAATTTTGAGACTGCTGCATCCCTCTGCAAGATATCTCACTATTTTTGACTTTTCTGAGCCTGTCAAGTTCTTCTTTAGACCCATTTTGCCAAAGGACAGGACGTTGCCTAATAATTATGCACACCTGATATAGGGTGTTGATGTCATTAGACCACACCCCTTCTCATTACAGAGATGCACATCACCTAATATGCTTAATTGGTAGTAGGCTTTCGAGCCTATACAGCTTGGAGTAAGACAACATGCATGAAGAGGATGATGTGGACAAAATACTCATTTGCCTAATAATTTTGCACTCCCTGTATATAATTTAGTGTAGTGTAATTTTAGCTTGCTTTCCAGATGGGTGTGGTCTGCTTTTTAAACAATCCCAGTATGGAAAAGAAAGAACTGACAGCTGGAGCATCTCAAAAAACAGATTTTAAAACTCACCAATGGAAAAATTAAAGGCTACAATAATTTGTATGTCGATTTGTTTATATCTATTTATAGAGCTCCATTTCATTTTAGCGAACACATTTTATCTATTGTCACATAAGATCCTGTTTGACCTGAGACATGAAAAAATAACAAACATAATGATTTACTTCCATTTTATGAAAAGTACTGATGATTGCAAGAAAATCGTAACAGCTAGGATTTATATATAACAATAACAACCATTAAATCCCACATTGTTGTGAGAGGAGAAAGACAGGATAAAAGACATGCTGTGGAAGAGAGCCAGAGATTAATAACTAGTAAGGTGTAAACACATTGTGAGAAAGGTGATTGAAGAAGAAACACTCAGTGCTGTAAGATAATTACACTTCACAAGATATCTTGGAATAAGAAAAAATATCTAGACTTTAGACAAGTGAGAAATATCTTAAAAGAAGTGTTGAGACACTCATTCCAAGTACTTTATTAAGTCAAATAAACTCAAAACTGGCCCATCAATGCTTCTTTCAGCATCACTTCTTTCTCACTTTGAGAGGACGATTATTGTGGTCACCAGTCTTTCACAAGGGTAACAACCATTCTCACTATTGATAATTTAGAATCAATCAACCAATTAACCTAACTCAGTTAAGTGCATGTCTTTGGACTGTGGAAGAGAGCCCATAGGAAGAGGCCCAAGTCAGATGGTGGAGTCAAACCCAGGACCTTCTTGCTGTGAAGTAGCAGTGTTAACCACTGCACAATTTTCTTGACTGTGTGTTAAAGTTTGAACAACAAAAGTTTAAGTGTGGGAATTATTACTAAAAATGGTTGTAAGATAACAGTGTCATCTCAAACAGTTTGTTGGTGATATGCATGTAAAGTAACTAATTTTATTATTTATAAACTAAATAAGAAACAAAAGACATTCTCAAAACAAGATTAATAATTTTATTCTTTGTGTTCTTAGTATTTCACTGAATCAGCATTCACACCAATAATAAACAAAATGACCAACAGCAATAGCATATATTGCTTTGGAACAATCCATTAACTTGCTTCATGAACAGTAAAATAAAAAATATAGATCCTAACTAAATGACATGTCTTACCATACCTTATTCAATGAAACTTAAAAAAATATAAATTAATTTAGAAAGAAAAGATGCAATATTGTGTCAGACTGGCTGTTTGAACGTTTCTTTGCTTCCACGGGTGGATGTTCAGAATCCATCGGTGGGTTAGTCTCGGGGGCAGCACATACTACCCTCTGCCCCTTCAACATCCAAAAGACACCATCTGACTATGACTTTCTACTTCCCCAACCAGGTAGCCCTCCCTAACAGTGCATGTACCTTCTCTCACTCAGCCATAGCTTCCTGTGCATGTCAGCTGTTTCATGCTGCCTGTCCTGTCTGTGTTCCTCCTGCAGACATGACAATGCATCTGTGCCGTTTGCTGTGCTAACTATAAGTGCCCTTTGAAAAATGTTGTATAACTCATTGTTTTTGTTCAGTAAACACAAATGATTACTATATAACACGATATTTAATTACACAATTTTATTCTGTGAAGTTAAGTGTGGTACACTAATTATTGGAGCCATTTAATAAGCTCCCTGCTATAGTATGATCTGATTATGAGCAGGAAGCATGTGTATGTCTTTGTGTCATGAATGGATGGGTATGTGTGAGTGAGTGAATGGCCTGGGTGTGTGTGTGTGTGCACGGCTGGGCACAGCCCAGTGTTTGAAGCTCGCTGTCCCTTTGGGACATTGCTGCAGTTCCCCAGGATGTGGCCCTGCCTTTGGTTCCAGGGCGTGTGGCTGGATGTTCGGGCGTGGTTGTTGATCTGCTTCATTGGGGGTAGCTTCTTTGGCATGGGGGTGGTTCCCCGGAGCCTGGGGCCCTGGGGGTGTAGTGACCAGCCTCTGGTCACTACACCCGAACACACACGCACAATATCTATAAAAAAAATACATTTCCACTCGCACCTGCGGGTGAGCTGTCCTTCAAGATCAGGTCCTCTACCAGAGGCCTGGAAGCTTGAGGGTCCTGCACAGTATCTTAGCTGCTCCTAGGACTGCGCTCTTCTGGACAGAGATCTCCAATGTTATGTATGTTCCCGGGATCTGCTGGAGCCACTCGCCTAGCTTGGGAGTCACTGCACCTAGTGCTCCGATTACCACTGGGACCACCGTTACCTTCACCCTCCACATCTTCCCGAGCTCTTCTCAGAGCCCTTGGTATTTCTCAAGCTTCTTGTGTTCCTTCTTCCTGATGTTGCTGTCATTCGGGACCGCTACATCGATCACTATGGCCGTCTTCTTCTGTTTACCACCACTATGTCCGGTTGGTTAGCCACCACCATTTTGTCCGTCTGTATTTGGAAGTCCCACAGGATCTTAGCTCGGACATTCTCCGCCCTTGGGGGCCTCTTCCATTTTGACCTTGGGACGTCCAGGTTATACTCAGCACAGATGTTCTTGTACACTATGCCGGCCACCTGGTTATGCCGTTCCATGTATGCCTTGGCTGCTAGCATCTTGCACCCTGCTGTTATACATACATGTATATATATCTATATCTATATCTATCTATATATTAGGGGTGCAACGATACACAAAATTCACGGGTCGGTTCGGTTCGATACTTTGGTGTCACGGTTCGATATTTTTTTGATACAAAAAAATGTTCATGCTTTTTTAATTTGTCATTTATTAAAATTATAAATATATATTTTAACTCAAAAGTACAGTTTTTAAATTTAATGTTGCTGAAACAACAAAGTAATAAAAAAATAAATCTATCTGATGGAGAAATCACTCATCTTTGGAAAAGAGAGTTTATTACCTGATATGTTTAATATGCTGCTGAGAATATAGCCCAGAAGAAGCGTATAGTATAGCTTTTATTTTGGAAAGAGCCATTTCTCTGTAATAAACTCTGAAATTTCATGTTCAGGCATTTTACTTTAACTGTGATGATGTCATTCCAGAACTCCAACATATGGTCTTCATTTGAATACTCAGATATATCTGACTGATTATAATCATTTTTGTATATTTGATGTCTTAGCACCACCTCAGGGTGTAGAAGAGTCACACATTCATGCCGATTTCAGCCTTTTTGTACTTTCTTTCCCAGTCCTCCAAGCATGCCTTTAGTATGTAATCCGTAGGACTGCAAGACTGCACACAGTTTAGAATTCTTAGTCAGCTACCTCCTCATAGAATAAGTAGATACTGTCAATCAGGACCAAGCAAAAAACCCCAAAACAGAACTCTAGCATCTGGCTTGTGTTCCCTTACAGTATTTGAAGACACCTTAAACAGCTGCCCTCCATCCCAGCCTCCTCCTCCTCCTCCACCTGTGAGACACAGCTTTACTGAGCCGCCCTCATCACCCTCATCCTGTAACTCTTCCATGTCATCCAACTCTATTATCACTCAACTACACATGCCCCCCTCTGGACACGAGCATGTCCTGTTAACTCCAGGTAAAGTTTTTCTTTTAAAAACAAGCTAAATAAATCGTTTTAGGGCATTATATTTCTCAGTGTAATAAGTGTTAAACTTATTATTTACAACATTGCTTTGCTCGTGTTGGCTTGTGTGCCGGACTTTCTCTGTTGTCCAGACTCAGTTTTTGGAATGGTGAACAGTGCTGCTCCCTCGCATCCAGCCAAAAGGCAAACGGACAATGTGAAAAGCTCCAGAGGCATCCTGGAGTACAACCATCCAGGTACAACCTCTCACTAAAGAGACCATCCTGTCTCTTTAGTGAGTGTTCACTGAGCTCATGGGCAATTAGTAATACTGAAAACACATGTAAGTAGTATTAAAGTTGTTAAATTGTAGATAAAGTCACAGAGGCAGAACCCTGTGCTGGGCAAGCTGGATCCGTGGATTCGTGCAGTTGATGGTAAACTCCATGACTAAGCAACAGGGGATCTTAATATAGTGCTCGGTCAGTGTATAAATGACTGCATGTTTTATAGGTTTCAAACCTTTCATGTTGGGAGTGGAAGATCAATTTTTTTAGATCTAGATGCCTTTGAAATTGTGCAGAACCAAAAATTTCTCCTTTGGTTAACCAAAGGAGAAATTTTTGGTTAAAAGGTTCAAAGAAGAAAAGGTGTTTTTCATGTGTTGACTCGAGAAATCTCATCAACATGGATTCTTCTTTATGTCCCTAGCAACTTTTCAATGAAGACAGCAAGACTGCTTTTGTACAAATAGGCTTGATTCCTTTCAGTCAGAGGAGTAGAAATAGGGCTGCTCGATTATGGCAAAAATGATAATCACGATTATTTTCACTGAAATTTAGATCTCGATTATTTGACAATATTTATTTAACAATAACAATGTATTGAATAATGGCTTAAAAGATTGTCAAAAAATAATATAAAATATTATTTTTTGTTATCATTTGCACTGATAACAGTGCAAATGTTTGCAATATAAAAAATAAATGAAAAGTGTAAACATCTATGTTTAGTGAACTTTGCAGTGTTGCTCTGTGGTGCAGCTACGACACCGTAGCAAAGTTTACACAATATGTCTACTTGATCCACGTCTGACTCCGCGAACCCATAATGTTTCCACACCACTGAAGGTTTTTTTTTTACCTCTCTTTTCAACCAACGGCAGTCACTCTCCTCTCCAAATAACTTCTGCTTAGCTTTCCGAGCTTCCCTCGGGTCCTCTTACTTGTTGTGACGCGTGTTCGAAATGCAGAGAGGTGCGCTCAATTTGCCACACGGAGCAATGCGAGAGTAAAGCACGAGGGAGGTGCTAATAATCGGCTCAATAATTTTTAATGATCGTTGAAAGCCCAGATCGTAATTTAGATTAAAATTCGATTAATTGAGCAGCCCTAAGTAGAAAGGCAGTGGAACATCTAGGCGATTTCTACATGATTAGAATCTCATGACTTCATGAAAAATGTCTGAAATCTGAAGGTGCAGGAAAAAGATCAGTATGCTGATAAGCAGTGTTTAGTTTTCTCCTTCCCAAGTTTTCCACTGATATCATTTCTCTCCTCTTTCTCCAAGTATCACTGGACTGTTTGCAGGCACCAGCGAGGCCACCCAAGCCATATCCGAGGAAGATTCCTCCAGAAATACAACCAGAAAAACCACACAGCCTGGAGCTGGAGAGTGAAGATGCAAAGATAGCCAAACTGATGGGCGAGGGTTTCGCTTTTGACGATGTGAAGCGAGCACTGATGATTGCTCAGTACAAAGTGGATGTGGCCCGAAACATCCTGCGAGAATTTGCCTTAGTGGCCCCCAGACTCAACCTCTAGTCCTAACAGAGTGTGAAAGTGGAGCACAGCGATGAAGCCGTGCCTCTAAAAAGGGCTTCTTTATTCTCTTTGTTCTCAGAATTTTAGGGGAAAATAGTGAGGGAAAGAAACAGAAATATTTCAAGGGAGACTTAGTTTTTTGTTGCCAAACAGAGATGACATGCACAACGAAATGGCTAAAACCAAATCACTGCAGAGCACAGAGAATCAAAAAAGGGAAAGATATGGATGTGAATGATTAAACCTGTGAAAAAAGAAGAGGCTTGTTATGTTTACAGTGAACTTTGCCAGTGCTGGCCTCTGGATTTAATTCTTCTGTGTGTCTGGGTGCGTAGACCAGATCATGCTACTGCTGCTACTGTCGTATCACATTACTCAGATCTGAAAGATTCTTATAATAGCAAAACAGTTTCAGCTGCACGTTGTCAGAGGGTCAGTTTTCATAACCAGTGGGGTGAGCCTTTCACCAAGATGTTTCTTCTCTAGCTGCTTTCCACCCTCTCCTCTATCTAGTGCCTTCTGTTTTACTTCCTCCTCCTCTTCCCGTATGTATTTTTCAGAATACTCCATTTTTTGCCCAGATTTTGACATAGTAATTGTACTACATGTAGAGGAATAAATACTTCATTTGGACAAGAAAAGCAGAGAAGCATGGGAGGACTAATTATGCTCCTCGCTTCTGTTCCTACACCAGGGGATGTTTATTATTATGTTTTTCATTTTTGGGCAGCAAGCCTAGGAATGTATTTGTTCTCCATAAGTGACCTTTACCTTTTTTCATTCCCTCAGGCCTAGTTTTTTTTCTTTAAGTGATGCCGTGTTTAATGTTTGTGGATGTTTGATTTGTCTGTGTCTAAAGCCAAGTTTAAAGAAATGACAGGAACGGGTGCAGTTCCATAAAACATACATATCTGTTAGATCTTAAGAGATGAGACGATCCACAGCCACCTGTCTCCCACTGTCTCACACTGAAAATGTTCACATCCACACATGATGGAGGAAGCACTCTCAGCCTGATTTTGAGAGAGTGTGACTTGATAGTTTGCACGTGAACACAATGGAGAAGAACAAAATACTGCACAGGTTTCAAAACGCAAGACCAATTATATGCACGGTCATTGTAATGTTAAAAACCCTTACCTCACAATATGGCATCTGCTACAGGAAAAAAAGCATAAAAAATTGTAGCAGTTTGTGAAGCACCATGTGCTTCACAAACTGCTACAACAACTTCAGTGTTAATCAACCAAAACAACCACAGGTTAAAGCCTAAACCAAGAAAAGACACAATAGTGTCATAATAAAGAAACTTATCATGGGATGTCCCTCGGCGCCCTGAGGCTAACTAAGCAGTGTTTCAGGGTTTCTTTATCACAAAGAAAAGTTTAAAGCCTAATCTTGAAAGTGCAGTGCCTGTCTCCTAAATCCAAACTGGATGATCTGCTGCCCATTCTGTTTTTCAAAAGTTACAATTTTAGCCAAACACATGGGGTTGCATATTAAAAGATATTTGGTGTAAAACTCAAATCAAACATCTGGTGCTTCCTAACGTGGTGATCCCTTCGTGATAAGGGAGCAGCTGAAGACAGCTTTTATACAGAGTATGCAGACCATAAAATCGAAATTGTATGGTCTGCAGTGACCTTTCCCTTCAGGGGGACTAGTTGAACCTAACAATTCCACATATTCACAGAATCCACTGTAGGAGTTGGGTGTTAATATTTGTTTCTTTAATATGTCAAATATCTGAAATTCCATGATAATTTCACCTCATAATTTGAGACTGTGATAAAAATTTACTTTCCAAAGTAATTTTTGAGATTTCCTGAACAATTTCTTTGAAGAAAACAAGCTCTCAGGTGATGTGACACGTTGTAAATCGTTTATCTAGGTGATTTCTGTTCTTTAAGACCTATTTTGATATTTTTCTGTAATTGCTTTCATGCATTTGTCAAACCTGCGGATTTGTTGACATCGTGTCTTATCATATGAACAATTTATCCTTTGTTCTGAGTTTTTAAGTCAGTAAATCAAGACTCCTTAGTACAAAAACAAACAACCGAGGGCAAAAAGTTGAACTGTCCTTAGATTAAATACTGTCGTATTTATACGTTTAAACTTTGCTTGCATAGCATTCGCAGACAGCATGCTGCCTAGATTAAACTAGGTCCTATTTTCCTGTTTTCACTTCCACATTCCAATTTTATGGAAGACTATCAAAATAATCAGAGTTGATAAGTGATAGTGTTTCATTGTTTGTTTATTTTTCACAGAGCCCACTCTGATTGAGGCTTCTCCCTTTTCAAATGGAAATAAAATGGTTCAGTCAAAACTTTGTTATACCGTAAATACAAGAAAATGATATTCACAAATCTACTAACACAGCTCACTGGCTTTGTGTGTTAGTCTTTAAATGGTCCAGTTGTATTTATAGTGTGAGTGTGATCCCCAGCATGAAGGCCTTTTTTTACTTGAGTATTTAGTTCATATTTTGGAACAAGCCAAGGTTTTTAACAGGCTTCTCCATGATAAAGTTCAAGAGACTCACATAGCTACCAGATTAACATGCAAAAATGTGAATGTGGCTCTACCCCAGCCTAGTTCATGTATTAATGGAGACAGGGAGTTTACACATATCTGGAACCACAACACTGATATTCCACATTCTGATATGCCATTTAGTGGCATTCCCCCTTAACTCGATGGTTTGCTTTTGCAGTGGTTCTTTTGTATAGCAACCATCTTTCCTAAGCTCAGTATTGTCCATTCTGTTGGACACCCTTGTGATGGGCTTAAATAACCTTTGGTTGCAAAGGGCAATTTTAATGTTCTGAATTCATTTACATATCATTAATATGTAAATTAATTCAGTGAAAGTGCTCTAGTGAAAGAAATGTATTGATAATATGTCATGCATAATGTGCAGTGTATGTTTATATTTATGTTATTCATGCTTGATTGGTTGATTTTGTTTTAAATCAATAATAAACAGTCACAGTTACCTATTAAATGGTTTGTGTTCATGTATGCCAAGGTTATTAACCCTAAATCTGATGTGTGCATGCCCTTTCACAGCCCTTTTCTGACAGCTTGTGTTTAAAATACACTCTTTCAGCCAGTGGCTTCTAGTGAACATGCAACAGTAAAAACAAAGGTATCCATCCTCTTGCGCTTATTCAAGTCAGGCTCGTGGGGCGGGAGGCTCTCCCAACTACTATAGAGCAACAAAGCTATATCATCAGTAATTATGACACAGAACTCAAGTCAGATCAGGAGAAAGGTGTTTGAAGGTGATTGGAGGTACACGATTTAAAGGAATGTTGAAAGTTATGCATCAAACTGTGTTTTTTTCCTTCCTTTTCTGTAGTTGAATGATGTGTTTGTGCATTACCTGTGGTCTCCATTGAGGGGACTGTCTCGGTATGGAGCTGCAAACTGCTTGACATCTGCCAGTTCAAGTCTTAGTGAAGAAAAACTGCATGTTCATTATAGAAATCAAAATTACTTTTTAATATAACCTTGTTTCATGTAAAATTAAGAATAAATGTTTCACAATTTGCACTAATTCAGGAATCAGACAGAAACAGGTTGGTGGCATTGACCATGTTAACTCTTTTGTGCACATAGTCAGTTTTCCTGTAGCAAGGGTTAGCATAGGAAACAGCATTTGAATAATGCAACTGGATTTCATTAGAGACTCATTAGAGACTTGTTCAACTAAAAAAAAAACTGCAGTCATTGTTCATCTCTCAGAAATATGACTGTCAGGTTTGCCATGATGGCATTACTTCGCTTAGGTGTCATCGTTAGAAAGGATACAAAACATTTTCATTGTGATGCAGATGTCTATCTGTTAGGTCAGATGACACACAATAATTATTTAAACTACAGGAAATAAAAACAAAGACCTGTAAAACCCCTAACCGGTTGTGGCTGCTGGGTAGCCCTCTTGGATAAAATTTGGATAAAACTGAGTTGATGGCCCAGGTGATAGTGGAGGATGGACAGATGTGTCTCAGAAGGTCAGTGCATATTCTTTCATTGAAGGAGTTGAGAAGCCCAGAATCACAGGTGAGTACCAACCAAAACAGATAGTCTCCTAACAGTGATACAGATAGCTTACTACATACAACAACAACCTGATCAAGAGGTCAATAATGTAAAAATCAGCAAAAGGATTAGGATTAGGATTCAACTTTATTGTCATTACGCATAGAGGGTAACAAAATACTACTCTTGCACTTCTGATTAGATGCAAATTGTAAGTGCAATAAGAGCAATTATATACAGATACGTTACGTATCTGTATATAATTGTAGCTTGCCTCCACTAGTGTGTGAATGCGAGAGTGAATGAATAGTGGCATTGTAAAGCGCTTTGGGTGCCTTGAAAAGCGCTATATAAATCCAATCCATTATTATTATTATTATTATTAAACGTAGAGAGCAAATATACAGATGTACTATGGGCAAATGTATGGATATACTGATATATACAGATAAGGGTAGTATAAATGGTCCAGCCAACACGGGTTCCCACCAGCAGGCAAAATCCAAAAACAAGACCAGCCTACTTTCACCTGAGGATGCCAGAATCTATAAAAGGAAAAAAACATACAATATTACAGAGAAAATTACACCAATTGTAGAATCCTTTGGTGACAGTAGGAAGGAAATATGCCGTTTTAAGGGGAAGAAACCTCTGGCAGAACCAGGCTCAGAGAGCGGCAGCCATCAGCTGAGATGACTGAGATCAGAACATAGTCAAATAGTTCTGATTCTGACGATTAGTTTAAATGAATCAACAGTCATACTAACATAATCATCATGTTGTAAACCAGGTTTCTGTAAGGCAACTTGTTGATCAATTATTAATTCATGTACTAACAGGGACTTAGAAGAGAGAGACCTAATGTTAATGATCCACATTTTGCTATTTTACTCTTTGGTTTAGTTTTAGATACTATCTAGTTATTTCTTTATTGTTTTGGGGAAATAATGGGGGATCGTGTGTACACTGTAAAGACATTAAAACAGATTTTCTATGAAATTTATAGAATTTTCTCATTATTATTAAATACATGACATATCAAAATGACAAAAATCATACACGAATTAGCATGTCTAATGTAGAACAGGATAAGAAACCAACCATCCTGTTGCTCCCATTGAATTGTATATAGCCTATTTAAAATCAAAAACTTAAAGTTGTCCATAGCCTACTGTTGTTACCATCAGCGGAGCAGGGAGAGGGTGGTTTTCCAGAAGCCCGGGTTCTCTAGCATATCGAGACTATCTCTCCACACGGTTACATATTCTATATGTACAGGTACGGCCCCCCTTGGTTGTGGCGTGTGGATACTTCTTTAAGACACTCCGGCTCACGTATAAAACAGCTGTGCAGATGTGACACCAGTGATCGTTTGATCTCCACTTGTGTTGTGTGTGTGAGTGCCTTGAGAGTAGTGATGGTAAGTTCGATTCTTTTTAATGAATCAGGTTTTTTGAGTCACTGAGTCAGATAAGATAAGATAAGATAAGATAACCTTTATTAGTCCCACACGTGGGAAATTTGTTTTGTCACAGCAGGAGTGGACAGTGCAAAAGTTATGAGGCAAAAATTAGAATACAATAAGAATAAATACAGTACACAACTGTACAGAATAGAATAAAATAAAATACTATATACAGTTGAATAAAATAAAATAAATATACAATAAGATAAAAATAGAATACAAATACAAATACTATATACAACTGAGTAAAAATACAATGATGACAGAAAGGATTATTGCACTTAGTATTATTGCATATGTATGGATGTGTGTGCTTGATCAGTTAAAGTCTTTATTATGGAGTCTGACAGCAGTGTGGAGGAAAGACCTGCGAAATCTCTCCGTCCCACACCGTGGGTGCCGCAGTCTCCCACTGAAGGAGCTGCTCAGTGCTGTCACAGTCTGCTGCATGGGGTGGGAGATGTTGTCCATCAGGGATGACAGCTTAGCCGCCGTTCTCCTGTCACTCACCACCTCCACTGGGTCCAGAGGGCATCCTAGAACAGAGCTGGCCCTTCGGATCACCCTGTTCAGTCTCTTCCTGTCCCCAGCAGAGATGCTGCCGCCCCAGCAGACCACACCATACAAGATAGCAGAAGCCACAACAGAGTCATAGAAGGTCTTCAGGAGTGGGCCCTCCACTCCAAACGACCTGAGTCTCCGCAGCAGGTACAGCCTGCTCTGCCCTTTCCTGTAGAGGGCGTCTGAGTTATGAGTCCAGTCCAGTCTATTGTTCAGATGAACACCAAGGTACCTGTAGCTGTCCACAGCCTCAATGTCCATACCTTGGATGTTCAGTGGTTGCAGTGGAGAATGCTTGTGCCTGCGGAAGTCTACCACCAGCTCCTTGGTTTTACTGGCGTTGATCTGGAGGTAGTTCAGCTGGCACCAGTCCACAAAGTCTTGGGTCAGACCTCTGTACTCCTTGTCGTCCCCATCAGTGATGAGGCCGACTATTGCAGAGTCATCAGAGAACTTCTGCAGGAAGCACTGGGTGGAATTGTGGGAGAAGTCTGCAGTGTAGATGGTGAAGAGGAACGGAGCCAGAACCGTTCCCTGTGGGGCCCCCGTACTGCAGACGACCCTGTCCGACACACAGCCCTGAGTCCTCACATACTGTGGTCGGTCGGTGAGGTAGTCCAGGATCCAGGTAGTGAGGTGATGGTCCACTCCAGAGTTCACCAGCTTGTCCTTTAGAACCGAGGGAAGAATAGTGTTGAAGGCACTGGAGAAATCAAAGAACATGATTCTCACAGTGCTTCCAGCGGTCTCCAGGTGAGCGAGGGAACGATGTAGGAGGTGAATGACGGCATCATCCGCTCCAATGCCAGGCTGGTAGGCAAACTGAAGTGGGTCCAGTGATGAGCTTATTAGGCGCCGAAGCTGAGCCAGGACCAACCGCTCCAGGGTCTTCATCAGGTGGGATGTCAGAGCCACCGGCCTGTAGCTGTTGAGGTCCTTGGGGCGTGAAGTCTTTGGCACTGGTACAACACAGGAGGTTTTCCAGAGCTGTGGGACTCTTCCCAACCTCAGGCTCAGGTTGAAGAGGTGCTCCATCACCCCACACAGTTGGTCCGCGCAGGACCTGACGACCCTCGAGCTGATGCCATCTGGACCCGCTGCCTTCTTGCCATTAATCCTCCTCAGTTCCCTCCTAACCTGGGTGGTTGAGAGAGACAGGCTGGAGCCTTGTGTTGAGTGTGTATTGGATGCTGCAGTTGGGGGTGGGGGGGAGTGAGCAGGGTGAATAGAGGAGGTGTGAAGTGTCTGAGGTGGAACAGCAGCAGTGGGGGTGGGTGAGTCTGCAGCCGATGTTGCAGACTGCCTCATGGCTGAATCAAATCTGTTGAAGAAATGATTCAGTTCATTTGCCCACCTCACTATCCCTCCAGGCAGAGAGTTCTGCTGTTTGTGGCCCGAGATGGTTCTGAGGCCTCTCCAGACTTCACCAACGTTGTTTTGTTGAAGCTGGTTCTCCATCTTCTGCCTGTAGCTCTCCTTCCCATTCCTTATCAGTCCCCTCAGCTCTCTCTGCACCCTTTTCAACTCCTCTTTGTCTCTGGATTTGAAGGCCCTCCTCTTCTGCTTGAGGACGGTTTTAATTTCTGGGGTAATCCAAGGTTTGTTGTTGGAGAAACACCGTACAGTCCTGGTAGGTACAGTGTTATCCACACAGAAGTTTATATAGTCAGTAATGCATGTAGTAAAGCTGTCGATGTCCTCTCCGTGGTCATCACAAATCACCTCCCACACAGTCGACTCAAAACAATCCTTAAGAGCCTCCTCGCTCTCCTCTGACCATCTCTGTACTGTGCGGGTGGCTGGTGGCTCCCTGCGCACTAAGGGCTCATACACAGGGACAAGGTGCACCAGAGAGAGCAAAAAATGTCCATTTTCACTCAAACTTAATTTGTTTCTCTTTTCATGTATATCCTACTGTTAAGATGAGTGATTGAAAAAGAAAAACAACTATTTTATAGAGCAAAAAAGAGCAAAAAAATTAAGATTTCTAAAGGAACATTTATTTTTATTTTATTTTATTAGTATTTTCTTCAAATGTGTCAAATATATATTTTCTCATCTAAATGTCCACTGAGTTGTAATGTGATCTCAACAAAGCAATTCGCCCTTGTACTCTCAGATGAGAAGTCCTCCACTGTTAAATTTGGGGGTGGAGGTGAAATGAAGAGAAAAAAAAAAGACTATAACATCAAGCATTGACATAGAAACTCTCCATCCTCCACTTGTCAGACGAATTGGAGATATGATTTATAGTAATCCAGTATTTGATAACTAATATAAATATTTGCTCATTACTCAGTTAAAATAATGTGTACGAATTCATAAAAGTACAGATTTTGTGTGCATTTATGATTATGATATCAATCCCTTACTGGATGAGTGTGATTACATCTTGATCAACCAGTTTATTTGTCCCTTACACAGTTACGTTCTGTATCTAACTGTAAAAATTTAGTACTTTGCTGTAAATATTTCACCAAGAGTGGCTAAAGTTTCAACCTTAACAGCTGCCTGGGCCACCACTATTGTTTAGTTGAATTACCTACCTAATGTGGTTTTGTTATAGGGGTTTTATGAGGCAGGTTTTTATTTTAACGTTTTGGGGTTATGTATGGTCTCTTACCAAAAATTTTACTCATACTTACACAACTGTTCAGATAGCTCCCTGGTCTAGGCTGTATCTTACTATTATACAGAATTTCACTTACTACACAATTTCACCACATCGAAACTAACTCAGAAAAGCAAGAATGTGTTCAGAAATCCCCAGAGTTCAATACCATGACACTTACCTGTCCAAGACATTTATATATATAAAAAAAAAAAACTTAAATTAAGGGTCATCTAACTTGTATATCTTGGAATATTAGAGGGATTAATTCACCTATTAAGAGGAAAAAAATGCTGACATACTTAAAGAGGCAGAGTGTAGATGTCGCTTTTATCCAGGAGAGCCACCTCACAGACGCTGAACATTTAAAATTACGAAGAGATTGGGTAGGCAATGTTTTTTACTCATCATATACTTCCAAAGCAAGAGGCGTTACCCTGCTTATTAATAAACACCTGAACTTTCAACTAAATTCAGTTGAAAAGGACAAAAATGGCAGATTCTTACTTGTAGATTGTGAAATAAATAGAAATAAGATAACTTTGGTAAATATATATGGGCCCAACTACGACGATCCTTTATTCTTTAACAACTTAATAATGAAAGTGGCTACAATTGAGGGCCAGTATATGTGGTGTATTCATAATTGTCTCTGGTACATTTGTTGTATGGGCGGTATGTGTTCATTGTTTGATTGTGTAATTACGTGTTACGCACTGGCAATGCATGCCGGGAGATGGTAATACAGGAAGTAAAAGAGATGGTCTTACCGCACACAGTGGTCCCGCGAATCACACATGGTGTCAGAAGTGCTGTGTGACTTGTAAGACTCCATACATCTGCCGAGTGTGAGGAGAAGGGGAAGGTGGAAACAAAATGCCGAATGACGACGTAGACGATCGTCCGAGGGCAGGAGTTAGCACCGCGGCTAGCACTCCCAGCGCTACGTTTAGCATCCAACCACCGGAGCCCTTTGATTTTTCCAAACCACACGAATGGACAAGATGGGTCCGTCGCTTCGAGAGATTCCGTCAGGCAAGTAATCTGTCTGCGAGCTCGGAGGAAAATCAAGTGAACACTCTCATATATTGTATGGGAGACGAAGCGGATGACGTCCTGAGAGGACTAAAGTTAAGTGATGTAGACCAACGGGACTATGCTAAAGTGAGAGATAGCTTCCACAACTTTTTCATTGTCAGGAAAAATGTTGTTTATGAGCGCGCACGTTTTAATATGCGCAAACAAGAGCCGAATGAGACTGTTGATGCATTCGTGACTGCCTTGCATGCATTAGCAGAGCACTGTAACTACGGACCGCTCCACGATGAGCTGATAAGAGACAGAATAGTAGTGGGCTTGCCCGACACGAGGCTGTCTGAGCGCATGCAGATGGAAAAAGACTTGGACTTGGATAAAGCTATAAATATGGCCAGGCAGTCAGAAGAAATCAAAAAGCAACAGTCAGCTTTGAGAAGTGAAACAAATGTAACGCATGTAAATGCGAAAACAGTTGACAGAGTGATACAAAAGCACGACAAAACAAAGTTCAACATGTTCAAAAATAAAACTGTCAAAACACAACAGCAATATAGCAAGAGACAAAGTAATAAATGCTACAAGTGCGGAGGCTCTCCACATCCGAAACCTGAGTGCCCAGCAAATGATGCAAAATGTAATTTATGTGGAAAAAAAGGTCACTACCAGCGAGTCTGCAGACAAAGCAAGACAGTGCAAAGTATTGAGGAGGAAGAGGAGCAAGGTTTCTTCCTAGGCTCAGTTTCCAGTGACGGCCAGGCGTGGACAGCCATCATACAAGTGAAAGATGCAAAAATTACTTTCAAACTGGATACGGGAGCAGATGTGACTGTAATAGCTGACTCGGACTTATCAAAGATTTTTGCTAACGAACACAGACCAGTTCTCCAGCAGCCAGAAAAACCTTTGTTAGGCCCTGGAAAAACACCACTGGACGTTGCAGGTTTTACAAAGCTACAGCTCAACTACGGAGCGAAACAGACAACAGAGAAGGTCTATGTTGTAAGAAACCTGAGCACTCCACTGCTAGGCCTGCCCGCCAGCTCTTGGCCTGCTGGTGCGAGTTGACGCGGTTTCAATGGACACTCTGAAGACTACTTACCCTAAACTTTGCAATGGTCTAGGGAAAGTGCAGCGGGCCTATCACATTAAACTCAAACCGAATGCTGTGCCGTACTCACTCAAAACTCCGCGAAGGCTTCCTCTGCCTCTGATGGGAAGGGTAAAAGAGGAACTCCAACGAATGCAAGAGCTTGGTGTCATTACCCAAGTTGAGGAACCAACGGATTGGTGTGCCGGCATGGTTGTTGTTCCAAAGAAAAACAGCCCTAGGCTAAGACTTTGCGTAGACTTTACCGGACTAAATGAGTATGTGTGCAGGGAAAAATATGTGCTGCCATCGGTTGAACAAAGTCTCGGAATGCTCGCAGGAGCCAAAGTGTTTAGCAAACTGGATGCCAACATGGGCTTCTGGCAGATTCCCCTGTCCAATGAGTCTGCCAAACTCACCACCTTCATCACACCCTTTGGGCGGTTCCACTTTAACCGCCTACCGTTTGGGATCAACTCAGTGCCCGAACACTTTCAGCGCATGATGGCGGAGGTCATCGAGGGTCTCGAAGGAGTGGTGTGTCACACTGACGATGTGTTGGTGTGGGGACGTAACCATCAGGAGCACAATTCCCGTCTCCATGCTACACTGCAAAGACTGGAAAAAGCAGGCATAACGCTGAATGTTGAAAAATGCGAGCTCTCCCAGAGCAAGGTTGCTTTCTTGGGTCACATCATAGCGGATACAGGAATCAGTCCCGACCCGAAGAAAACAGAGGCAATTACAGAAATGACAGAGCCAACTAATGTGTCAGAGTTGCGCAGTTTTCTGGGCATGGTGAATCAAGTGGGCAAGTTCATCCCCCATTTAGCTGAAAAAGACAAAGCCCTGCGAGATCTTCTTTCCAAAAAGAACGGATGGTATTGGGGAACTGACCAAGTGAGAGCTTTCAAAACATTACGAGATGCCCTGACCTCACCCCCAGTGCTCACAATGTATGACAGAGACATTAAAGTATCAGCAGATGCTTCATCCTATGGTCTCGGAGGTGTTCTTTTGCAGCTGTGGGAAGAAGGATGGCGACCAGTGGCGTATGCATCGAGGTCCCTTTCTCCTACAGAACAACGATACGCACAAGTGGAAAAAGAGGCACTGGCATCTACATGGGCGTGTGAGCGTTTTCGTGATTTCCTGATTGGTAAACATTTTTGTCTTGAAACGGACCACAAACCTCTCATTTCCTTACTGGGAGGACAAGCTCTGGATCTCTTGCCACCCAGGATCCAGCGATTCAGAATGAGACTCATGCGTTACTCGTACACTGTGCAGTACGCCCCAGGGAAATCGCGCTGGACAGCAGATACTTTGTCCCGCTCACCTCTGAAAAAACCAATGAACCCGTCAGACAAAGAGCTAATGGAAAGCACAGACATATATGTGGACAGTATTGTAGCAAACATGCCTGTCAGTTCATCATATATGCAAACACTGAAGGAACAACTGAAAAGCGACAGTGTGTGTGCTCGCGTCATGGACATGTGCACCGAAGGCTGGCCAGAACATGCAAAACAAGAGCCTTTACTGCGAAATTACTGGCCTGACCGAGCCACGCTCACTGCTGAAGATGGCCTTTTGTTAAAAGACAAACGGCTTGTCATTCCTTCAGCAATGAGAAACGAGGTGCTGGAAAAACTACACGAAGGACACCAAGGTGTTGTAAAATGTAAAGCTCGTGCACACCAAACAGTGTGGTGGCCCGAGCTGAGTCAACAAATCTCTGAGATGGTGCTCAAGTGCAAAACGTGTATTCAAGAAAGACACAATAACAGTGAGCCACTCATGCCAACAGAATACCCTGCCCGCCCATGGCAGAGAGTGGGCACAGATCTTTTCGAGCTGGGAGGGAAAACTTACCTTCTCGCTGTTGACTATCACTCTAGATTTGTTGAGATTGCTTTGTTAAACAGGACAAAATCAAACGACGTCATTACTCACCTGAAATCTTTCTTTGCCCGTCACGGCATCCCAGAGGTCCTCATGTCTGATAATGGGCCACAGTATTCAGGTCAAATCTTTACAGACTTTGCAGCAGCATACGGCTTCAAACACATCACAAGCAGTCCCAAGTTTCCGCAAAGTAATGGAGAAGCAGAACGTGCTGTGCAGACTGTAAAAAATCTTCTGAAAAAAGCAGCTGATCCTTATCTAGCTCTTCTTGCCTATAGAGCTACACCACTGCAGTCCGGATACAGCCCTGCAGAGCTTTTAATGGGCAGACGTCTGCGAACCACACTGCCGATGCTTCCATTGCAGCTGGAGCCCACACTGCCGGACAACGCACTGCTCGCTCAAAAGGAAAGGGAGAAGAGGATGATGGACATGGCAAACTTCAACAGGCGCCATCACGCAAAACCTTTATGCAGCCTGTCCCCAGGAGAGCAAGTTTGGGTGACTGATGTCAAAACTACAGGCACTGTTATCCAAAATCACTCTACACCCCGATCATACACAGTGGAGTTACCACAAGGGACTGTGAGGCGTAATCGTGTGCATTTGATTCCTTTAAGTTCACCTGTGCATGAACCTGCTAATGTGCCTGTGTTGCAGAAGCCTCAAATACCCAGTGTGATCCCTGCTACACCTGTTAATACTGATGTGGTCAGAACCAAGTCAGGGAGGCCAATAGTTAAACCTAAAAAGTTAGATCTGTAAGAGAAAAAAAAAGGTTGTTGTTATGTAACTGTGTTATAATGGTTTTGTAGAGCACAGTAAAATAAAGCTAAAAAGAGTTGTTAAGAAAAGAAAAGAACAAGAAAACAAAAACAAAAGGTTAAAAATGTAATGCAGATTGTTGCCAGATGTTCTTGTATGGCTTTGAAAAAGAGAAAAAGAAGAATCAAGAGATAGTCTGGTTGGAAGTTCTGTCTTGAGAAAAGTAATATTCTGTTTTTGTTTAAAAGGGGAGATGTGGTGTATTCATAATTGTCTCTGGTACATTTGTTGTATGGGCAGTATGTGTTCATTGTTTGATTGTGTAATTACGTGTTACGCACTGGCAATGCATGCCGGGAAATGGTAATACAGGAAGTAAAAGAGATGGTCTTACCGCACACAGTGGTCCCGCGTACTTATTCAGATTCAGAGTAAGAATCACACAGTATATTGTGGGTGGAAACTTTAATTTGGTCCTAAACCCCTCTTTGGATCGGTCCTCACCCAAAACAACTTCACTATCCAAGGCAGCAACAGCACTGAACCAAGGTATGAAGGATATAGGCATAATTGATGTGTGGCGAAACCTCCATCCAGGCCAGAGGGACTTCTCCTTTTTTTCACCAGTACATAATACACACTCTAGAATTGATATGTTTCTTGTACCACAAAATATGATGGCAACAGTGATAGATTGCTCCTACTTAGCAGCTACTTTTTCAGACCATAATCCCAAAAACCCATAAACTTTCCTGGGCCACCAATATGTCGCAAAGTGTAACCTACAGGTGGAGGTTTAAAAATTATATGCTAGGAGACTCTGATTTTATTTCATATATGAACACTAATATTGAAATATTCCTAGATGCCAATTCAAACTCCTCTTCACATGCCAATATTTGGGAAGCCCTCAAAGCCTATATGAGAGGTATGGTTATGTCATACGGTGCCAATAAGGTTAAAAAGGTCAGAGAGAAGATAACTAAATTGGAGATTGACATTAAAAACTTGGAACAGCAATATATTGCTACCAAAAAGGAAGAATACCTCAATATATTAACAAAAATAAGGTTGCAATATGATAATTTATGCACCAGCAGAGCAGAAGCAGCCATGGCCAGAACTAGATATCACTACTACGAATTTGGAAACAAAACAAGTAAACTACTGGCCTGGCAAATTAAGAAAGAAAAACATCTGATAAATTTATACGGACAATATTAACGGAAGATGATAAACTTCTTGATGAATCAGCACTCATAAATGCAGAGTTTAAACGGTTCTATGAAGATCTGTATAAATCTGAGCAAGGGGTCGACAGTACTGCTGCAAAAAGATTTATAGATGGAATAACCCTTCCTAAATTACATAATGAGGACAAAGAACTGCTTGATGCAGATATATCTGAGATGGGGGTTCTTCGAGCCCTCAAGTGTTTACAAAATAATAAGACCCCTGGACCAGATGGATTTCCAGTTGATTATTATAAGGCTTTTTCTAATAAATTATTGACACCACTTACAAATATGATTAAAGAAGCTTTAGAAAATAATAAATTACCAGAATCATTGGAAATTGCAACAATCACATTATTGCCAAAACCGGGCAAGGACAAACAGAGATGTGACTCTTACAGACCCCTCAGCCTTTTAAATGCAGATTATAAAATATTATCTAAAATAATTGCACTTAGATTGGAGGACATTATGCCTAAGATAATAAATGCCGACCAAACAGGCTTCATTAAAAACAGACATGGAGCAGATAATGTGTGGCGTTTGCTCCATATACTGAATACTGCTAAAAAAAAAACCAAGACCCACTGCTAATAATCTCCATGGACGCTAATAAAGCATTTGACAGGATTGAGCCAAACTTTCTATTTCAGGCAATGGAAGCCATGGGCTTCGGAGAAAAGTTCACCCACTATGTTAGGACACTTTTTAATGCCCCCAGAGCCAATATCATAACAAATGATGTGCTTTCTGGCACTTTCTCTTTAACTAGAGGTTGCAGACAAGGTTGTCCAAGTTCCCCCTTGCTCTTTGCGATTGCGATCGAACCACTAGCAGTTGCCATCCGTACTAATGCCTCCACATCTGGAATCAAATTCGGCACAAGTGAACATAAACTTTCTCTATACGCAGATGACCTCCTACTGTATATAACGGACCCTCTTAAATCAATTCCCTCTTTAATGAAGTGTCTTAAAGAATACAGTGCAGCCTCAGGATACAAGTTAAACTATACCAAAAGTGAGATTATGTCATTAAATATACAAGATAGCCGTATTAGAGCTCTTACTGACCCATTACAGTGGTGTAATAATGGATTTACGTATTTGGGTATACAAATTGGTAAATCCGAGGATCAAATATTCAAATTAAATCACATCAAACTGTTGGAGCAAACCAAACTTAATATTCAGAGATGGATGGATTTTCCATTATCTCTTATAGGGAGAATTAATGTTATTAAAATGAACACTTTGCCTAAGTTTATCTACTTATTTCAATGTCTCCCTACAAATGTAGGGAGACATTGAAGAAAGCTCTTTGAAGTTTCTTCAAAGAGCTTAACAAACTCAGAACTTCTTTCATATGGCAAAAGAAAAATCCAAGAGTCAAACTCTCCTCACTACAGGCCCCATATTCAAGGGGAGGACTTAATTTACCAAACTTTAGGAAATATTATCTTACCTCCCAGTACCGATCAATTTGGATCTGGCTACATGCAGAGAGGAGTGAGGTTCGATGGGTTCCAATAGAACAACATGAGGTGAACCCCATACCATTAAAAGATGTTCCATTTTTAGGTACAAAAAAATGTCTATCCAAGCTCACAAACAATTTGATAATATTAAACACCTTCTGTGCCTGGCAGGAATCCCACTCACTTCTGAAAATAAATATCTCTTTTCTTAGAAGGACACCCTTATGGGGCAACCCTGATCTCTCTCATCATATTGCTGATCCAATATTGCGGGGATGGAAGGATAGAAATATTCGAACTGTTGCCGACTTATACAATAATGATACATTTATTGACTTTCAACAACTAAAGGAAAAATTCAAACTCCCAGGACAAAGTTTCTTCAAATTCCTACAAATAAGAGATTAGGTCAAAGAGAAATCCAAAGGATTATTCCCCGAGATACCTAAAGAAACTCCTCTTGAAACGCATCTTTGCACCAAACCATGGAAGTCAATAAAAGGAATAGCATCTTCTATATATACTATTATCAATGAAAAGTTACCTGACCATAATAAAGCGTCTTTAAAAAGAAAATGGGAGACAGACCTGGGCTATGTCTATGAAGAGGTAGAATGGCACCATTTATTGGAACAGGCACAGACCATGTTAATTTCTACAGATCACAGGCAAATGCAATTTAATATATTTCATAGGATATATTACACCCCTTATAGGTTACATAAAATTGATACTAATTACTCCCCCAAATGTTTGAGATGTAAGGTGACAGATGGTGATCTCCTGCACATGCTGTGGAATTGCCCAGTGATAGAAGAGTTCTGGAGACGGGCCATTGAAATAATCTCAAGGGTAATGGGGATCCAAATTGAACTGGACCCAAAACTATGGATTCTAGGTGACACAGGTTCTATAAATGTGAATTATCATAAGAAATATTTTATTTTACTTGCGAGTACTGCAGTGAAAAAATGTATTCTGCTACATTGGAAATCTGAAAACTCTCCAACACTGAGACACTGGATTAATGAGCTAGCGTCCTACTGCACACCTGAGAAGATATTGCATAGTGTAAAAGGGAAATATGGAACCTTCGAAAAAATTTGGGGCCCCTTCCTGTCAGTACTACCATCTTTGGACCTAACAGATCATAGAGATGACGCAAATCCCCCTGGGTCTGCCTTGAGTTGATCCCCGGTTAGGCCCTTCTGACTTGATTTCCTGAATGCTGTAGTTTTATCTTGTGGGATGTTGATTCCTGTATATGAGAGTTTCTATAGATAGGTGTAAATATGGGCTGTCTGGATACACGAATGTGATGAGATTGAGAGCCATACAGGGGTAAAGGGGTGGGGGTATGGTGGGAGGGGTTCACATGATGTGTTTTCTGTTTTGCTCATTTTTTTTTCATTTTTTTTTTTTTTTTTTGAATTCTTTGTTCTTTGTTTGTTTGTGTGTTTGTTTTAAATTTCTGTAATTACCAATATTGTCGTCATTATTATTATTATTATTATTATTATTATTATTATTATTATTATTATTATGCCTGTATTTTCTGTGTTTGGTTTTCAGATGTTTGAGGTTATCGTTTATCGTTTGTTCGTTTTCCAATTTAAAAATGAAAATAAAGCTTAGAAAAAAAAATGTCCACTGAGTTGTGAGCCAGGGGCCAGTAATGCGCCTTAACATTGGTTGCCTACCAAGTAGCAAAAGAAGAAGTATAGCACTCAGTCGTTCATGCTACGATTCAGCACAGCAAGGGAGGGGGTAAGTGAGTGAGTGAGTGAGTGAGTGATTCATTCATGCTACGATTCAGCACAGGAAAGGACGGGGTGAGTAAGTTATCCGGTCGTTAAGTCTGACGTCACTAGCCGTGTCTGGGCCTAAACTCGCAGGTCCATATATCAAACGATCACTATGGCATTACTGAGAGTTGAAAAACTGTCTGTAAATGATCAGTGTTCTGCTCTACCAGGTCTAACAATTGAGTTTAACATCAACAGGTTAAATGTAATATATAAGTCACTTAGACAACCTAAACATGTTATTGTTGGGCTTTTTTCAGTGTTTTATTTGTTCGTGAGTAAATCGGTTTGGCTGAGATTAAAGTTATTAGATTAGATTAGATAAAATAAAACTTTATTAGTCCCCCGGGTGGGTTATTTCACACAGCTGAATAAATGTCAAACAGAAAACTGATTAAACAGAAGTGTGAGACGGTCGAGAATTTCCGCCAGTGTCCTGTTATATTTTAGATAGCAAGGAGCAGATGGCCGAGTTTATTAAACTCCACCGAGACAGCGGTGACGCTAATCAGTATGCTAGACCGTCCAATTTCCCCAGCCGTTTACTTCCGGCCTACCCGACCTTCTGAGGACCCGGCGCACGTAGACCGCGAAGGCCGGGTCCTCAGGAGGATGCAGCCCATGAATTTGGACACAACCAATATAGCATGTCCTGACTGCGGGGTTTTGGAAACAAATTAAAACGTACAGCTCTGTTATCATTTCCAACATAAATGAAGACAGAAAACTAAACAGCAAGCGAGATAGAAGCTAGTGAGATAGAAGCTCGCTAGCTTCTATCTAAATACAATATAGCATGTTCTGACTGCGGGGTTTTGGAAACAAATTAAAATGTACAGCTCTGTTATCACTTCCAGCATAAATGAAGACAGAAAACTAAACAGCAGTGACGTTTGTAGGGTTACTGAAGTTTGGCTAGCTGGTATGATGTGCTACGTGACTGCTAGCGACACAGCTATGTTAGCATAATATAAACAAGCTAACTTTTTTCCACTCGATAAAAGTTAACGTGAGTATTCTCGGTGGTCAGGAACAAATGTAATCGCATGGCAGGATGCTGTAAAAGGACCAAACTTCAGCCAGGAGAACAACTGAGATAATCCATCCACAATACGAGGTTAGTCATTCATATACTGCTGCATGGGCTGGACTGTAGTTACATCCTAAGGTTTTAAAAACTGAGCTTAAATAAATGATTAGCAGTAATAAAAGCCGAGGGAGGTCAACAGTGATCACTGACTTTTTTAGGAGCTTTTTGAGATTAAATAGAAGAAAATACAAAACATTAAACATGTTAACAACACAAAAGCCATATTAAACGCAGACTACTTTAGGCCCGGAAGTAGGATTCGTCACGTCATCACTTAATGACCGGATTCGCTTACTCAACGATTTGACACAGTAAGGGAGGGGGTGAACTCAAATGTGTTGTTAGCAAATTAGCAGAGCGATGCCACTGTGAACTGAGGAGCTATTGTCTTGATGTGAGTTTTCTACTCAGGGTTTTTTCTTCCAGTTCAGAGCAGAAATGTTTCTGTTAGGAAACTGGCTGTTGTCCCACCCCCCCCAAACACAATTTTAATTATAAGCTAGATATATTTCTACTAATGAAATTAGTTTGCTAACAGCAACAGGGATGAGTCAGTGAATGAGTCAGTTGGGCTTGTTTACGAGTCAGTAAAGTGATTCTCGAGTATTGAACGATTCATTCATGATTCACACATCACTACTTGAGAGTGCTGTATGTATGTGCATCCGTCAAGAGCCTGTTTCAGCAGCCTCCGTGGGCGCTGCCTCTCCCCTGGTATTCCCCTGGTATCCCCTTAGCTGGCCCTTAGCTTTCCCTTTGGTTGGTCTCCCTTCCCCGGCTTATCGCCTCGAAAAACAGCCATATTCGCCGGTCAGACCACGCTGTGCAGCTGCCGGTGTTCTGGGAATCCATCAAAACTGGCAAACCATCCTACCCGTTCTTTCTGCGCATGCGCAAAACACGAAATTAAGTGGCAAACCGTCCTACCTTTGTGAATATTAGCTAGAAAAATACTCTGACGGGTAAAATTAAGTGCCAAACCATCCTACCTTTGCGCAAAACACGAAATTAAGTGGTAAAGTATTACCTAGAAGCATACTTTAACAGCTAAAATTAAGTGGCAAATCATCCTACCTTTGTTAATAAAAGCTAGAAACATACGCTGACGAGTAAAATTAAGTGCCAAACCATGCTACCTTTGTGAATTTTACCTACAAGCATACTTTAACGGGTAAAATGAAGTGGCAAACCGTCCTGGCTTTATGAATATGAGCTACAAGCATACTCTGATGGGCAAAGTTAAGTGGCTAACCGTCATACATACTTAAATTTGTGCTGGAATTACTCTGTGACTGCAGAAATGTGCATAAACTACTTACGGTAGGATGTTTTGCCAAAGTAGGATGGTTTGTCACAGTGGCTAGGTGAGCAAACACAGCAGGGGCACGGCTTCAGCGTTCATGCATACGCTGTCGCCTGGGTACTTTGCAGTAGGGCTGGGTATCGTCACTGATTTCTAGAATCGATTCGATTCCGATTCACAAGGTCCCGAATCGATTCGATCCACGATTCGATTCGATTTAAATCTGGGAAATTTTGCCTCAGACAGTCAGAAATATTATAATTCAGATCAGTACATTTACATATTTTTGTATCTATAAAAAGGAAGCTGACACTTTCCAGACTTTATCAAAGGTGTGAGCATCACAGCAGATGCCTTTGTGTCAAAGTAGCTGAAGATAAAACACAGAAAAACATGGTGATTTTCCTGGCCTGGGATTTTATAAAAATATTCTGCAGTACATCAAAAACGAAAGAAAACCATTAATCAACATATGAACATATGAAGTTACAGCGGTTTTATTAGAGACACGGCTAAGCGTTTTGCATTTTGCATAATTTTAAAAAGTTTACATTTGTTCAGTAGCCTATTGAACAGCAGAAATTAGGTTTTCTTTTCGGAAGTAAGTAGGTGTTGCGCTCTAAAAGAAGTTATAAAACGTACATTTTTCTGAATTGTTGGAAAAATCTTTAAAGACTATTCTTATTTAATTGTGTTTTGTTTTTGAACACATTTCTAGTTAATTTTTGTAGTTTGCTGGCTCCAGGAGGTCAGAGTTCAGACGTGTGATGTCATCAGTAAGCGCAGAAAAAAACAGTGTCTGAGACGTGAGGAAACGATGTTTTGCTGATGATACACTATGCTTCCTGTAAACTCCAAACCTGAACTGAGGAGAATAAAGTTGCAAAAAAGGAGAATGGAGTCATGTCTCTCTGAGGGGGCAACATAATCTTGGTGTTTCCGCCCGGTTTGGAGTTTATACCGCAAAGAAGGACGAGCTACAGGTGACTAGCCTCGCTCACTACCCCCCACCTGAACTCGTATGGCAGTGCCATCCCTCCGAGAAAAGGCAGTGAAGGTAAAAGTTTTTCGTCATGTCTAAAGTACAGTAGATGTCTCCTGATTGGGAGCAACTTCTTGAGGAGATAGAGGAAAAGTTACTTACACTGCTAGCACCGGATTTGAATGAGATTTGTGCTGCCCTCAGTTTAGCCGTGGATGAAAGTGAAAAAGACTTACCTCGTAAACTGAGGCGGCGTATTCTCCAGTACTTAGAGGGAGAGGATGTCACTGCACGAGAAGATGAAGGAATGTCTTTGTTGTTGGAATTAGATGACAAAATTAATGAAGTGAAGCAAAAGAGATGCGAAAGTAATGCCCCGTTTCTCATCTGAAGGCCTTTTGTACACTCACTGTACCGACGGGATCTGAAAATAATGGGACAAATTGGAGAACCAAACCAAAAGGACAAATTAACATACACTAGCTTGGAAAGACAAATCCAGAGGGCATTGAAGAGGGGATATGATGAAGGAGAAATTGTTGAAGCCATCATTCAAGCTATAACCCCAGGAACAAAACTGAAAAGCTACCTTGAGAGTAGAGTAGACTTTGCAAGCTCTCAGGCAAATATTACGGACTCATTACATTGAGAAAGATGCCACAGAGTTGTATCATTCGCTCACACATGCTGTACAGGAGCCAAAAGAAACTCCAATCCAGTTTTTGATGCGAGCAATGGATTTGAGACAACAACTTGTTCTTGCTTCAGAGAGAGTTAAGTCTGGTTTAAAGTACAGTTCGGAGCTCATCCAAAATCAGTTTCTCCAGACAGTACTCACTGGCCTCCATGATGACACCATCCGAGCTGATGTGAAGCTATATCTGCAAAATCCTAAAATCACAGATGAGGTTCTTCTGGAAAAAATGACAGCGGCATACAGTCCGGAAATGGAAAGAAAGAATAAGCTGTCAGCTGCATCAAGAGCAAAGATGATCAAAGTTGCAGCAGTAAGTGGGGAAGATCAAGAGGTGGAGAAAGAAAGCAGTATGCACACATCAGACAGTAAGAACAAGCAAGGTGGAGTGGTCAAACGAGACACATTAATGGATAAAGTTGATGAAGGCAACAAGGCCATATGTGAGGCTCTGCAGAACCTCACCACTCACATTGCCAGCCTCTAGCAGACCATTAAGCCTCAGCACATGAGAATGGCCGAACCACCTGACCGGAAATACCAATCACAGCCTAGGAGCACAAACGTTAGACAGTGCCAGCAGTGTCAATCATCCAATACAGGAAACAAATGTGACCACTGTTACAAATGTGAATGAATGTGTGGCAGTACGGAACACTGGGCAGCAGGTTGTCGTAGGAAAAAGCGCTCAGCTAATTAAAGTAAGATCGAAATCATACTTAACCCTGAAGGGGAGAAGCACCAAACCGACCCATTCAGCCTCAAAGCACCCCTCACTGGTAAACAACAACAAATGGCGAAGCTGGTAGGCAAAAGATGCCAGGTCTATGGCTTCTTAGGAGGTGTGGACACCACAATATTGTGGGATACCGGCTCACAAGTATCGATAGTGGGGACGAACTGGAGAAAGAAACACCTGCCTGATGCTGAAATGAGGTCAGTGGAAGACTGAGTTCAGCCTGTCCAAAAATGCTGTGGCTGGGATGACCAACAGGCCCGTCCAAGTTCCAATCCTAGTCGCCAGTGGTGACATTGAATGCCCCATCATCGGCTTTAATGTGATAGAAGAATTAGCTTTGAGAGATGACACCAGTGAAGACTGTATTCAGCTCCCCTCAGAAGGTGATGCTAAAGTTGCAGTGACTGTGGATAATATGACTGACCATGATATCACCCTCTGTGGTCGCACTACACTGGGGTGGCTGCACAATGTTGATGCTATCTACATGCCACAGCTAAAATGTATGGAGGGTGAGCTTTCTAAGACATCAGACGGTAGTACTTCCTTACCCACAGTGCAGTCCAGTCAGACAACAAAAACTGAGCCCTGGGACCCACCAGTGGATTTGAGCCATCTGACAAGTGACCAACAGCAGCAGGTAAAACAGATGCTGAGGGAGGAATGCAATGTTTTTGCAAAAGATGACTGGGACACGGGATGCATTAAAGATCAAGAGCTGGAGATACAGCTAAAAGACAAATTGCCTGTGCAAAAGACATATAATGCAATCCCCAGACACCTTTATCAGGAGGTAAAAGCACACATACAAGACTTACTCAATCGGGGCTGGATCCAAAAATCTTGTTCTTCATATTCTTCGCCTGTGGTATGCGTCAGGAAGAAAGATGGTGGCCTTCGCTTGTGTGTAGACTATAGGCTCCTGAATGCAAAGACACTGCCCGAGAGACATCCCATCCGAGAATACAGGAGATCCTGGAAAACCTTGGGGCAACTCCTGGTTCACAGTATTGGACCAGGGAAAGGCTTATCACCAGGGTTTCATGAGTGAGAACAGCAGACCCTGTACTGCATTTATAACACCATGGGGACTCTATGAGTGGGTGAGGGTCCCATTTGGCCTTACTAATGCCCCAGCAGCATTCCAGCGCTACTTGGAGGGATGCCTGGGAGACCTCAGGGATGAAATGTGTGTCCCATATTTGGATGATGTACTCGTCTTTAGCTCAAGCTTCGAACAACACATCCAAAATGTGAGGAGAGTGCTACAGCGACAAAGAGAATGTGGTATCAAATTAAGGCCACAGAAGTGTGACTTTTTCAAACGTGAAGTCTGCTGTATAGGGCGAGTGGTTTCAGCAGAGGGATACAAGATGAACCCCAAAGAAGTTGAAGCAGTGCAAGCACTGAAACAGGAGAAACCATCGACCGTGAGAGAGGTGAGAAAGTTAATGGGTTTCCTTAGCTACTACAAGGAAACCCCTACATACAGGACTTCTCAAGGACAGCCAACCCTCTCTATGAACTCTTAGCAAAGCCTAAGTCTGAACTCAAGCAGCGTGGAAAGAGTAGGGAGTGCCACCGCAAATCTGCCCAGCTGCCACCATCCCATCCAATCCAGTGGATGACAGTTCACCAAGAGACATTGGACAAAATAGTAAACCAGCTGAAAAACCCACCAATCATGGCATATTCAGATCTAGAGAAGCCATTTGTTCTTCATGTAGATGCCTCTGAGGATGGTTTGGATGCAGTCTTGTACCAGCGTCAAGGGACTGCCCTGAGAGTCATAGGCTATGGATCATGGACACTGACAGCTGCAGAAAAAAACTACAAGCTACATTCAGGCAAGCTGGAATTCCTGGCACTGAAATGGGCCATAACAGAACGCTTTCGTGATTATCTGTTTCATGCGCCTCATTTTTCTGTGTACAGTGACAATAACCCACTGACATACGTCATGAAGTCAGCGAAACTTAATGCAGCTGGACACCGCTGGGTGGCGGAGTTGGCAGATTATCGGTTCACTCTTAAGTACAGGCCAGGGGCAGCGAATCGAGATGCAGATTTCTTATCAAGAAGAGGAAAGCCCATTGAAGACATCATGCAGGAATGCACAGAGGAATGTCAGCAAGATGCCATTGAATGTATTGGGAAAGCCCTAGAGAGAGCGAAAACAGGAGAAATGAACTGGATCTCAGCTGTCACCTGTAATGTCAACACGCTGCCAGAGGGATGCATCGTCTCAGAACCAATTTAGCCATTTGCAGTTGATGACATCAGAGACTCCCAGGATGCAGACATAGCCATAAACCAAGTTTTGTCCCTGAAAAGAACACATACCTACCTGAAGCATAAAGAAAAGATGGCGGAGAGTGAGGCAGTTAGGTACCTTCTTCGGCAGTGGCCCCATTTCCAGATTGATGGAGATGGCATTCTGAGGCGTCAGACCACCAGGAGAAAGCAGTTAGTTGTTCCTGACTCATTAAAGCCCATGGTCTATAAACATCTACATGAGAAGATGGGACATTTAGGAGCAGACAGGATGGTTGCTCTCGCCAGGGAGCACTTCTTCTGGCCTAAAATGAGGCAGGAAATGGAGCACTATGTCACTCAGGTGTGTTGCTGTATAAAGAAGAAGAAGCCTAACAGAATAACCAGAACAAGAATACATACTCGTAGTTGTGGATCATTTCACCAAATATGCCCAGGCATATGCGACAAGGGACAAGTCTGGGAAGACTGCGGCAAGAAAGCTCTTTGATGACTTTATCATGCGCTTCAGTTTCCCCATCCAAAATACACCATGACCAGGGGAAAGAATTTGAGAACAATCTTTTCCGCAAGCTTCAAGGCTACTGTGGTATCAGCCATTCTCGTACCTCCCCGTACCACCCACAGGCCAATCCTGCAGAGCGCTTCAATAGGACACTCCTAGGTATGCTCCGGACACTTGATGAAAATCAGAAGTCAAGATGGAAAGACCATTTGAACAAAGTAGTTCATGCCTACAACTCGACTGTGCACGAAGCAACAGGATTTTCTCCATTATTCCTTCTCTTTGGCTGTGAACCAACCTTGCCTATTGACCTGCTCTTCCCAAAAAGAGAAGAAGAGAAGAGTCGATCGCACATTGGCTATGCAGAGAAATGGAGAGGAGTTATGCAAGAGGCCTATGCAATTGCGAGGCAGAACATGAGAAAGAGTGCAAGAAGGGGACAGAAAAACTACAATCAACGTGCATGGAGCTCTATGCTTCAGCCAGGTGACCATGTCTTGGTGAGAAATCTCACACCCAGAGGAGATCCTGGGAAACTGCGCAGCTATTGAGAGGATATGATTCATATCATCACCAAAAGGAAAGGTCCGGATAGTCCAGTGTAGAGCAGGGCGATATGGCCAAAAATATTTATCACGATATATATTTGAAAATTTGCGATAACGATATAACTGACGATATAATTGATGCGAGACAAAATACAACTCCACAACATTACTAGCGCAAAAAGACAACCTTCCATTTATTTTCACTTAAACAAGAAGCTGGTTTTTATGTACATTAAAGCTTTATAAAAATTTAACAGTGCAAATGCAAATTCCTTGCTGAAAGTTTAACCAAAAGGCATTTCCAGTAGAAATGGGCTGACATATCCTGAGCATAACCATGTATAATATCCACTGAAGTTAAAAAAAAGGTGGTTTGCAACATTAAACTGCAGTGTGCAGTACGTATTTTTCGGACCATAAGGTACACGGGATTATAAGGCACATTAAGCGAAACAAAGCAGTCAGATAAATCAAACTTTATTAAACTCATTCTTCTTGCTTCCTCCACTTCTGTACCATCGATTCATTAATGCAAATTGATGAGGCGACTTTTGTTGTGATTTGGCACTATATAAATAAAATTGAATTGAATTGAATTCTCTGGCAGCTGCTCTATTCCCATGTTGTTGCAGTATATTAATGACTAACCTTGTATTGTGGATGGATTATCTCAGTTGTTCTCCTGACTGAAGTTTGGTCCGTTTACAGCATCCTGCCATGCGATTGCATTTGTCTCTAACTATCAGGAACTTTAACGTTACCTTTTATAAGTGGAAAAGTGTTAGTGTTCATCCTCCAGCTTCACTGTTTATGTTATGCTAACATAGCTGTGTCGCTAGCGATCACGTAGCACATCATTATATACCAGCTAGCCCAACTTCAGTAACCCTACAAACGTCACTGCTGTTTAGTTTCCTGTCTTCATTTATGTTGGAAGTGATAGCAGAGCTATACGTTTGAATTTTTTCAGAAATCTCTCAGTCAGAACATGCAATATCATGCTTAGGTAACTAGCGAAACTAGCGAGCTAACTTCCGCTAGCTTCCTGCTAACTTCTAACTCCATAATGTAATACATTTTGTTTTCATGGATGCCTGGAAGTTAAACTTCATAGTTACACCTGGTAAAGCAGAAATGCTGATCGTTTTATTAAAGATGAAAGAATTTAGACAGTTTTTAACTCTCAGTGATGCTGCAGTGTTCGTTTGACCTGAAGAATACGGTGTTTAGGACCCAGATTACTCCCAGATTTAAGAGCATCTTAGTCCGACAAATACGACAATAACGACGGCCGCTTGCATGTTCTGCAAAAAAATGTGCTTTGTCGTGTATCTGACGGACAAACACCAAACCAGTTCCACATCACTGAAGTTGCACCATTTTTACAAACCAATTCTGGTTCATCTGTTTCACTCAACAATCGGCCATGTGCGTATGAAAACAAAGGCACTGCGCATGCGCGTTTTACTCATTCTATCGCGATATTTCATTTTCCTATCGTTGCCTAACATTATACCGGTATTATGTTACACATACACTGGCCCAGCCCTAGTCCAGTGTATGTGGTTGAGCCATTGCAGGGGACAGGAAGAAGACGAGTGTTACACCGTAACCTACTGTTGCCGTGTCCTTACCTGGTTGACGAGTCTGGGGTGTGCGAAAGCAGCCTGAAAGACAAAAGCCGTGGAAACAAACAGAGACAGTCAGCAAGAAGACATCATCAGACCAAGCCCGATACTGACCAAACAGACACAGGCAGTTCTAGTGAAGACGACTGTCACATGTGGACAGCACTCAGATATGCCGATCTACCCCTCAACCCAGAAGCAGAGGATTTCTGCCCCCGGAGTGAAACACTCGGAGAGAAGTCTGAGCCTGCTTTCAGAGCAGAGGGGCATCCTGAAGAGGAACAGGTGGAGGAGAGACGCAGTTTGGAGGAGGAGGTTGAAGCTCCAGCTGTTGGACCCGAGAGTGAGCAGAGCGATGCTGAGACATGGAGGCACAAGCCAAAGAGAATGAGACAGCCCCGGCGTGTCTACACATATGAAAAACTAGGCCAGCCAACCGTCCAGCAATGGAGCACATGCCCTGTCAGCGTGAACAGCCCTTCAAGTGCCATCCATCATTCCTCTGTCCCACCATCATTCATGTATCCTTTACAGTATGAATAGATAAAACAGAAAACACAGAGTCAATTTCACAAGAGAGTTTAATCTAAGCGTAACATTACAGTTGCAGTTCATGTTGATGTGGTATTGACACATGTTACAGTTAAAAAAAAAACAGGTACTCTGAGCATCATTACTATTATAAATTGAGAAAAGGTTTATCATTCTAGCGTCAAAGAGCTAAGACGTGGGTACAATATGGGTTTAATGAACTCATGGTTTTGAAGTGTGTAATCACATGATGTTGGGGTGTAAATGGTAATTTCCTTTTCCCACTGTGAAGATTCGGCGGGCCCACCAATACCCTGAGGGATAACCCACCCTTCAGTACAAAAGGACTATGAACATTTAGTTTTGTATCGTGACCATGAGAGACTTGTCCTGAGATACTAAGAGATGGTATAGCCTCTCATCCAGTAATGTGTAATATGTGTGGAAATATTTGTTTGCTCACTCATCTTCGGTTAAATGTTCTATTTTTGGTAAATTGTCAAAGATTAGAAAGAAAATGTGTGGCAACATTTTTCTTTTGTGGGGGAGGGTGTTGCGCTCTAAAAGTAGTTATAAAACGTACATTTTTCTGAATGATTGGAAAAATCTTTAAAGACTATTCTTATTTAATTGTGTTTTGTTTTTGGACACATTTCTAGTTAATTTTCATAGTTTACTGGCTCCAGGAGGTCAGAGTTCAGACGTGTGATGTCATCAGTAAGCGCAGAAAAAAAACAGTGTCTGAGACGTGAGGAAGCGATGTTTTGCTGATGATACGCTATGCTTCCTGTAAACTCCAAACCTGAACTGAGGAGAATAAAGTTGCAAAAAAAGGAGAATGGAGTCATGTCTCTCTGAGGGTGCAACATAAAAGGGAAAAAAACAGCGGCCGACAGCGCTGTAAACAACGGTAGACTTGTGCGTAACAAGCAAGCGAATAATGCACAAAACAGATTTTTAGACGGGAAGCTGTTCTTGAAGTATACAGAGAAAGCGAGAGAGAGAGCTGTGCATGAAGTGTGGTGGAAGCAAAACAGCAAAAGTCAGAGGGAATTCATGACGATGTTTTTGTGAAGCGTAGTTTGGATCTTCTTTTACTGCTGGTTCGGTCAATAATGTTTGGAGAGAGATAAAACTAACAGCTTTAGAATCACCGCAAAAAGGGCGTAAACACAAAGCGCGGACCCGCTGAAACATCGGAATCAGCGAGCTGTCGGCTTTCAGCCTCGACCGTGACTGTGCCGCCGGGTGAGAAAGGCGGCATCTCACTGATTCTGATCCGTCGGGGGGTCCAAGCTTTGTGTTTACATCTTTGTGCAGAATCTGTGTACTTGCTCTCATTTACTGTTTTAGCTGTTTGGTGGTTCTTGAAATTTTGTGAGGTTTAACCTGAGATTCTGGCATTTCGGGCAAAATAAATTAATATTAAAAAAATCGATTCAGGATTTTAATGAATCGATATCACGTTATCCAAGCCAGAATCGATTTTAATCGATAAATCCATTATCAAAACCCACCCCTACTTTGCAGCTCGGCTGGGATGTATGTAAACACAGAGGGGATACAGCTTCAGCGTTCCAAGTGTTCGCTGTCGCCCTGCTTAAGACTGTGGGGAATAAACAGTGAAAGGGGAATTCAGGTTGTGGCTGGTGCCGGCCACCTGTTAGTACGTCTTGGTTAGCATGTGGCCCTGCCCCTTTGCTTGGTAGCAGAAGTATGGCAGCCCACACGTCCCAAACATGTCTGTGTATGGCATTTTTGCCTTTTGACAATAGGCACAAGCAGTGTTGCTGTGCCTGAGCGAAAAGGGAAATAAATAACTAAACTATAACAGCCCCAGGGCTTGCAAAATTTCAAAATCCCTGGTAGCCCTTTGGGCAGGGACTCTTCAGTTTTTGGTAGCCCAAAATAAATTTAAGTAGCCCGAATAAAAAAGAGAGCAATTTTTTGATTGATGTTTTGTTTCCTGTTTTGTTTCCGTTACAATATTATACATTAAAGTATAATATTGTAACAAAAACAAAACAATCAAAAAATTGTTGAAACACAAATTACAACATTGTATAAAAATTACAATCATCAACTCAAATACTTGGTTCTAATTGAACAGAAATTTCTATGAACTTGTAAGAACTGTAGAACATGAATCAGTCTGTGTCAGATCCTGATTTAGAATTTTCCACTGAAGTCACGGGTTTTTGAAGTTTGCAAAGACTGCTAAATTTTGCCAGTGGTAGTTCACTCTTTGTAACATAGTACGCTGTTCTAATCAGATTTTTCAGGTTTATTTTTAGTATGTTATTTGCAATTGGTGTTTGTTCCGGGAAAGATATTGCAGACTGAGCAATAATGCGTTTCTTGCATTTCTCACGGGTTCTAATGGGGTCCTTTCTTAAAATTACTTGTCCCAGTAACAAAGGCGCTTGTCAACTCAGAAATCGAGGGAAAACCAACAGCACACCCTGCAGAACATTATGTTATTTACACGGGTGCATATAAGTGGTCCGCATGTGCGCATTCGCTGTCAAAATAAAAGACGCGCACCAGATAAGAAGTTTACGGAAGAGGATTAGGGCCACTGAAAAAAAAAAAAAAAAGAATTCTGACTTTAATCTCAGAATTCTGACTTTATTCTCAGAATTCTGAGATTAAAGTCAGAATTCTGACTTTATTCTCAGAATTCTGACTTTAATCTCAGAATTCTGACTTTTTTCTCAGAATTCTGACTTTATTCTCAGAATTCTGACTTTAATCTCAGAATTCTGACTTTATTCTCAGAATTCTGACTTTATTCTCAGAATTCTGACTTTAATCTCAGAATTCTGACTTTTTTTCTCAGAATTCTGACTTTAATCTCAGAATTCTGACTTTTTTCTCAGAATTCTGACTTTAATCTCTCAGAATTCTGACTTTATTCTCAGAATTCTGACTTTTTTCTCAGAATTCTGAGATTAAAGTCAGAATTCTGAGAAAAAAGTCAGAATTCTGACTTTAATCTCAGAATTCTGACTTTTTTTCTCAGAATTCTGACTTTAATCTCAGAATTCTGACTTTATTCTCAGAATTCTGACTTTTTTCTCAGAATTCTGAGATTAAAGTCAGAATTCTGACTTTAATCTCAGAATTTTGAGGTGGGCACCTGCAGGCTTCCACCTTCAGTGACAGCGATGTGTCCAGTTTGGCAGGTGGAGAACTAATTCACTAAATATGGTGGATATAAGTGACTTTTTGCGTGGCCGAGGGGTCCCCGAAGATGCTATTTTATTAATGGAAGAGCAGAAGGTGAGTAACAAAAAAGAGAAATAGTTTGGTGTCTCCTATTTTTACAGGAAAACAGTTATGGTACAGTTACGGTTAGCTGTTAGCATGCTTGTTAGCTTATAATGTTATATAGGAATGAACGTGTTTCACGATGTTACAGTATACTAGGTGAATTGACGTTTTAACTGTTGTTGATCGCAGGATCATCCCAGATGGGTTCGTTGCATTTTATTTTATTGTTCTACTATTTCAGAGTTTTTCAAGGCAGTTAAGCGGAGCTGTGTTACAGATGCTAGCCGCCTGCCAATATCACTGATATATTTGATGTGTACAAGTAAGTTACACTTAGTACAGCGGAGGAGAGAAGCTGTAATGAATGTTTATGCGGATATTTCACTCAGAAAAATGGGTGGCGTTCATACACAGCCACCGACACAGCCCCGGTTGTTGTTCTGACGGTGGCCGACTGACGATCCCCTCACAACATGTTAGCTAACACAAACTAATGTAGTGCATGTAACTGTGTATACGTTAGTGGTACAGTGTCGGAAGAAATAAGCAAACTGTTAACTGTTTATAATGTCAGAATGACATCATCGTTCTCCTGCACTGTGTCAGCTCAAGAAGGAAATCATATCTTATACTCTGAGCTGCCCAGTGCACTTAACGCCTACGTGTGAAAATGGTAGGCTACACTACAGTTAACTACCGGTAAAAATAAACTTAATACGGTTGTAACAAGTGTCACCTGGCAGTTTGTTGCTTTCTGCCAGGTGATTGGCTGAAGAGCTGTGAAAAGGTAGTGGGTGTGTGGGGTGAAGTGAGCGCTCTTCTGCGGAAAAAACCAGAGGCAATTAATTCACTCAGGTGCGAGTGGGTATACTGTCGGTAAGAGACTTTTGCCATTTTTGTTTGGATCGTTTGCTATTGCATGTGCCTATTTTTAATGTGTCATTGGACTTTTTTAGTGTGACCACGAATTTTAATAGAAGAATTGATCAAGCCCTAGATCGACTGCGCGCAGGGAAACTGATCAATATTATAGGTATATTGAGTGTTTGTTTTAGCTTCATGATTTTGAATGGTTTCATAAAATTGCTATTTTATTGGGTAATATTTTAATTGATAATGTTGTTTGTTTTTCAGCTGTGCTGTCTCTGCTGTCCTTTTTTCGTTCTTTTGATTGATTTGTAATTTTGTTTTGGTTAGTCCGTCCAGCCGTAAAGGCGGTTATTGATTTTTAAGTTGTGTAAGGGCGGACTAACCTCCCTTTTGTTTTTTTGTTTAATTGTTTGTGCCACTTCCCTTTTTCTCCCAGATCACAGGCCATACATAGCACTGATTCCCAGCTGCGCTGAGACCCGAATTGTTTGCAGTGTGTGCCACGATTGCAGTGTCGCTAAGCGGGGTGTGACGGGTTGCAGTGTTGTTATTTTCGCACAGTTTGTGTGGTAAGTCTCATGTGCAGCTGGGATATCAGCAGGATGTGTTGTAAGTCCTGTCTGGAAATGACTGGGAATTATTATGTCTAACTTATGTAATAAATAAACGATCAATTTATTTCTTTGCCCCGTTTACTCATCCCTTGTCCTCGGTTACACAGTATTTGATTTTTTTTTTATAGAACAATAAAATAAAAAGTGCTGGCTGAGGAGCGCTGCCGGGTTGAACTTTGACCTCGGAGTGACGTGACGTTTGTTCGCACAACCAATAGAAGTGCAGAAAGTCGCAAATCAGGCATATTGTTCGCATAAACACAAAAATAAATAAATAAATAACGAAACAATCCCGATATTGTGCCAAAGACTGATTTACAATGTTACTTTGTGTTCTATGTGTAATACCTTTGCTTAAATGACTAAATGGACTGTGTATTTATGACTCTGCGTTACAGTCCTGCATACATAAGTAACATTCATATGTACAGATAAAAATGTACAGAGATATGTACACAAGCGTGTACACAAAAGTCTACTGCTGATCGAGCTGCTCAGTGGTCGTACAGTCTCATGCAGAGAGCGTGGAGGTGTTGTCCGTTGCCATTCCACCACTCCAGCAGACCACAACATAAAAGACAGCAGACGCCACCACAGTGTCGTAGAACATCATTAGAAGACGTACTACCTACATCATAACCAATCAAGTCCTGCTTTTTTTAAATACAGAAGAGGATTTATTATTTACTGAAAGGCTATGCCTTAGTTTGCTTCTTTCATTATTGTGTTTCGCCCTGCATAAAATAGATAGCTTTTCTGACAACTACAGTCAGTACTCTCCTACTGGCATTAGCAGTGACCTAAGAGCCTTAACCGTAATATTGCTTTGCAGTGTAAATGTTGCAGAAAATGATTAATGATTGTCTTTTCTTTCTTCTTGTGTGCAGATTGACTGTGACGTCATAGCACTGATGGATGACGCAACTTTGGCAAACTACATTCCCTCGTACGGAGACCGAATTGCCGTCTTCAATTTCTGCAAAAGCAAGCAACCACTGTCAAAAAGAAAACTAGGACTTCTGCAAAAAGTTCACCTCTCAAAGTGAGAGAAACAGTGGCTGACATGTCAGATTTGGATGACTTAATAAGACTGTATTTCAGACTTTCTTTCAGTAACAAAGAAATACTCTCAATTTTAGCACATAGTCATCAGACAATTATAAGTGTTCGAACTCTAAAGAGAATTTGTAAAAGACTTGGGCTTTTTAGAAGGAAGAATCAATCAAACTTGGAGGAAGTGCTAGCCTTTGTCCAACAAGAGATCATGACAAATGGACAGATGCAAGGTTATTGTTGGCTACATCTACGTGCAATTCAACATGGATTTGTGGTGTCACAAGATACTGTAAGATGCATAATCAAATTGCTTGACCCTCAAGGTGTGGAACTGAGACGAGCTCGACGGTTGAGAAGACGACAGTACAGCTGCAGAGGGCCAAATGCTCTCTGGCACATGGATGGCTATGACAAGTTGAAACCATATGGTATTGCTATCAGTGGCTGCATAGATGGTTTTAGCCGCTATGTTTTATGGATGTAGGTTTATACCACAAACAATGACCCTAAATTGATTGCAAGTTATTTTCTGAAAACAGTTTCATGCATCAGTGGATGTCCAGAAAGGTTACGTGCTGACCGAGGTACCGAAAATGGTTGTGTCGAACAAATGCAGATGTTTTTACGGAGAAACGACACAGACAGTTTTGCAGGTGAGAAAAGTTTCCTTTACGGAAGAGGTACGGCCAACCAATGTATAGAAGGATGGTGGGCTACCCTACGCAAACAGAGTGCACAATTTTGGATGAACTTATTTCAAACTTTTCAGGATGATGGCCACTTCACAGGGGATTTTTTGGACAAAAGTCTTATCCAATTCTGCTTTCTCAATCTTATTCAGGTAAAAGCATGTGCTCATGCTATGTAATGTCTTAGCTGCATAAATAGAAAATATAAATATGGTTAGAACATTTTTTTTCTTTAAATTAAATATGAATTTTATTTCCATTTTAATATGTCTTGATGCATGCTCAATCAGCCAGGTAAGGAATGTTTTTTGACAGAACATTTCTCACACTGAAAACGCTACATCCAGATGAACAGAATCAACTTTTTGGGATTCCATTTTAATACTTTGATGGAATTGTATTCATGTTATCAGTGGAAGTAACTGCACCTTTCTCAGCACAGGTGCATGGAGCATTTTTTTTTTTTTATTGCCACATGGTTTAAATTACTATGGAGTCTGTTACCTAGTGGTCCTTTGGGCATGGTTTCAGAAAGCAATCCTATCATTTGGTTAATTCTCTATTGAAAATATATTGTAGAATCATTGCACACTGAGTATAAAGTGTTGGGCTATCTATTCAACAGCAGAATCATGCAGCACCATTCTGTGTCCATGTGCTGTTTAGTGAAAGTGCTCTTTTGTTGTTGCTGCTTGGTTTTACATTAATTAGAGGTCAGTTTCTATGTCTGTTGATTAATGAGTTAATAAGCCTCAACTTTGGCTAAATCTACTGGTACATGGTCTGTTTCATATACCGGTACTTATATTGTGTTGTTTTTCATGTAGGATGAACTTGATGAAGTTGTGAACACATGGAACTCGCACAAAATCCGGCCAAGTGGTAGTGCAGCATCGGGTCGACCAGTAGTAATGTACTCATTTCCAGAGCTGCACAGTGCTGAGGATAGACTGAAGCCTATTTCTATGGAGGATATCACTTTGTGTATGGAAGAGTGTAGCCCAAAAGGTCAACACCCCTGTGATGAAACAGTCTTTGAACTGTGTTGTCTGCTTATGGTAGAAAATGAATGGGATGCCCCAGGAGATCCACTTGGTGCTGCGGATCTGTATATTAGGTTAAGAGAAGAAATACTGCAAAGTATTTAAGGAACTTCAGTGTGTAAATGTACAAATAAATACAAAATATTTCTCTTTATCTTGATAACGTGATTTGATAGTAGGTGCCATGTCTTACAGGTACCTTTTATGCAGGTATTTCTGCACTGCATTAAATGAAAGACATCTTTTAGGTGTGACCGAACATGCCATTTTTCAGGTCATTCTCTCAGAATATTGCTGTTTATTTCTGCTGTAATGTAAATTCAGAGTGCTGATAGGAGGTCAGCACCAACTAGTATCATTTTATGTTGATCATAGTAATAAATACAGTTTGGTTGGTATCTCCCCCCCCCCCCAATTTGATTGTTTTTCTACATTCACACTACCATTAAACAGAAATGTTTATATATTACTTGAAAAAGCTGAATATTGTGATATTATCAATCAGTTATGAAACACATGTCAATCCTTTTAAAAGGCCATACATTAAACTGCATTTACAAATGTTATATTTTTGATTGAATCATAAGTGGTGTAAACCTGCCTACCAGTAAATTGCAATATAAATTTCTGTGTTTTGTTGCCAGACATGTGCATAGTATATAAAATATAAACTGACCAGCTCCCTGCTCATTGTTTTCTGTATCAACCTTTACTCTTAATATTCATGGCTGGAAACCCAGGCACCAGCATATGATATGCTAAGTGCCCGGGTTATCTGTGGTATGTTTCAGCAAACCATAGTAGCATTAACAATTCTAGGTCTTGACAACAGCATGTTTCTATAAACGTATCATTGTTAATATTTAAAGTCGTTATGCCTTTTGGGGAGCTTTTAGTGCAATTATATTAAAGCAAAGCTATTATAATCATTTACCCATATGAAGATCCATCACTTAATTATTAATGTATTTCACTTCTGTTAGTTGTAAGATATTTTAGCTGGTTTTCATGTAAAATGACCATGAATCATTGCTATACTGATTCAGTGTTAGCTGTTGTATACAAGGCTCCTTCATGATATGAATCCTAAAATTATAAGAAACATACCAAAAATATTTAGACTTTTATTTGTAGTATCCCAGCAACAATGCAACAAAACAGTTCCTACAAGTGGAACCAAGTTATTGTCCCATTAAGTGCAACATGTTTTACATTTATATTTGTGTATCTTTATGAAATATTTGAAATTAAAAATAAATGGTATTCTTCCATGTTACTGAGCTCATGTGTGGCAGTCTCTTGAATTCTGGCATGTTCAAATAGATATGGAGTTTGATGAACATATTCAAAACAACAATACAAATGTACTGTGTACAGTAACATTTTATTGGAAAAAGTTTACAAGAAACCTGTTCTTGCCAATGCCAATAACATGGCTAAAACTCATAACCGTATAAGCTGCCCTGTAACAAGAATGACTCAACTTTTAAAACAAACTTATAGATCTCATACAGTCTTGTTATGCATCAGTATACATCAGTGACTTACTGTAAAGACCATGAACACTGGCTATTGTAGTATCACATATTCCTTAAGTGTCATCTATGGTATAGAAATAAAAACAAGTGTGAATGACTGAGAACATACATGCATACAAATAAAAATGCATAATTTCTGGCAGTAACAAGACATTTTTTCAGGTGTTAAGATTAATACTATATCTGAGAACATGACAATTTGGCATTACAAAAGGATGCCTGAATAATCACAGTACTTGACCACTGCACTGAAGTGTACAGTGTTTATTTATGATCTCAGTAATCAATAACCATCTTCAAAACAGACTGAATCCTTTAAGCAGCTTGAATCAATTTGATGGATGAATAACAGGTATGCTTAGAAACAACATGACATTAAGAAAATACTGGAATTTTAAAAAATATTTTCACCAACTTTATATGGAACCTTTGTAATCAACAACAAATGCCAAACTTTGATACCTTAACCTACCTTAACTAAAAAATTGCATATACTGTAAAGCAAAATGTTTTCAGACATGACAAATGCTAAAGTATAAAATTGTACTTATTCCTTTTACAATACAGTGTTGCATAACAGCATTACTTTTACGTTATAACTATGTTCAGTTTTAGCCCTGACCTAATAAGAAAATACCATCTGAATGAATTAGTCTTTCTACTAATTACTTACAAAAGTATTTGACTGTGCTGAGCTCTCTCAAAATACATAAAAATACATATTCCTAACATCTCTTTACAGTTATGCTCTAGTGTGCATGAGCAGTTCAAATGTAGCGCATTGCTGTGAGAGTCTAAACAATGTCCATCACCCAGACATTACTTTCAAGAACTGCATTAAATTCAGAACGAAAATCTGGGAAGTTTTCATAGCTGTTAGCTAGCTGCAGAACATTCCCACACGTGCGTCCGACTGGTCTTCTTGTAAACTCTGTCATATCTTGAAATTCCACATAAATACTGTTTGTTACTATAAGGTCAGATCCGGTGCAGAAACGCATAAATTTCTGAAGTTTAATGTTATCCAGCTCTCTGATGAATCTTTTGAGATGATTTTTCACTTCTTTTTGTTGTGGAATCAAATCCACAGCAAATTTCAGCAGCTGGCACACTTTTTTTGAAGTTGGTTGCAGTTCAGAGAATAACTTGGTCAGTCCCTCCGGACTGAGGGAGATATGGGGGTCGATGATCTCCCGCCAGCAGTCAATAACAAACATTGGTTTTTGGACAAGCTCTTTGTGTGCTATTTCATCAAGGATTGTAGGAAGAGTCTCAGCAGTGATTCTTTTTCTACAGCCATAACTGTCAAGAACTTCCACAAGATCATCCAAGTCAACTGCAGAGAAATCTTTTACTGCTTCCATCAAAACATCACATTCTTGGCTGCTGACAAACTGTAGAAAGTGTGCTTTAAGATCACTGTAAACACCACTGAAAAGCACTTGTTCCAGAAAAGGGATTGCAAGTTTATTTGGAAAATACTGACATTCTTGGTAACCTTTCAGGAGTATTCGCCCAACTGCCTTCCATTTTTCAGCAGGAAAATCATGGCGAATGAATGGCACTTTAAACGGTTGCACCTAGGGTGCATCGCTCATAAAATTCATGCCAGAAGCATGTGAGTACATCTCTTAGTATTCCTGATCCAGTGCCTGGTTCTTCTGTGTTGTCTGGAAGTATGCGCTTCACATTCAGTGTTTTGGTCAAAATCTCCTCATCAGAGAAAGCAGTAATCATGTCATGTAAAGTGTCAGTATGACGTATGGTGATTGTTATTATGTTCTCTGAATTAGGTGTACTGAGGGGTACAAGAAAACCCTCATAGACTAATGTGTCTTCTGTATCTTCTTCAGCATCAAAAATTGGACCAAAGTAATTTCTGGATCATCTAAAATTTCTGAACCAGCGATGACTTCATCAAAATTACCCCTGACTTCCCCCACTTGCAATGGATTAATATCACTGCCACTGCTTTCTGAGACAAACACCACTTCAGATGTCTCGCTGGCATCTTCTTCAGGATCTTTTGGTTTTGTTGCAATGTAGAAGCGTAACATTGTCAGTCTCGCTGCCTCATACATATTGCCAATAGACTGGCAGGTATCATCAGTAAGGTGGTTCTGTTTAAAGTCCCAAACCTCAAACTCAAAATCTGTTTCACATCCCTTAGGAGATATGCCATTAGGAAAAAAAAGTTTCTTTCCTTCCTGAAGAATATCTTTTAATCCAGCATCAGTGGCCATTTGAATTTTTCTAGTGCCACCTCCCTGCTTCGCTCTCACCTGTTTGGCTATTTTTCCATCACAATGTATCCATCCTATCTCAACATTGCGTGTTGCTTTTGCTTCTTTGTCTGTCTTATTCCTGCATCTGTATGTGAAGTGTTCTCCTTTGGACTTTCTTTTCTGGTTTTCATTTTCTCACGAAGTTTTTGCAGAAGTCCTAGTTTCTTTTTGACAGTGGTTGCTTGCTTTTGCAGAAATTGAAGACGGCAATTCGGTCTCCGTACGAGGGAATGTAGTTTGCCAAAGTTGCGTCATCCATCAGCGCTATGACGTCACAGTCAATCTGCACACAGGAAGAAAGAAAAGACAGTCATTTTCTGCAACATTTACACTGCAAAGCAATATTACAGTTAAGCCTCTTAGGTCACCGCTAATGCCAGTAGGAGAGTATTGACTGTAGTTATCAGAAAAGCTATCTATTTTATGCAGGGCGAAACACAATAATGAAAGAAGCAAACTAAGGCATAGCCTTTCAGTAAATAATAAATCCTCTTCTGTATTTAAAAAAAAGCGGGACTTGATTGGTTATGATGTAGGTAGTACGTCTTCTAAGGATGTTCTACGACACTGTGGTGGCGTCTGCTGTCTTTTATGTTGTGGTCTGCTGGAGTGGTGGAATGGCAGAGAGGGACAGGGGGAAACTTAACAAACTGGTCGGGAGGGCCAGCTTTAGCGGTCTGCTAAAGTCCACTGAGCAGACTGGGGAGGAGAGGATGTTGTCTAAGCTAACATCCACCATGGACAACACCTCCACGCTCTCTGCATGAGACTGTACGACCACTGAGCAGCTCGATCAGCAGTAGACTTTTGTGTACACGCTTGTGTACATATCTCTGTACATTTTTATCTGTACATATGAATGTTACTTATGTATGTAAGACTATAACGCAGAGTCATAAATACACAGTCCATTTAGTCATTTAAGCAAAGGTATTACACATAGAACACAAAGTAACATTGTAAATCAGTCTTTGGCACAATATCGGGATTATTTCGTTATTTATTTATTTATTTTTGTGTTTATGCGAACAATATGCCTGATTTGCGACTTTCTGCACTTCTATTGGTTGTGCGAACAAACGTCACGTCACTCCGAGGTCAAAGTTCAACCCCGGCAGCGCTCCTCAGCCAGCACTTTTATATATAGGACAAAGATGATGTCATCTGACATTATAAACAGTTTGCTCATTTCTTCCGACACTGTACCACTAACGTATACACAGTACAATGCACTACATTAGTTTGTGTTAGCTAACATGTTGTGAGGGGATCGTCAGTCGGACCACCGTCAGAACAACAACCGGGGCTGTAGTCGGTGGCTTGTGTATGAACGCCACCCATTTTTCTGAGTGAAATATCCGCATAAACATTCATTACAGCTTCTCTCCTCCGCTGTACTAAGTGTAACTTACTTGTACAACATCAAAATATATCAGTGATATTGGCAGGCGGCCTAGCATCTGTAAGCTCCGCTTAACTGCCTTGAAAAAACTCTGAAATAGTAGAACAATAAAATAAAATGCAACGAACCCATCTGGGATGATCCTGCGATCAACAACAGTTAAAACGTCAATTCACTAGTATACTGTAACATCGTGAAACCCGTTCATTCCTATATAACATTATAAGCTAACAAGCATGCTAAAAGCTAACCGTAACTGTTTTCCTGTAAAATAGGAGACACCAAACTATTTCTCTTTTTTTGTTACTCACCTTCTGCTCTTCATTAATAAAATAGCATCTTCGGGGACCCCTCGGCCACGCAAAAAGTCACTTATATCCACCATATTTAGTGAATTAGTTCTCCACCTGCCAAACTGGACACATCGCTGTCACGAAGCTGGAAGCCTGCAGGTGCCCACCTCAAAATTCTGAGATTAAAGTCAGAATTCTGAATTCTCAGAATTCTGAGAAAAAGTCAGATTCTGAGATAAAGTCAGAATTCTGATTATCAGAATTCTGAGATAAAGTCAGAATTCTGAGATTAAAGTCAGAATTCTGAGATTAAAGTCAGAATTCTGAGAAAAAGTCAGAATTCTGAGATAAAGTCAGTTCTGAGATTAAAGTCAGAATTCTGAGAAAAAAATCAGAATTCTGAGATTAAAGTCAGAATTCTGAGAAAAAAGTCAGAATTCTGAGATTAAAGTCAGAATTCTGAGAATAAAGTCAGAATTCGAGAGAATTAAAGTCAGAATTCTGAGAAAAAGTCAGAATTCTGAAAAAGTCAGAATTCTGACTTTATTCTCAGAATTCTGAGATTAAGTCAGAAATCTGAGAAAAAAAGTCAGAATTCTGAGCATTAAAGTCAGAATTCTTTTTTTTTTTTTCCCGTGGCACTAATCCTCTTCCGTAGAAGTTGCAACGCCGCGTTTGCGTCCATATAAAGGCACTGCTTTTGTCCGCTGAGTGGGATTTTTCACGGCACATTCTGCCCAAATCTCTGTGCATTCATCATTTGGTTTAAGCAGCTCACCTCCTGCAACCACTTTTTCTGAGATATGCGCTTCTTTTGTGGTTCGGACTCCTTATGACATTCTTGGAGGTGGAGGAACCCAAAGTAATGGCTTAAGGAGCTTGCTTCTTCAACATCTTTAAGAGTTCTAAACAAATGTCTGTCTTCCTCCAGAAATCCTATGTACGCAACACGCATTGCAACTTCTTACTTGTGCGCGGTTTTTTATTTTGACAGCGAAATGCGCACATGCGGACCACTATGTGCACCCCCTGCGTTATTATTAGCTTGTCATATTGCAGCCACAGAAATTATTTTGTCCATGAAACCATAAAGCTGCACTTTCTTTTTGCCTTATAGTCTGATTTTGTCATAACTTTTCCGTTTTGTGGTAAGCTTTTCTTTCGCTGTCACTTTCTTCACCCTGACCTGTCTTATTTGGCTCAGCAGAACTAAAATGTATATCCTGCTGCTTTTACACATGCACTCACATAACGCTCAGCAATTCTCTGCGCGATCAACCTCTCACATGTTTAAGCTTGCTGCGGGAGATTTCACCTTGTCATGTTTGCATAGTAAGCTAACGATTGATAAGACAATGTCAGAGGAATTGGTGCACAAATTATCATCACTCAGCAATCAGTACTGTCGCTCTCTACACACAGTTTGCGCGATTGCAAAGTGAAAGCAAAAAAACAAGCGCAAATTCAAACGCGATTTCAATATGTCACATATTGACAGTGGCTCACCGATGCCAATGACATAATTACCAAGCTACATTTCCGAAAGCATGCAAAAGCATTGACATACGTTTTTTCCTTCCTATGATAGCCCGACGGGCAGGGCTGAGATAGATTTTGGTAGCCCGACTGGAAAAATCGCTAGCCCCGGGATGTCGGGCTAGCGATTTTGCGAGCCCTGAGCCCAGAGCATGCTGTGCTGGCTAGAGAAGTTGACGCTTGCATGGACTGCTTTGTTGCCAGCACGAACTAGGGAGACCATGCTTGTTTTTCTGAAAGCATTTAAATGGCCCGCCCTCCCCATCTCATGCCTCCCAAAAAAAGAAAGCAGGATACTATGGGGACAATGGCTGCCACTGCTGTGGACACCAGATAGGCAGGCCATGGGCTGGGTCCCTTCACACACCTGTTGCTGATTCACTGTTGGCCCCTCCCACAGTGTCCCTCCCATGGCTCCGCCTCTGTGAGGCCTGGGCCGGTGGAGGTTGACGATCAGGTGGCGGATGTTGAAGAAACTTCCATCCTCTCCTCAGGTGTTGCCCACCTGTCAATGGGCTGCCCCCTGCTGGTCCCCAGGCACAGAGTTGGGCGAGATGGGTCCCTTCAGCTCTTGATTGGAGCATGCCGGGTGTGGGAACTAGCCCTTCCTGAGGTCCTATCTAGTAGAGTGGACCTCGAGGTTGATGTCACGCGGCCTCAGCCTACCTCAGGTGCCGCTCCTTCCTGATAGGTCTGGTGGCAGGCAGTTGAGTGCCCCGCCTCCCAGCATTTGACAGCTCCCTGTCCACAGATGGTTGCTGCCATGCTGGCGGGAGTAGGTGTCTTTGGCTCCTCCCCCGATAGCCCCACCCCTGATCCCTTGTTGCCCCCTTCGGGCCTTCCCCGGGGCAGGGCGGCATGCCCTAACAGGGGCATGAGGGTTACTTCCTGTCTGGCGTTGCCCGCCTCTTGCAGGGTTGCGTGGCCAGTGGGGTCCCCACTCAGCGGCTCGGTGAGCTACGCTTCCTCTCCTCACTCCGCTCCTGGGATTCCAGGTTTCCAGGTTTGGGCCCTGGGCTACCCAGGCTCCAGCTGGGGATCCTTGGTGTGTGTGCACACGGGCTCGTCCTAGCCGACTGCCCGTGCTTCTGGCGTTTCCATCGCTCTAACCGCATGCCGTGGGTTTGCGCTTGTCAGACCTCGCTGTGTCTGACACTTTGGCCAGTGAGTGAGAGCTCCCCAGCCTGCTATGCTGGCTCCCTGTCTGGTGCTTTGCCTGTGTGTCATGCTTACACGGCCAGCACGGGAACGCCCAGTGAGCTGGGGATTGTGTCTGACCTCGAGCGTCTCATTTGCGAGTTCACCCTTGAGGCTCCTCTGTCTGCCAAAAAGCACGTAGTGACGGTGCTGGGGGGGGATCTTCGGGTCATCGCCTTGCTCAGCCCCCCACTTCAGCAGGCTAGGCTGCCAGCCCCCACCCTGTCTGTCAACAGCTTGGGGCGGCTTCGGCTTTGAGGATGGACAGGTCACATCCCTAGCTTGTCCTGCTGGCTGTGTTCCCCTGGCGTGTTGCCCGCTTTGCCGGCTTACACGCCAGTTGGACCTCGCTGTGGTGGGTGAGAGTTCTCTAGCCTGTAGCGCCAACTCTCTGTCTGGCATTGCCCGTATGTCGTAGGCCTTCGCATCTGCGAAGCCCTGACCAGGGTGGTGTGTCTATTGGTGTGTTGTCACTGACTCCCGGTACCTTCACTCTCGGCGGTTCGGTTGCACTTTCTCCTCGCGGGGTGTCTTACAGAATTACCCCGTACATATTGAATATGTAACGGTGTGGAGAGATAGTCTCGATGTGGTAGAGAACGTACGGTTATGGTGTAACCTTGGTTCTCTTAGTGAGTGACTATCTCTCACCGCTTGGAGACGCGTTCCGATCAAACTATCATCTGTGTCACGTCTGCACAGCTGTTTTATACGTGAGCTGTGGAGCGTGGCTGGGTTAGAAGGAGGAGTGTCTTAAAGAAGTAGCCACACGCCCGACCAAGGGGGGTCACCCTGTACATATGGAATATGTAACGGTGGGGAGAGATAGTCTCTCACTAAGAGAACCAAGGTTTCATCGTAACCGTATGGTCTTTTATAGTGTAATTTGTTTCATAGTTAGATGCCTGACTGACAACTGTATAAAACAAAAACTACACGCAATATTCGAAGCACATAGCGCACGTTGTAAATCCCCCCTATTTTGGTATGATCTGAGCTCGGACACTAGGCGACTGAGCACAGCACTTACGCATGTGAGCGAGGGGGGAGAAGCTGCTGCCTGCGAGTTTGTTGGAGAAGTGCGGACAGGCAGACAGAGGAGAGCTTTAGTTTGACCAGGTACCCAAGCAAATCATTCGTACTATACAAACAATGTAAATATGACGGTGTATCACAAAAGATTGATATCAAACTGATCACTTGACCCATATTACGTTACTTGCTCTTCAAGTGAACCAACAAGTGGCGAAATGAAAAGCCGAACAACAATGCTGTTTTTTTTTTTAGAGAGTCTTAGTTTACATGTGTGTTTTATATTTTCAGTTGCTCCCTCCACGGCTAAATAAAGCACTCCAAATCGGTTTCAGTTATGTGCTGATATACACAACAATGGACATAAGGAGCTTATTTCAAAGAGAAAACTCAGGTAAATGTTATTTTATATATTATGCTTTGTATGTTGTTCAATATATTTCTATGCAAAACAAGAGGAACTTCAGTACACAGCAGTATATCCACAGTTGAAACCAAATACTTACATACAATGGCCAGAGGGGCCAACAAATACGTTTTTTATATTTATCAATCAAAAAAATAAACATTTAGTGTGATTTGATGTTTTACAATTAAAAAAGTGTTTGTGTTTTTATCTGAAGAGTATGTAAATATCTGGTTTCAACTGTATATTTGATGATGTTGGTGTTTGGCTTGTTTGTTAGCACAAAGAGGGAGAGGGAGGGAGAGAGAGGAACAGAGAGGGGGATGGAGAGGATAATGAGGACAGAACAGAGATAGAACAAGAGCCAGGTGAGACAGACATGTTAGTCAAGTGGTTGTTTGCCAAAACTCATCAAAACATGTATCTAGTATCTTTTTAGGTTTGTTATTTTTCAAATTCTATATTTATTAAGTTATGCAGGCTTGTTTGCTCAACAAGGCTAAATAGTTATATAAACTTTAGGGCTAAGCCCCAGGTGTATAAAATGTCTGGCTCCGCCTCTGGTTGTTACCACTGTCCTGTTTGAAATGGAGAAGCCGGTTATTTTGTCATATGTGCATGTGCCGATATTAAACCCAAGGTACTAACTAGCTAACTGACTTATAACCTTATAAGTCCCATTAACCTTATAACTCCTGTTGTGTGTGCGTTTGTGTGGATATAATGGATATAAGGAAGTTTTTTCAAAAAAAGAAGCCACATTCAGGTAAAAGTGTAAGATCAAATGATCCGTCAATCAAGAATAATGTTGGATCAGTGTTTCAATATTCATATCTTTTATTAGATGTACACGTAACCACGGTTATTTGCCTTTTGGTTGAAAGTACACTGAGAGAGGACTTTTTATTATTGATCTTAATAGTATTTTTTTCATATTAATGTAATTTTTTCATCTAATTGAATACAATCTATTTGTGTATGATTGTCAGTCCAAAGAAGGAGAGAGGAAAGAGGGGAACGTGAGGAGAAAGTACAAGGTCTGGAAGAACCAGGTAAGAAAACAGACAAGGAATAGTGACAGGCAAAACAGAAACTGTTAAACTGACAAAGAAAAAGAAAAAAAAACTAATTTTTCTCATACAATCTGGAAGTTCTGTTCTGCCTTGTTGAAACATTCCAACGTAACATTGTCATTGATTGGGGAGATTAAAATGAATATACCGAGTGTGATTTGTTGTTGACTTTCTGAAGGAGCACAATGAAAAAATAAAATCTTACCAAAATGAATATGTCACTTGGTGTTCGCTCGCTCTGCGGTAGAGTATCACTTCCTGTTCCTGCTCAAACACAGTGGTGTTTCTGAGTAGCTTATTTGCTTAGCAATTTAATTAACAACTTTTAAATACATTCTTTTTCATAGTATAATCTTCACGTGCTTCATCCGAAGCACACTTTCTGTGTACTCACTACCTAATTTATAGCCAAAGTATTCACTCACTGTCTCTGTACTGTTTCGCTAGCTTAGCTTAGCTCGTAGCCGACTCGTTAGCACCATGGCTACTTCACCTGTCCCTCCTGCACTTTCTTGCTCATTGTGTCAGATGTTTAGTTACTCCTCGGCCTCCTTTAGCAGTAATGATATCTGTAACAAATGTAGCATATTTGCAGCTCTGGAGGCCAGGATTACTGAATTGGAGACTCGGCTTCGCACCCTTCATTCACCCGTAGCTAGCCAGCCCCCTGTAGCTGGTGCAGCCGAAGATAGTGTAGGCCCCGCTAGCTGTTCCCCGGCAGACCCCAAGCAGCTGGGGAAAGAGGGCGGCTGGGTCACGGTGAGGAGGAAGCATAGTCCTAAACGGAAGCCCCAGGTACACCACCAACCCGTTCATGTGTCTAACCGTTTTTCCCCACTCGGCGACACACCCGCCGGGGGTCAAACTCTGGTAATTGGTGATTCTGTTCTCAGACATGTGAAGCTAGAGACACCGGCAACCATAGTCAATTGTCTTCCAGGGGCCAGAGCAGGCGACATTGAAGGAAATTTAAAACTGCTGGCTAAGGGTAAACGTAAATTCAGTAAGATCATAATTCACGTCAGCAGTAATGATTGGTTACGCCAATCGGAGGTCACTAAAATCAATATTGAATCGGTGTGCAACTTTGCCAAAACAATGTCGGACTCTGTAGTTTTCTCTGGTCCCCTCCCCAATCAGACCAGGAGTGACATGTTTAGCCGCATGTTCTCCTTAAATTGCTGGCTGTCTGAGTGGTGTCCCAGAAACGATGTGGGCTTCATAGATAATTGGCAAACCTTCTGGAGGAAACCTGGTCTTGTTAGGAGAGACGGCATCCATCCCACTTTGGATGGAGCAGCTCTCATTTCTAGAAATATGGACAAATTTATTAAACCCCCCAAAATATGACTATCCAGAGTTGGGACCAGGAAGCAGAGTTGCAGTCTTACACGCCTCTCTGCAGCTTCTCTCCTCCTGCTACCCCCCCAAAAACCCATCTCCACAGAGACTGTGTCAGCTCCCAAACAGACAAAAAACAAACTAAAAACCAGCAACAAACAACTTAAACATAAACAATTACAAAGAAAGAACAATACAGTATCCACATCTGAACCAAAGAGTAAAACAGTGAAATGTGGATTATTAAATATTAGGTCTCTCTCCTCCAAGTCTCTGTTAGTACATGACTTAATAATTGATCAACAAATTGATTTACTCTGCCTTACAGAAACCTGGTTGCAGCAGGATGATTATGTTAGTTTAAATGAATCAACACCCCCGAGTCATTCTAACTACCAGAAATCTCGAAGCACAGGCCGAGGGGGCGGTGTGGCAGCAATTTTTCACACCAGCCTATTAATTAATGAAAGACCAAGACAGACTTTTAATTCATTTGAAAGCCTGATGCTTAACATTGTCCACCCCAGCTGTAAAACTCAGAAACCAGTCTTACTTGTTATCATCTATCGTCCACCTGGGCCTTACACAGAGTTTCTGTCTGATTTCTCAGACTTTATATCTAATTTAGTTCTGAGCTCAGATAAAATAATTATTGTGGGTGATTTTAACATCCATGTAGATGCTAAAAATCCAAAAGATTAGACAAGCAGTTGGTACATCAACAGCAGATCCAGGATATGTACTGTGTCCACCGAAAAACTGTTTAAACACCATCAAACAGTTTCACCCGATTAACAGCAAAGACCTGGAGGACATCTTAGGTCAACTGAACTCCTCCTCTTGCTGTTTAGATGTCCTGCCAACAAGTTTTTTCAAAAAGGTCTCAAAGACTTTAGAGTCAGACCTGTTACAGATCGTCAACTTTTCCTTAATGTCAGGTGTGTTTCCAGAACCACTAAAAACTGCTGTAATCAAACCTATACTGAAAAGGACAATCTTGACAAGACACAAATGAAAAACTACAGGCCGATCTCAAATCTCCCATTTTTAAGTAAGATCATTGAAAAAGCAGTTTCTCAACAGCTCAATTACTTCTTAAAACAGAATAACTGCTACGATGCCTTCCAGTCAGGTTTTAGACAGAACCACAGCACTGAAACCGCTCTGACAAAAGTGTTTAATGACATATGTCTGAACACAGACAGTGGAAAAATGTCAGTCCTAGTTTTACTGGATCTCAGTGCAGCATTTGATACAGTTGACCACAACATATTACTCAAACGACTGGAGAACTGGGCAGGTCTTTCAGGAACTGTACTAAACTGGTTCAAAACATACTTAGAAAACAGGAAATACTTTGTATCAATAGGTAACTTCACATCCGAGCAGACAAGTATCACATGTGGAGTTCCCCAAGGTTCCATCTTGGGACCCCCTCTGTTTAACATTTACATGCTCCCACTGGCACAGATTATAAAGAACAACAAAATAAACTACCACAGCTATGCAGATGACACACAAATATATATCACAATGTCACCAGGAGACCGAGGCCCTGTACAGGCTCTTGGTAAATGCATTGAGGAAATTAATGACTGGTTGTGCCACAATTTTCTCCAGCTAAACAAAAACAAAACTGAGGTAATAGTCTTTGGCGCCAAAGAAAAACGATTACAGGAAAAACGATTACAGGTCACCAGAGAACTTCAATCTATACATCTAAAAACCACAAACCAGGCGAGAAATTTGGGTGTAGTGATGGATGCAGACCTAAACTTAGAAAAACACATTAAGACAATAACAAAATCAGCTTACTATCACCTCAAGAATATTTCAAGGATAAAAGATCTGATGTCTCAACAGGACCTGGAAAAACTAGTCCATGCATTCATTTTTAGTAGGCTTGATTACTGTAACAGCATCTTTACAGGTCTACCTAAAAAATCAGTCAGACAACTACAGCTCATTCAGAACTCTGCTGCTCGAGTCCTCACTAAGACCAAAAAAGTGGACCACATCAGTCCAGCTCTGAGGTCTTTACACTGGCTGCCTGTCCGTCAGAGGATAGACTTTAAAGTTCTGATGCTGGCCTATAAAGCTCTGAATGGTTTAGGACCAAAATACATCAGTGACCTCCTGACCCAGTATGAACCTTCCAGATCCCTCAGGTCATCTGGATCCTGTCTTTTATCAGTTCCCAGAGTCAGAACCAGACACGGAGAAGCTGCATTCAGCTTTTATGCTCCTTATATCTGGAACAAACTCCCAGAAAGCCTCAGATCAGCTGAAACACTCAGTTTATTTAAATCCAGGTTGAAGACTCACCTATTCTCAGCTGCATTTGAATAAAGCACCAAATCCACACTTTTAAGCTTAAATTTCAAAACTTACACTAACTACTGATCTTATCTATTTCTGATTTTATCTGTTTTGATTTTATATACTGTTTTGTTTGTTTGTTAATTAGTTAAGCTTAAATTTCAAAACTTACATTAACTACTGATTTTATCTACTGTTCTGATTTTATCTGTTTTGATTTTATATACTGTTTTGTTTGTTTGTTTGTTTGTTAAGTGGGTTTAGAGCTCTGGGTAGCTCCCCAGCTGGGTCTAGACTGGGTCTAGAGAGTATTTTAAATTCAGGGAATTTAAAATAGAAAGTAGCTCGTCCACAGAAGGACTGGTAGCTCCCCTTACGATAAGGGTTCAGATCGCGCGAACAGGTGTGGGATTAGAGCTCTGGGTAGCTCCCCAACTGGGTCTAGACTGGGTCTAGAGAGTATTTTAAATTCAGGGAATTTAAAATAGAAAGTAGCTCGTCCACAGAAGGACTGGTAGCTCCCCTTACGATAAGGGTTCAGATCGCGTGAACAGGTGTGAAATGTGTGTGTTTAGTTAGTTTGTTTGTTTGCTTGTTTTAATCAATTTTAAATCATGCTTTTTATTTGTTTTTGTTTCTAATGTCTCTGTAATGCACTTTGAATCACCTTGTTGTTGAATTGTGCTGTACAAATAAATTTGCCTTGCCTTGCCTAAAAATGACAGCCTCAACATGGCATTTAATCTGTTATTAGACTCAATTGGTTTCTCTCAAAATGTAAAATAACCTACCCACCACTTTAATCACACTCTAGATCTTGTTTTAACATATGGCATAGAAACTGAACATTTAACAGTGTTTCCTGAAAACCCTCTCCTGTCTGATCATTTCCTGATAACATTTACATTTACAATAATTGATTACACAGCGGTGGAGAGTAGACTTTATCAAAGTAGATGTCTTTCTGAAAGCGCTGTAACTAAGTTTAAGAATATAATCCACCCACTGTTATCATCTTCAATGCCCTGTACCAACATAGAGCAGAGCAGCTATCTGAACGCTACCCCAACAGAGGTCGATCATCTTGTTAATAATTTCACCTCCTCACTACGTACGACTCTGGATACTGTAGCTCCTGTGAAAACTAAGGTCTCTAATCAGAAGTACCTGACTCCGTGGTATAATTCTCAAACACGTACCCTAAAGCAGATGACTCGTAATCTGGAGAGGAAATGGCGTGTCACAAATTTAGAGGATCATCATTTAGCCTGGAGAAATAGTTTGCTGCTTTATAAGAAAGCCCTCCGCAAAGCCAGAACATCTTACTATTCATCACTGATTGAAGCAAATAAGAACAACCCCAGGTTTCTCTTCAGCACTGTAGCCAGGCTGACAAAAAGTCAGAGCTCTTGTGAGCCAACATTCCCTTTAACGTTAACTAGTAATGACTTCATGAACTTCTTCACAAATAAAATTTTTATTATTAGAGAAAAAATTACCAGTAATCATCCCACAGATGTAAGATTATCTACAGCTACTCTTAGTACCATTGATGTTAAGTTAGACTCTTTTTCTCTAATTGATCTTTCTGAGTTAACTTCAATAATTACTTCCTCCAAGCCATCAACGTGTCTTTTAGACCCCATTCCTACAAAACTGCTCAAAGAAGTCCTGCCATTAATTAATTCTTCGATCTTAATTATGATCAACCTATCTCTAATGATCGGCTATGTACCACAGGCCTTCAAGCTAGCTGTAGTTAAACCTTTACTCAAAAAGCCATCTCTAGACCCAGCAGTCTTAGCTAATTATAGGCCAATCTCCAACCTTCCTTTCATATCAAAAATCCTTGAAAGAGTAGTTGTCAAACAGCTAACAGATCATCTGCAGAGGAATGGTTTATTTGAAGAGTTTCAGTCAGGTTTCAGAGCTCATCACAGCACAGAAACAGCTTTAGTGAAGGTTACAAATGATCTTCTTATGGCCTCTGACAGTGTACTCATCTCTGTGCTTGTCCTGCTAGACCTTAGTGCAGCATTCGATACTGTTGACCATAATATCCTATTAGAGCGATTAGAACATGCTGTAGGTATTACAGGTACTGCACTGCAGTGGTTTGTATCATCCATCCATCCATTCGCTTTCGCTTATCCTTTTCAGGGTCGCGGGCGGCGCTGGAGCCTATCCCAGCTGTCATAGGGCGAAAGGCGGGGTACACCCTGGACAGGTCGCCAGTCTGTCGCAGGGTTTGTATCATATCTATCTAATAGACTCCAGTTTGTGCATGTAAATGGAAAAGTCCTCTTCACACACTGAGGTTAATTATGGAGTTCCACAGGGTTCAGTGCTAGGACGAATTCTGTTTACATTATACATGCTTCCCTTAGGCAGCATCATTAGAAGACATAGCATACATTTTCACTGCTATGCAGATGACACCCAGCTCTATCTGTCCATGAAGCCAGATAACACACACCAATTAGTTAAACTGCAGGAATGTCTTAAAGACATAAAGACCTGGATGGCCGCTAACTTTCTGCTTCTTAATTCAGATAAAACTGAGGTTATTGTACTCGGCCCTGAAAAGCTTAGAAATATGGTATCTAACCAGATTCTTACTCTGGATGGCATTACCTTGGCCTCCAGTAACGCTGTGAGGAACCTTGGAGTCATTTTTGACCAGGACATGTCCTTCAATGCACATATTAAACAAATATGTAAGACTGCGTTCTTCCATTTGCGCAACATCTCTAAAATTAGAAATATCCTGTCTCAGAGTGACGCTGAAAAACTAGTTCATGCATTTATTACTTCCAGGCTGGACTACTGTAATTCATTATTATCAGGATGTCCGAAAAACTCACTGAAAAGCCTTCAGCTAATCCAAAATGCTGCAGCAAGAGTACTGACAGGGACTAGAAAGAGAGAGCAGATTTCTCCTGTTTTGGCTTCCCTTCATTGGCTTCCTGTTAAGTCCAGAATTGAATTCAAAATCCTGCTCCTCACATACAAGGTCTTAAATAATCAGGCCCCATCTTATCTTAATGACCTTGTAGTACCATATCACCCTATTAGAGCACTTCGCTCTCGCTCTGCAGGCCTACTTGTTGTTCCTAGAGTATTTAAAAGTAGAATGGGAGGGAGAGCCTTCAGTTTTCAGGCCCCTCTTCTGTGGAACCAGCTTCCAGTTTGGATTCAGGAGACAGACACTATCTCTACTTTTAAGATTACGCTTAAAACTTTCCCTTTTGCTAATGCATATAGTTAGGGCTGGATCAGGTGACCCTGAATCCTCCCTTAGTTATGCTGCAATAGACATAGGCTGCCGGGGGATTCCCATGATGCATTGAGTTTTTCCTTTCCAGTCACCTTTCTCACTCACTATGTATTAACAGACCTCTCTGCATTGAATCATATCTGTTATTAACCTCTGTCTCTCTTCCACAGCATGTCTTTTATCCTGTCTTCCTTCTCTCACCCCAACCGGTGGCAGCAGATGGCCGCCCCTCCATGAGCCTGGTTCTGCCGGAGGTTTCTTCCTGTTAAAAGGGAGTTTTTCCTTCCCACTGTCGCCAAAGTGCTTGCTCATAGGGGGTCATATGATTGTTGGGTTTTTCTCTGTATCTATGAAGCGCCTTGAGGCGACTTATGTTGTGATTTGGCGCTATATAAATAAAATTGAATTGAATATACAGCCAATAATAGGTAGGCCAACTTTTGGACCATCTAGTTGTCTGTATGACTGCTGCAGTACATGCACCACATTTGCGCACTCTCAGAAAATGCCAAACAGTGCCCTGGTGGAATGAGGAGCTGTACATTGCACGATAGGCAAAGTTGCCTCCATTTTTATAATTTTTTAATTAATATTTTGTACATTTGTACATTTCGAAGACTTCTATTTTTGGAGTGTATTTTTATGTATCTTTATTTTAATATAGATACACATTAAAAGTGAATCTCTGTCCATAAAAAATGCACTCAGTCATGCACTTTTTACTCACTATGAGCATCATTCATTATCCTCCCCCAGTAATTAGGATATGTATGTTTTTAAGTAATTAAAAACATACATATCCTAATATGTATGTTTTTTTATTCCAGGAAGGAACAGCTCTGATCCTAGAATTGCCCCTGGTTTCATTCTATAATACTGGACTTATTTTTCTACGAAGGTTTGAACTTTGAGAGTGTTTAAACAAGAGAGAAAAATGTGAAAATTTTCATGCCTGTCTGAGAAAAGCGTATAAAGTGTGTAGTGAGGGGTTTTACAGCCTTAAAACATTATAATTATTCAAAGTAATTGTAAAAAATAACGACTTTTAATGGCTTCTTCATGGATTCATTGTTCATTTCGTATCCTGGTTTTGAACAAAAACAAGGGGTATAGGGCAAGTGATTTGTGGTGCAATGTCAACTTTCAAATCTCCAAAAATGTGGGAAGAAAACTGCAGATTTCAGTCCATCTTCTTGTAGTGTCCTTCCATGTAATGTCAAAGCCAGAAGAAGTCAAGTCAGTCAGTTAAACAAGTTAAAATCCTCCTCCATCAAGAATTAATAGTTTATTGTCACATACACTGGAAAACAGTGGTTACGCTCAGCAATGAAATTCTTACATGCTAGTTCACTTCAAATGGGAAAATATATATAACTAAATATAAATAACTGAACTAAATGAAAATAAAAATAATTATACACATAGAAAAAGAAAAAAATAAGGAAGTACATGCAAGATGAGTGAGCTGGGTCTAGCCCACACTGCTGAGGCAGTGAAGTCTGAGGCTGCATTTGGTTGTAGTTCTCATCTTTTCCCCCTCCAGTGTTCAGTTGCTGTCCCCACCTTCAGTCCAAATCTGTTCTGATTTGAGCCAAGACCCAGTTGGGTCCAAGTCTGCAAAAAATAGGCTTATTCAAACTAAAAGCATATTTTGGGGTGGTTCGATCCAAGGCTGCTACATTTCATTACATGAACTATTTGCTTAACACAGAAAATAAGGACACATTAAACAGTAGGTTTACAATGCCTTCACACAGTAAAAAAATAAATAAATTGGCTAAACAGAATAAACAAAACTGAATGAAGCAAAACAAAATAAGACTTAAAACCTCTTTATTTACACAGGCCTACAATGATTAAGTCTTATTTTGAATTTACACACAGATGTAACTGATCAGGTGAGCAGGTAGCTTGTTCCAAAGAAGAGGACCCCAGTACCTAAAAGCACCTTAAGCATACTCAGATCTGATTCTGGAAACAGTTAAATGATCTGAACCTGGTGACCTAAGAGGTCTGACTGGGTTAGAGATATACTGGATGCCCAAACCACTGAGAGCTTGTGAAGTAATAGAATAATTAAGTAATCACATTAACCTTATTCATGGCATTATCAAAATTGAGATCCCTATCCAAAATTATGCCAAGGTTTCACAACAAATTTGGATCCAGAAAAACCTGAATTTTCTGTTGTTTTTATGCAGCACATTCAGTGTAAAATAGCCTTCAGACTGTGGATGTGGTTCTTAGAGTATTTAAAAGTAGAATGAAAGGCAGAGCCTTCAGTTTTCAGGCCCCTCTTCTATGGAACCAGCTTCCAGTTTGGATTCAGGAGACAGATGCTATCTCTACTTTTAAGATTAGGCTTCAAACTTTCCTTTTTGTAAAGCATATAGTTAGGGCTGGATCTGAGCCCTCAGACTGCAAGGGGTCATATGATTGCCGGGGAATTCCCATTATGCACATAGTGTTTCTTCTTCAGTCACCTTTTTTATTTGCTGTGTGTTAATACACAACTCTGCATTTAATTTTTAGTTATTAGTAATTTCTGACTCTCTTCATAGCATTTATCCTGTCGCCTCCCTTCACCCCCAACCAGTTCTGGCAGATGGTCGCCCCTCCCTGAGCCTGGTTCGGCTGGAGGTTTCTGAATGTTAAAAGGGAGTTTTTCCTTCCCACTGTCACCAGAACGCTTGCTTGCCAGAGTGGAGAGAGCCGTTTATCATATTTAGAAAATGATTTAATTTCATCACACTCATTTACTGAAGGAAATTCAGTTAGCATGGTTTTGGAGGGATAAAATACTTCATCAGTGGATGAAAAAAAAAGCAGAATTAGACTGGTTATTGTTGATCACTTGGGAGACATAGGATTTTCTGGTTAATTTAATTATTCTAGCAGTATAGCGCATTTTTCATAGATTTCTAAATTAATTAATTTGTAGTTTATTTTCTCTCAACTCTCCTGCAGTGTTTTTTGCCATCTTTCACTATTTTTCCAGGGTGCTTTTGGTGGACCATATATATCAATAGTTTTTACAGGAGCAATAATCTCAATAACTTGAGCAATTGTATTAGAGAAGTTGTCCATCATTTCATCACAGGATAACAGGAATGGTAATGTACACTTTGAAAATTCCCTGATGAATGTATCAGCTGTGCTGATATGCCGCTTATTGATGAATTAATTTGTGTTTTTGTTTTGACAGATGAACAATTGCAGGGAGTGACAGAAGTATTGGTGGGTTGACACAGGGTGGGTTTTTCCAGGGAGTCCAGCAGCAGTTCATTCTCCCATCTTTGGTGAAGGATGGAAATCCAACCTTCCAGCGTGGCTATTTTCTGGCTGAGCTGAAAAAGATCCAGAGCTAGTCGATTGTAGCGGGTCTCTTTAGTGGAATCCTTCTGAAACCATTTATGGGTAGGTAGCAACCAAAGGAGAAATCCATAGAGCAGAAGGACACCAACAGGTGTTCTGTTGGTGTTGGGCTGGTTGTCAGAATTCAATTGTTCAAACAAAAGTAGGTAGAAACAAATAGTTTTATAGTATAAACAAAGTTTCAAGCTCACAGCAGATGACCAGTTGGTAGTGTCGTGCAGCAATAACCTAAAGTAATGGGAGAAACATGTCAAGCCAGCCAAAACTGAAATATGATGAACATGTATTTTAGTAATGATGACTGCAAATGATGTAGAGGTACATCAAAATTTATATTTGTCTGCACAGATCCACAAAAAAAAAGTAGAAGCTTACACACAGAAGCTTAGTTGACAGAAGAATATCCAACCGATTTACACAGACAACAGTAAGACATCATTTCTTTACTGCAGCTTTCCTGTCACTCTTTCTCACTTAGGCACAGGAGGATGCTAATGCTACCAACACTTTTTCCAAACTCACAGTCTTAGAGAGCACAACAGTGAACGGATTTGATTTAAATCCCTATCGTGGACAATGACTCACAGACGTAGAGCTATCTAAACCAGAAGTTCCAATATGAGACACAACCAATCATGGCAGTCTGCCCCTCCATGAGCCTGGTTCTGCCGGAGATGCCTTCTTGTTAAAAGGGAGTTTTTCCTTCCCACTTTTGCAAAAGTGCTTACTCATGTGAATGTAATATTTTTACATGGAATATTAAATATCTATTTAATATTATATCAATTTATTTTAGTTAGTACTTAAACTGAATTGAATTTAATATATCACAAGGATGGACTGAGGTCTGATTCAGCAAATCCAGATTTATATAACTATTTTGTTTTGCTGAATCAGATCTAACCTCTGAAAGCAAACAAATATTCAAACGCTTCTGATCAGTTCAGTCTCTTTTTTTTGTAACTACTCAGCAGTCAGAAAAACATTTAGAACCAAGATCTAAACTACAAACATACCAACATAGCAATTCTAAAAATAATAGTTTCTTGAGAAAAGAAAGTATTTCTATTGGCACACAACAGCAGCAGCATTATTTTAGAAAAAAATTACTAAGGTCAGTATGATTAATCCTTCCAGATTAAAAAAAATGTTATTGAGCCATAGCACAAGCCACTGCTGTGATATATGCACTGTGTATTGTTGTGTGACCACGTTTTCTGCATCTAGAAGACCTAGATTAGTTATTTTTCAGTATGTATTGTAAATATTGTAACTTTATTTTGTTTTATTTTTTAAATGAGCCCCCAGTGCAACACGAAGAGGGCACCGCAGGCCACAACCCTAAAGGAAGCAGGCCAGCAACCATGCCCAGGTAGCTGCTTTGGAGCCAGTAAGCACCATGTCCAGCAATAAAAACCTGCAACATTTGTCTCTCCAGACGCCCTTAAGGCAGTGTCAGAGAGGAGCATGTTCAGTGAGAGACTGAGATTACCCAAATCTACTGAGCGGCGACTCCATCTAATTCACAGTACACAGTGCAATAGTTACATGCGTTTTCTTTACAGTGAAAATAAGAAAATAAAATGTCAATCTATATTAATTGACATATATAAATCTTTGTAATTTTCTGGATATTTATAATTGAGCTATTTGTATACATTAGAGCTATTTCTCATAACTTTGTAATATATTGTATTATTTAATTTAATGCAGTCTAATTTTCTTGAAGACACTGTAACCACATAATGTCCTTAGGGATTAATTGTTTTTGAGGAAGCAGATATTTTCTCCAATGTGTTTCTCCAATCAGAACAGGCAATCAGATTAATTTATTAATCCCTAAGGAAAGACAATAAGAACAGTAACAGACTGAATATTTGACTCTAAACTGTACTATTAAAGTAGTCTGTAAGTTCATTTGTAAAGTTTGTCTTTTTTTCCCAGTTCACAAGGACAGTTTTCTTAGCGATGCAAAAGACAGTAAGGACTATATATATGATGTATTTTATTCCATATCTAATTCACTTATGTTACCTATGACACACACCTTGGGAGGGTGGGATACAGCAACTAACTAGGGGTGCAACGATATTCGTATCGATATTGAACCGTTCGATACAGTGCTTTCGGTTCGGTACGCATATGTATCGAACAATACAACATTTGTAATTTATTTTATCAATTTTCCTTCTGACGATGCTGTCTGTGTTGAGCGCTCAGTGAATCTGTGTTCGACTACTCCGCCTAGGCTGCACTGTCGAGCGCAGATCCACTGAGCGCTCAACACAGACAGCATAGTCAGAAGGAAGAGCGCAGGGCAAGCTAGCGAGACAGAAGTTACTTGCAACATTCAGATCTGGCGTTTGGAATTACTTTGGTTTTCATGTGACGTATGACCCTGAAGGTAAGCGAGTCATGGACTAAAGTAAAACAGTATGTTGGATGTGCCATGCAATGCTCAATTACATTGGTGTGAACTAGTGTGTTAGCGCAGTTAGCTCGTTAACGTGTTTGCCGTCTAGCCCCATGCACGGAGCGATCGGCGGTAGCTCGTTAACGGAGATTTGCCGTGTTGTGGCGTTAAGGTCATTTCAACGAGATTAACCTGAAAGCACTAGTGGGAACACAACGAATATGACTGCACATTTACGCCGACATCATCCTAGTGCAAAGACAAGTGGAAGCAGACAAAAAAAAGCAAGCATGCTACTAACTTTAGCCGAGTCATTTAGACAGCTGTTAGCACATGATTCTCCTTATGCTGCTGAGAATATAGCCCAGAAGAAGCGGATAGTATAGCTTTTATTTTGGAAAGAGCCATTTCTCTGTAATAAACTCTCTTTTCCAAAGATGAGTGATTCCTCAATCAGATACAGGGCTTGCAATATCGCTAGCCCGACGTCCCGGAGCTAGCGATTTTTTCAGTCGGGCTACCAAAATCTATCTCTTCCCTGCCCGTCAGGCTATTGTAGGAAAAATATATGTCAATGCTTTTGCATTCTTTCAGAAATGTAGCTGGGTAATTATGTCATTGGCATCGGTGAGCCACTGTCAATATGTGACATATTGAAGTCGCGTTTGAATTTGCGCTTGTTTTTTTGCTTTCACTTTGCAATCGTGCGAACTGTGTATAGAGAGCGACAGCACTGATCTGTGAGTGATGATAATTTGTGCACCAATTCCTCTGACATCGTCTTATTAATCGTTAGCTTACTATGCAAACATGACAAGTGAAATCTCCCGCAGCAAGCTTAAACATGTGAGAGGTTGATCGCGCAGAGAATCGCTGAGCTTATGTGAGTGAGCGTGTAAAAGCATTTCAGTTCTGCTGAGCCAAATAAGACAGGTCAGGGTGAAGAAGTGACAGCCAAAGAAAAGCTTACCACAAAACGGAGAAGTTATGACAAATCAGACTATAAGGCAAAAAGAAAGTGCAGCTTTATGGTTTCATGGACAAAAGAATTTCTGTGGCTGCAATATGATGAGCTAAATAACCAGGGCTGCACATAAGTGGTCCGCAGGTGCGCATTCGCTGTCAAAATAAAAAACACGCACAAGGGTTAGGGTTAAATTAAAAAACTGTACTTTTGAGTTAAAATATATATTTATAATTTTAATAAATGACAAATTAAAAATGCATGAACATTTTTTTGTATCGAAAAAATATCGAACCGTGACACCAAAGTATCGAACCGAACCGAACCGTGAATTTTGTGTATCGTTGCACCCCTACAACTAACCCGTGTGAATAGGTCTTCACATATAAACCTCTGAACATGTATACAAGACCACATAGCAAGCACATAGTTCTCAATAGAGTTAGCTGTGCAGTGGATCTGTAATCCTTTGTCCTTGTTAATGTAAACAAAACTGCTAATCTTATTAAGGTGGAAGGAATCATTAGGAATTTTTATTTTATTAGTCCTTTATTTATCTAAGTAAAAAAATCTCATTGAGATTGAAAATCTCATTTTTCAAGAGAGAGAGATATGTTAAAATTTAGAAAGAAACCTAAAGCAGTCAGTAGCAAAACTGGGTCCTGGTCATTGGTTTTTTTCTAACACAACAACGACTGAAAAAGTACGTCGCTCCTACTGAAGAACTACATCCAGAAGACCAAAGCGAATGTTTCTGTCTGCCTGCACAAAGCTGCTACTTGAAACCCATTAAAAGTCTGAACCAAGGTCCGCTATGTAAGAACATCAAATGTGGAGGAGCTTGAGAAATTCAAAGCAGAACAGCCTGGGATTGCTCAGGAGACATGTGTGAGACTTGGTGAAAACTACAAATGACTGCACGGTGTTAGCAGTCAGAAAGGACGTAGCTATGAACATAAGGGAGGCTAATAATTTTGACCCTGGTAGTTTCTCGCTTTCATGAAAAGTAAAATATGCAAGCATCCAAAATAAAACTAGGGTGTTTGCAAAAGCATGTTTAAAATTCCTCGCTCAGTTTAGCTTGGGAAATTTTCAAAAGCTATTTGTCCATCATCCACCTCCTAAGATAAAATGATAGGGGCAGATGGCCAAACTTAGAGAAACCTAAAGAAATGAGACATGGAATGGAATTGTACTAGGTTTTAATTTAACCATTTACCTTTAAAACTGACTGCACATGTGCTTTCCACAACCAAATGCTTACCTCTTCAGCTAGTGCCTTTTAAACACAGTCACTACCCAAATCTACTGAGCGGCGACTCCATCTAATTCACAGTACACAGTGCAATAGTTACATGCGTTTTCTTTACAGTGAAAATAAGAAAATAAAATGTCAATCTATATTAATTGACATATATAAATCTTTGTAATTTTCTGGATATTTATAATTGAGCTATTTGTATACATTAGAGCTATTTCTCATAACTTTGTAATATATTGTATTATTTAATTTAATGCAGTCTAATTTTCTTGAAGACACTGTAACCACATAATGTCCTTAGGGATTAATTGTTTTTGAGGAAGCAGATATTTTCTCCAATGTGTTTCTCCAATCAGAACAGGCAATCAGATTAATTTATTAATCCCTAAGGAAAGACAATAAGAACAGTAACAGACTGAATATTTGACTCTAAACTGTACTATTAAAGTAGTCTGTAAGTTCATTTGTAAAGTTTGTCTTTTTTTCCCAGTTCACAAGGACAGTTTTCTTAGCGATGCAAAAGACAGTAAGGACTATATATATGATGTATTTTATTCCATATCTAATTCACTTATGTTACCTATGACACACACCTTGGGAGGGTGGGATACAGCAACTAACCCGTGTGAATAGGTCTTCACATATAAACCTCTGAACATGTATACAAGACCACATAGCAAGCACATAGTTCTCAATAGAGTTAGCTGTGCAGTGGATCTGTAATCCTTTGTCCTTGATAATGTAAACAAAACTGCTAATCTTATTAAGGTGGAAGGAATCATTAGGAATTTTTATTTTATTAGTCCTTTATTTATCTAAGTAAAAAAATCTCATTGAGATTGAAAATCTCATTTTTCAAGAGAGAGAGATATGTTAAAATTTAGAAAGAAACCTAAAGCAGTCAGTAGCAAAACTGGGTCCTGGTCATTGGTTTTTTTCTAACACAACAACGACTGAAAAAGTACGTCGCTCCTACTGAAGAACTACATCCAGAAGACCAAAGCGAATGTTTCTGTCTGCCTGCACAAAGCTGCTACTTGAATCCCATTAAAAGTCTGAACCAAGGTCCGCTATGTAAGAACATCAAATGTGGAGGAGCTTGAGAAATTCAAAGCAGAACAGCCTGGGATTGCTCAGGAGACATGTGTGAGACTTGGTGAAAACTACAAATGACTGCACGGTGTTAGCAGTCAGAAAGGACGTAGCTATGAACATAAGGGAGGCTAATAATTTTGACCCTGGTAGTTTCTCGCTTTCATGAAAAGTAAAATATGCAAGCATCCAAAATAAAACTAGGGTGTTTGCAAAAGCATGTTTAAAATTCCTCGCTCAGTTTAGCTTGGGAAATTTTCAAAAGCTATTTGTCCATCATCCACCTCCTAAGATAAAATGATAGGGGCAGATGGCCAAACTTAGAGAAACCTAAAGAAATGAGACATGGAATGGAATTGTACTAGGTTTTAATTTAACCATTTACCTTTAAAACTGACTGCACATGTGCTTTCCACAACCAAATGCTTACCTCTTCAGCTAGTGCCTTTTAAACACAGTCACTGGGCTTTAGTTTCTCGTTTTCATGAGATCTATTTATCTCCTCCTTGGTTTTCCAGGTTCCTTGTCTGTGGTGAAAATAGGAATATAAAATTATGATGCACCTACAGAATGACTTTGACCCTGCCCTGTGAGTCACTGCACTGTGGGCAATACCTTGATTTCTTACTGCAGAGCCAGCAGATGAGTCCCACTGTAATACCAACTAGGACGAGCCCTGCCACAACACCCCCTATGAGCTTTGCTTGGTCCCGATCTTCTCGAGATCCTGTAAACACAGCACCAAACAGCTTCAGCTTAAAATTATCATATGCCCACACATACGCTCACATGCACACACAAACAAGTTGAGCTGTGATAAAACTACATAATGTGTCTTCTTTAGCATATTCACAATGATTCTTGAACTACAGAGATCCTCTTTGCTCAAGCAATGCAATTTTATCAGATAGGTCTACTGTTTTATGCAATGCTTATAATTCTGAGATTTGTTCACATTTACTTTAGTGACATGAAACAATCTGTTTAGATTGCAAGACGGCAATAATGGCAGTGCACAGTGGAATGTTGCATTTCATAACACCAAAGCACTAAAGCCTAAAGATGCATTATATATTAAGGGAATAATGAATAGAAAAGAATAGGCATCTTATAATATAACCAGCAACACAGTGCAGTAGTTAGCACTGCAGCAGTTAGCACTGTTGCCTCATAGCATGTAGGCCCTGAATTCAAATCCTTCTGCCATAGCCAAAAGCGATGGGATAGTTAATTTGCTATTTTAAACTGGCCATAGGCATGAATGGTTGTCTCTCTTTCTGTGATTGACTGGACACCTGTTTACCATTTTCCCTATAATACATGTGACAAGGACCCCCTTGACCCTAAATTGGATGAGTTGGAAAAAGTGGATTAATATAGCAGTTTCATAAAGGATTCAGTCACTGCCTCTCTCCACGTCCCCACCAGATAATTTCTGTTGTGTTACAGACGTGTAGCATAGCTGTTTTTTCTGCAGACTGACCTTTTTTTTTAATATATTATATTCTATTTATAAGTGTGGAATGTACATTATTAATCAGTATAGGGTAACCTTACTTTTTTTTTAACCTCTGGCAGTTCACCACTTACTTTTGTACCATTTCACACTATTGTTTGAACTTGAACGACTTGAATTGCAATAAGTAACTAGAAAAATGGGGTTGTTCTAAAACTTGTGACCATAGCTTCACAGATAGTGTTACATCTAGTCAGTTTATTTTTAGAGCAGGTCTCAATGGTGTAAATTAGCATATATAAATTTAGTGTTTCATGTACATGTTTAAAACACATTCCTGATTATGCCTGGGCATGGGAACCATGCCCAGGCTTAATCACAGAACCCACATTGAGCAGTTAAACTTGCAATTATGTATAATTTCTTATGTATTTCAAGAAAGTCAAATTAGGTAATAGCACGGAAAATCAAAATCACTTACCTCTTCCTTTATTTTCCTCCTTAAAAACTGAAATGAAAAATGAATATATCAGAACTAAATAAAGAAAAGAAATTAAATAAAACAGACCAACACCATTTGTCTAAACACTCTTCTTAAAGCCAAACAAAATTCTGCACTGATGTAAATGGAGACGGGGCTGGCCAAATGTAGTCTCAGAATAGGAAATCAAAGATTTTTCCACTAATTGTAAGTGCAAGTTTTATATAAACACATTCTGTAGTAGTTTAAATCAGCAAATAACTACGGTTGATAACAGATCTTAATAACTTGTAGAAATTTACATTTAAATAAAGGAATTGACCATACTCTCAAAGAAAGGAAAACATTAAAGTTTCACATTGAAGGACATGGGTGGTGCAAATAAAAATACAACTTTAAATATTTAATGCATAAGATAGATAACAAAACTGTAGAATGTTTTGCAGCTGTATTAATATTTTCCAATCAATCATATTTGCTTTTGATTGTTAATCGAATATTTTCTTGAATATATCTATTGACTTTTCAGGTCTTTTATTTCTTGTATATAGATATAGCTTCATAATTAAACAATAAGAACATTAAATCTGATGTCTTGTATTCATTACAAAGGTATAGATTGAAATACACTACTTTTGATTAAGAAGCACATCACACATCAGTAAGAGATCAGGACCAGCTTGAATTTTAGCTGGTATTGGATTGTAAATGCTGCCTAATTAGGCTAGTACAGACTAATAGATTCTCTTCAAGCAGCATTACAGTACTGGAATTTAAAAGATATTGAGAAGATGTCTGTTCAAACCTGTTTGACTTTAGTTATCCACTGCACAGAATTATCACACCTCTCTCACTCCTCACGTCTGTATAAAATAAAGCCAACCAACTAAGTAGTTCACAGCATTAACTTACCAGAGGAAACACTGATTGTCTCGGCATGTTGTCCCAGGCGGTTACTGACGTTGCAAGTGATAGTCAAGTTCTCCTTGGGGACTATGGTGATTTTATGAATCACTTTGCCATTGATGTAGGAGCTCTCCTCCTGAAGGCATACAGGACACACATTGTATTGGCTTAACTATTCTACAGGATATTTTCTATGTTCTTTGTCAGTTGCATAATGGTGTCATGATGTTAGTTCTCTTCCTTTCAATATATAATATCTCAAAATGTCCTAGGATCCTCATGTCCTTATGCTACACACTGGAAGAAGCGCCCAAGGAAACGGGAAAAGCTGGCTAGTACACTCGCCAGAATCAGGGCTCATCTCTGTGCTTCTTATGGAACTAGACCAGATGAGTACACTATTAGATGGATTCTGCCTGTTGCCCCTAGAGATCCCACGCCATTGGATCAGCTGGTCCACACTACGATTTAATAGTGTGTCACTTTTGTGTCGCGTTTTCCTAAGCAGATTCGGTCCTCTGGACGTAGCATGTATCCCACAAATCTTCGCACCCTTGCTCATACTTTAACGTCTGCACCCTTCCCGGCTCCATTAAATGCTAGCTCACCAGCAAACAAGATGTTTGTATTAAATGACTTAAAGTCCAGCAGCTGGATTTTCCATTTTTGACAGAAACTTGGCTTCTACGTGACAAGTCTGTTGCTTTTTCTTCCTCCAGCTCATTCTTCAGCCTCCCTCAGACCTAGTGGTGCTGGTTTAGCTATAGTGTTCAACACCCATTTTCGTTGCCATAAAGCAGTGCAGGATTGTTCATTCTCAAGTTTCGAAATCCAGCTTTTTGAGCTACACCTGAATAGTCCTGTGCCTTTGCACAATTATAAGCACTTTATCCAAGAGTTTTCAGATTTTATGACCAGAACTTTTCTTAAGTTTGATCAGCACCTAAAAGACGAGCACCTAATGGTTTAATAGTGTGTCAATTTTGTGTCGCATTTCTTGATCCTGGGATAATTAACTTAAGCTGTGAAAGCATCAAGGATTTTCTGATATTTTAAATTAATTTTTAAGTGTACTAAAAATATTTTTGATATTCCTGGCCTTTATATCCAGAGATTAATTAACACTGGCCTTGTTACAGGTTGTTCCCTATCATGTTTTAAAGAGGCTATAGGTGAGCCCCTTTTTAAAAAAACACAGTCTGGGCCCAACTGTTCTGGCTAACTACAGGCCAATTTCAAAGCACCCCCTTCTTTCAAATGTTTTAGAGAAATTGGTCTACTCACAGTTGCAGGCTTAATGGGATCTCTGAAATTTTTCAATCTGGTTTTAGATTACTACACGGCACTGAGACAGCACTTTTAGGGGTTTTTAATGATATTCTATTAACTGTGGGTTCTGGCAGACCTGCTGCCCTCTTGTGGTTGGACCTGGCAGCAGCCTTTGACACAGTTGACCATGATATCCTCCTTAAAGGATCTGTTCTTCAGTTGTTTCAGTCATACTTATTTGGAAGGACCTTTTATATGAACATGGCTCAAAAATAGCCCCTCTTAATTATGGGTGAATTAAGGGTCAATTTTGGGTCCAGCCTTGTTTGACCCGGTATGTTGTCACTGGGGTCTATTTTTTCATAGTATAACCTTTTATTTTACTGTTTTGCAGATGACTTGAAGAGACTAATTGCCTTAAAGATGCTAAACAGTGGATGTCCTTAAATCTTTTAAAACTAAATGAAAAATAAACAGAAATGGTTATTTTTGGCATCTCTGTTAGTAAATATTGACAGTACTCTGGGCCCTTTATCTGCTCATTGTAAGACAAATGTTAAAAACCTTGATGTGTACTTTCATGGTTCCTTTAAACTGTGTAGGCAGTTGAGTGCAGTAGTCACTAGTCAAGTAGCTTTACCCATCTCAGACAGCTAGCCAAGGTAAAGCCATACCTTCCAACTAATGTCTCTGAACATGTTTCGACTACATGTTATCCACTTCAAGGTCTAAACTTAAATCTTGTAGCAACAGAGACTTCTCTGTGGCAGGTCCCAGACTCACAAACACTGGAAAATTTTAAATCTCTACTGAAGACACATTTTTTTGGACTGGCTTCTAGCACATGTTGCTTGAACAATTTTTTGTTTGCTTTAATAGCCTCGAGTCATTGTTGTTCTTAGTTGTTTTTATTATCTTATTGTATTTTTCTTTCGATCTTATATTTTTATTGTATCATTGTCATGCATGTGCCTTATTTAGTTCCTTTTTAGTTTGTAAAGCACTTTGTGCAGCACAAGCTGTTGTAAATAAATCTGACAGTAAACCCATCGAGCAAAATCATTCTGGTAGGAGTTCATACAAGCTACTTTTCTATTCCTTTTATCTTACAGCTGCATAAACTGGAGCAGCCAGGGATCGACCCACCCTTTGATACCCCTCCATTGTCTAACTGGACATGTGCTTAAGGTAGTAAAACACAATGACAACACTTACCTTTATTGGGTTATTGACACTCCACTGGAACTGGGGTTTTGGTACTCCTTCAGCTTCACAGGTTAGGACTGTGTCCTTGCCATTAGCAGCACGATATTTAGTAAGGTTGGTGATCCGAGGCTTTCCTGATACAAACACATTATTTTTCTTTTTTACATTATTATCTTTGGCATCAGACCATGCAACATCATTGAATTTACAAAATATTACAACATATAGTTTTTTTTCTTCAGACAACCAAACTAAACATTGTTGAGTTGTTATGCCCTTGTAAATCTTACAGTGAAGGTGCATCGGGTATAAAGTTCAAGAGAATTTATGAAAGAAGCCTCAAAGCTATAAGTTCAGTGACAATAACATCAACAGCAGACTGGGATCGAACCACCAACCCTCCATTTAGTAGGTGACCTGCTCTACTACCTGAGCTACAGCGACCCCAGTATTGTGTATTAAAATATGAAGCCAAGTGGTCCTGCCAAGTATCAATGTGTGTGAAGACTGCATTCTTCCTTACCTTCTATGACTAGTTGAAAGCTCTGACGTCGTGTCAGACCAGTCAGTGAAACTTCACAGATGTAGTCTCCAGCATCGGCAAAGGTCAAATTACTAAACTCTGGTCTCTTCACCATCTTTCCATTCTGCAAAGCAGCATCACATACAGTCAATGTTTTAATAATCTGGACCTTTAACTCTAATGTAAGTGAAACAGCAAAATATACATTTGCTTATCACCAAATTTGGTTAAGTTTTACTTATTCAGCTGCCTTTGCATGTGGCCCTACCAAGGACAGGTAATAGATATGTAAATCAGATGATATCAAATAGTTCTCTACTCTTTAGCCACTGCTCTTGTTCAAGGTCACAGGAATGTTAGCTTAAGTGGAAATTCAATATCATGAAGCTAACATGGAGTTTATACAGCCATATTACACAAAGACCCAGTTAGAAAATGTCTTCTTTTCTTGCAAACAATTTCATTTACTTTAATATTTTAAATGCCTCTTTTCTGAAAAACAATGTATTCACACAGTCCTTACCTTTTTCCATAACTCTTTAGCATCACCTGAGGTACTCTTCTCTATCTTCACAGACAGGGTTTCCCCAACGTTCTTCACAACCTCTCCAGTGGGACTCAGACTTAGGTCCAGGTCTGGCAACACATACAACAGAAAAAAAAAAAAAAAGAGTCAAGTAAGTTCAATTCTGTTAATTTTTAAAATTTTATTTCTTTACTGTTTATTTATTGTTTTATCACGGTAAAGCACTTGTTGTTCTTTAGTGTGATAGCACAGTGTTTCATTCATTTTGGCCGTTTTAGGCCAAAGGAAAAAACTGCCATTGATTCAGTGTGTTGGCTCTCACTGCGGTAAAGTGTCATTTTCTGTTCCTGTTACCTGTTTTCTGAAAACTTATAGATGACGTCTATTTCACAGTGTAATCATCCTGTGCTATCCAAAGCACACTCTCTATTGATTCACCTTCTAATTATATTCACAGTATTCATTCACCGTGTCGCCATTTGCCAACTTTCTCTTAAGCATTCACATGATTGTTATCCTGCTGCACATTTTTGGCACTTAACTACTTCCACATACTTTGTGCTACAAAAAAAGTTCTGATACCAAAATGTTCAGCTTCCTCTGGTGAGGTGTGCTATTACTTTTTTTTGTAACTTTTAAATTTCTTATGATTTTTTTTTTAAAATAAATCCTCTTCAAACCCACCCTACATTGAAACTTAACTACTTCAGCATACTTTGAGCTAGAGAAAAACGCAAAACTTTTAATGGGCCCCAAGACCTTTAACTTTTCAGGTATTACTCGGTGTTTTGATATCTTTTACGGTTTTCAAACAGTAACAGTTTAAGTTTATGAAGAATTAGATTTTTCATTGAATGTTCCCACTACTGCATGTTGACATTACCAACTGTAAAGACTGAGGCTGGAGAGTAGTCTGAAAAACTGTTGTCCTCTTTCATCTAGTGTCATCCTCACTGAGATAAGATTTATGGTTCTCTCTAAGAAATGTCACCGAAGCGCAGCCTCCCCCATCCACCTTGCCCATAGAGGACAATGTTAAAACAGCACCTAAACTTCAGCTGTGGCTGTTTTTCCACCTTGTCCAGCAGACAAGCTACTATAGCCCAAACTGCTGAAAAACTTAATTCTGTTTCTAAACCAGTTAGGGTTATGTCCACCGCCTTAAGCACCAACAACGGGCACGTGAGCATCAGAAATGGACAATGGAGCAAAGGAAGAAGGTGGCCAGATCTGATGATTCATATTTTCTTTTGCATCACATGGATGGCTGGGTGTGTGGGGTAATAACAGGATAATAATAATGATACAATAATAACACTAGAATAACATATTCATACTCATTCAGTGTAATTAATCAGTGATGATTAAGTATGTCTGTAGATTAAGCTAATTTGTACCTCTGAATATTTTAAATTTATGGATATTATTTTAGCTGGAAACATATTTTTAAAAAAAACACAACCCAAAAGCATCAGTAAACAAAGTGCCTTGTTATAAACAGGAATTAAAAAATGTTCACTCCAGGTGGGAAACATTATATTTTGTTTGTTCTGCCACAGTCATTTGTCCTTGGTCCTTTGTTATGTTATAGTATGCTTTAGCTCTGGTTATGTCATAAGTACTCACAACTAACAACAATGTTCTGGGAGGCCTCCACTTTCTCGTTGTCAACCAGTGAGCATTTGTATTCACCCGTATCCTTTCTGTTGATGGCAGTTACAGTGTAGTTGTCCGAATTTTCAACCAGCACTTTTGTGCCCTGGTGAAGAGCAGGAGTTAAGAGAAATACCATTAAAAAAAACAGACAAAAAGACAATAACTAGAAGTACCACATTCACTCACGGGGCACTTCATTAGTTGGACCTTGACAGTATCAGGTTGGACCACAGAAAAGCCTTAATCATCATAAAGGAATGGCCATAGTGTGCAAAAATACTCAACTAGGCTGTGGCATTTGAAAGATGCTCAATTTGCTATTAAGGGGCCAAAAGTGTACCAAGACAACATCCCCCTATTATGCCAACACAACTAGCCTGAACAGTTGATACTGTTCTGTTTCAAGGTTTGTAGTGTTGCACTTTCAGAAATGCTCTTTTGCATTGCACATTGGTTACAATAAGTGGTTATTTGAGTTTCTGTTGCCTTCAATCAGCTTGAAGCATTCTGGCCATCCTCTAACCTGTGGTATCAACATAGAATCTTCACACAGACATTTGCTGCTATTTGTTGCTCACTGTATACTTTCTCTTTTTTAGACCATCCTCTGTAAATTCTAGAGATGGCTTTGTGGGAAAATTACAGTGCTGCTGAACTACTTAGACCAGCCTTTTTGGCACCATCAAACGCCACATTCAAGGACACTTTTTAACCATCTTTCTTCCCCATGTTGACGCTCAGTTTAAACATGAGCAAGTCGTCTTGATCATAACTACATGCTTAAATACATTAGGTTGCTGCTGTAAAATTAGCTGATTAGTTATTAGTCTTAATAAGTAGCTGAACAGATGTGATAAAGTGGTCAGTGACTGCATATTAAGCATGCATTAAGTACAATATATGTCAACCAGTCAAGCTGCAGTTTACATTTATGTCTGTCAAGATTTTTATAACACCAGTAAAAACTCAACTAAATTTGAATTTATCAGGTGGGTAAATAATGTGGCATCATCAGTTATTACATGTGGTCAAAAAATGATCTAACCAAAACTCCACCTGAGATCATCACATTTTGGGAGGTCCTCTGACCACCAAAACCTGAAAATCTTGTGTTCTACGTGAACATAAGTGCCAAGTCTCTTTTGACCGTTTGGTGGATCAAGAAACATTTTTACTCATCTGCAAGATAAACAATGGGATCTGGCTCACCTTAATGTGAAAAAAGAAGGATCTAGGTGGAGGGTTGCCATCAGCAGTACACTTTAGTGTCACATTATCTCCTTCTATAATGGACGGCTGTGACATAATCTGGAGAGTAACTTGCTCCGATGGATCTGTAAATATGAAATATTATTCAAAGACACCTCCAACTGACGAATAGATAACTCTCAAACTGGCTCAACTCATTTAATTGGTATAAAATAAAATTATTATTATTATTATTATTATTATTATTATTATTATATGACTGATCAGTACTTTATCTACTGAGCGATAGGTATGAATTGAAAGCAATTCACAAATATAAAATTCTCCCATGATGTAGTCCCAGCAAGGACTTAATTATCCAACAACCCCCTTCCATCTAATCTAACATTCCAGTAACAGAAAAGACAGGAGAGGTGAGAAATGCAGTAATTAGGATTAATCTGTGGCTAAACTGAAAGTAACTTGAACATGGCAGCTATACACTGGTCAAAAGTTTTAGAAAACCCCATTTTTTCAATTTTTTTTAATTTTTATTATGCAGTTTAATGTCTCATTGCACGCTGAAATGAAAGCATAGTAAAACTAAACAAATTCAGTGGAAAAAGAAATCATGGAATCAATTTATAGACCAAAATATATTCTAACTTTGGAGTCATAAAAGTAGCCACCTTTGGCACATATAACAGCTGAACAGACCAGTGGCATTCTTTCTACAATAGAATCAAATATTCTTCAGAAAGTTCTTTCCATATCTGTTGCAGACATTCCCATAAATGTGTGGCACTTGTAGGTTGCTGTGCTTTCACCCTTCTGTCCAGTTCATCCCAAACTAGCTTGATGGGGTTTAAGTCTGTAGACTGTGCTGGTCACTCCATGTTTTCAAGCTTACCATCTGGTTTGTTTTCCTGAGGTAGTTCTGGCATAGCTTGGACTTACGTTTTGGGTCATTATCTTGCTGTAGGATGAACCGCTGACCAACTAGGTGCATACCAGAGGGTATTTCATGGCACTGCATAATGCTGTGGTAGCTGTTTTGGTTCAGGGTGCCTCTCACTCTGTACAAGTCACTGAACGTGGATCCAGGAAAACAGCCCCAGACCATCACACTTCCTTCTCCATGTTTGACAGTTTGACAGTCCTTTCACCTATTTGAAGGCGTACAAAGATCCTGCATGATGAACCGAAGATTTTAAATTTTGATTCATCGGTCCATAATACCTTCTTCCAGTCTTCAGTAGTCCAATGGTGGTGTTTCATGGCCCAGGCAAGTCTCTTTGTCTTATTCTGATGTCTTAGCAATGGCTTTCTTGCTGTAACTCGTCCAGTCAAACCTGCAGGTCGAAGTCTTCTCTTCACAGTTGAAACTGAGACTTGCTTACTACGACCACTATTACATTATATTATACTATTATATAACTATTATTTTAAATAATAAATAATGTATTTTTTTATCCTCTGGCAGTTCTCTACTTACCTTTTTTACCATTTTAAGCTATTCATTGGACTTAATCGCCTTGCATTGTGATAAATAACTGGAAAGAATTGGTGTTCTAAAACTTTTGACTGGTAGTGTATATAATAAAAAAAAAAAATATTAAGACAGAAAACGTCCCTGAAATGCAAAGAATTTTACATTTCCTCTTGTCAGATTTTAAAATTCACAGTTTGGTTTGCTGCAGTGAGAGAGCCCCTGTTCCACAGCTTTGAAGAGAATCTCTTAAAAAACATGGTGCATGAGTTGAAGCATGCAGTTTTACACACTACGGAATTTCTTCCAAAATTTTCATTGGATCTTATCTAACAGCAATGAAAGCATTTTAGCCATTTATTTCCTAAAAACCTTAAGCATACAAGTATTAAAATTACTTTGTGGCAATGTAGCTCTATATGAGAAGATGGAAAAAACAGATTTCATATAGTTGTAGTACAGTGATACAGACAGATGTCAGCACTGCCTTCCACTCACAGTGAATGGGAAAAGGTTCCAGCTCAGTCTCCTGATTAATCAGTGTGTGTGTGGCTTCACAGGCAAAGATTGCATCAGCATCCTCTTTGGTGGCTGCATATTGGAGGGTGGAGAGCATGGTGGATAGGCCTGTGTCAGGATCCAGCTTCAAGTGGTTAGTGATCACAACGGCTGGAAAGGCAAGATGACAACCACACCAGACACATGTACATACCCACACAGACAGACAGACAGACAGACAAACAGTCAAAGACACACAGATTTCGTCAGCTGTTACTATTCCAACATTGCTTTGATTTAGATAATGCAAGTCAAGGACTTTCCTATTAATCATAATCAGAATACTTTATTAATCCCTAAGGAAATTATGTAACATTTATGTAATAATTATAATGTATTACTGTGTTCCTTCTGACAAGTAAGCAATGAATTTTATCATATATCGTTTTAGCTATTCTCTTGAATAAATATGATGCCCTCCAGAGGGATATCTATGACAGCAACTTCCCCAGTGTAACTGGATAGTTTACAGGTGACCGTAAGGGAAGAAATGCATTACATTTTTGATCATCTTTCAAAAGTTGTCCATTTTTTCTCCACTTGATAGTGGCTGGAGGGTTTGCTTCTGCCACAACACATGTTCCAACCTAAAAATGAAAGAAAACAAAACATAAACAATTATACACCAACTTGCATTTTTGTCACACTTAAAGGTTTTAGATCATTAACATCCCACAGATATGTCATATGTCAAGTACAGCAATTTTAACAACTGCTGACATTTACTTGGACTCTCTGATTGATCTTTCTGACTTCTTAGGAGTGGATGTGATTCATCACACAGCCACTCCTGGGAAGATTCACCAGCGTTCTAGGTTTCCCCATTGTAAATAATAATCTCTGTGGTTTACTGGAGTCACAAAGCCTTAGAAATGGCTTTGTAACCCTTTCCAAACTGATAAATGTTAATAACTTTGTTATCAGAGGTTTCTTTAGATTGAGATTGATCTTTTAATTTACTTAAATTTGTCAGAAAAGTTGTAAGTTGCTACTTAAGCGATTTCTTGATGCAACTGGTATGAAAAAAAAAAAATCAGGCCTGGGTATGACCAGTACAACTGAACTCAGCTTTTAAAAAACAAAACAAAAAAAACTGTGGTTAATCGTAGTTTATTCACGATTTAATGAGGGCCGAGTGGCAGTTAGGTTTGGGTAGTGTTTCTCCCTTAGTAAATCACCATTTAAATATTTACTTGGTTCTTTAGAACACTATTTAAAGCATAAAAGACATTATTCCAAAATATATTTCCTTCCTACTGCTGCAATCATGGTGGTCGGAGCTAAAAGTAGAACATGGTTAAGTTCAAGAAAACATCTAACTTTTAACTACATAATTTCTAGAAGTTAAACGTTATCTAGATAAACAAAAATATCTGAGCTGCAGTGCCCCTTCCTCTTCAAGGACAAGTGGACCAAAGCTATACCAGCAAAATGCAGCATACATATACAATAGAAAGTGTGATTGTAGGGGCCAAGTTTTCCATTTTTTATTATTTTTCCATCAGTTTATTTTCCTTTCATTAGTCACATCTTATGTAACGTACACATTCAATACTGCTTGGAATTTCTTTTTTCCCCTACTTCAGTTGTTTATACTATCTGCTATGAAAGTTTCCTCATCTCGGCTTAAAACCAATTACTACTTAATGCCTGCAGAATGGGGTGTTCATTGCAGGGTAGGTGCAGATGGTAGCATGAAACTTTGCACACCGATTTTGGTGTCTCATGTGTCGCACAACACAATCTTTGTGGTGTGTTGGCTAATTGTGCACATCTCGATTTTTTTAACCTTGCATGTTGTGCTGCGGCCTCCGCAGCTGGGCTGAAGACAGGAGTATACAATTGTTTCAGTTTTTACTACCATTTTAATGATAATACAGCACAGGAGCTCAGGAATATACAGATATGCAGAGGGAGATGTTAAAACAGTTAAAACTTGCAAAAAAAACCAAACAAACAAACAAACAAACAAAAAAAAAAAACCCACTCTACAAAGTCTTCGCTTCTAGTTTTGACTATAGTCCTCTTATACTAGCCCTTATGTAGCTGTATTGTCTAAGTCACGACAGCTATTGTTCAGGAGAATACGGCAGCTGCTTCCTGTGCAGTAACAGCGTGTATAAATACAAGTTTCTGTGAAACATGGTTTTGCAGAGGTGAGCGGAGCAGGCACATTCTGGCCTAGAGATAACCAAAGAAGCAAGTCACTTCAAATTGAAAAAAGAAATCTTATGAAAGGTCTCTGTTGTAAAGACAGACAATGTAATTTTACACATACAATGTTACAATGATGCCACTGGTTACTGTATAATATGCTTTAGATGTTATAAAGCTTCGTTTCAGCCTAGTATAAACCACAAAGACTTGTCTAAGCTGATACTATTTCATGTATAATGCTGAAGCAAGCTCTTAGTACTTTCACAAGTAAAAACCACATTGTGACAAAATTAGACGTGGCCTTCAGAAGGAGCAGTCTAACAGTGACTGTCAACAACAAAACCTGCCTTCATTACAGTCACCTTCATGGCAAAACAGACATTGACTGACTTTTGTGATCTAATGAAAATGCTATAAGAACAAGGTCATGCTTTCTGCATTCTCCACCACTAAATCTCTCTCTCTCTCTCTCTCTCTCTCACCTAATACTGCATAACTAGATTTTGCAAACATTTCTGTATACACAATTCACGTTGCATCATAATAATAATAATAATAATAATAATAATAATAATAATACATTTTATTTGAGGGCGCCTTTCAGAAACCCAAGGTCACCTTACAAAAACACAATTAATAAGATAATAATAACCGGTGAGCAGCAGCAGCCAAGCGCGCCAGCGTTCACTCGACCGGAAGTAAAACCCATGGAACAACCTGACACATCTGATGGACAAACACTGAGACTTACCGCTGTTAATTTGTCTTTCTCTAATAATTCACTTTTGTCCATAATCCGCACTGGTGATGGCTTCTCTGCAAACACAAAAGGACAAAATCAAGGTTTCGAATTAAATTCAATTTTTAGATTGCATCAAATTACAACAAAAGTTGTCGTAATATTGTAAAGTAAAGACCCTAAAATAATACAAAGAAACCCCAACAATCAGACGACCACTAATGAGCAAACACTTTGGTGACAACGGGAGGTAGTTTTTCCTTTTTCCTCAGCTCTTTTTGAGAGAGTGGCACGGTTGCCCTTCCGTTGGTCTTCCTTGGTCTCTTGTGCTCTGAGGGTCTCTGGATGTCTGGAGCCCGGATCTCCTCCATACCTGCTTCAGGAGGACAGGGCTATGGCTCCCCACACCCTCTAGCAGATCATTACATGAAGGAACCTTTTGAATACAAACGCGCTCATGCTCACAGGTGTACACACGGGTGCTCAAAGACAAACTACACCCTTTTTGGCTCCTACCTCAAAGCACACTGTGCGCTGTCAATCTTACGTGCTGCACAATAATATTCAATATTTAGTATTTACTTTTATATTCACATAGATTATTGCGATGATGTTGTTTATTATATTGCTCTCTTTTGTTTTTGCTTGTTTTCTTTTTTTCTTTCTCAACAGGTGATCCAGGTGATTGATATATGTATTTTTTGTCTGTTTGTTTTGCTATTTTTTGCCCTTTATCACTGTTCCTCTTCCCCACTGTTTTTCTTTCCCTGCCTCTCTTTCTTTCTCCCTTTCCTTTCCCCCAGCCATGTCTGTCCCATGTGTAGCAGGTGGAAATAAAATAAAATAAACAATAGAAACAAAGGTGAATCAAATAGACCAATACGGCAAGGCTGGGATGGTCCATTTGGTAAAGTAAATCCGTTGGGTATCTTTCTTGGCCTTTAGACAATTCTGATGGCAAAAAAAACAAATGGGACAGGCGGGAAAAGACAACGGGAGGTTAAAAACTCCCTTTTAACAGGCAGAACCAGGCTCAGGGAGGGACGACCATCTCCCATGATTGGTTGGGAGTGAGGGGAGGAGGACAGGACAAAAGACATGCTGTGGAAGAGGGCAAGAGAATAATGAAAACTCCTTAATTAAATGCAGAGTGGTGTTTAAACACATGATGCGTCCAAAGGGGTGAGAGGACAAAAAAGCCCAGTTTATCATGGGAAGCCCCGAGAAGCCAGGTCTATTGCAGCATTACTAAAGGAGGACCTGTTCTAGCCTAACTATGTGCTTTATCGCTGAATCAGGCCACTTATCCAGGAATTTTAAGCCTGATTTAAAAAGTAGAGAGGGTGTCTGTCTCATAAATCCAAGCTGGGAGCTGATTCCCCAAAGAGGAGCCTGAAAGCTGAAGGCTCTGTCTCCCATTTCAGAACCACAAGTCTGACATTAATGGCCTGTATTTGTATAGCACTTTTACTAGTCCCTAAGGACCCCAAAGCGCTTTACACAACCAGTCATCCACCCATTCACACACACATTCACACACTGGTGATGGGGAAGCTACATTGTAGCCACAGCCACCCTGGGGTGCACTGACAGAGGCGAGGCTGCCGGACACTGGCGCCACCGGGCCCTCTGACCAAATTAGCAGTACAACAAGGCCCTGCAGATCTTGATTCAGTCTGTAGGTAATGTTTTGATCAGACGTAGGTAGCTAGGAGTATTTCAAAGGTGCAGAGCCTGGTCTCCAATTCAATTATCCTGGCCTCCAGAGATGTAAACAAGCTACATTTATTACAAGTATTATTATTACTAAAGGAGGCCGAGGAGTAGCTAAACATCTGACACATTGAGCAGGTGAACAGGCCATGCTACTACCGAGTCGCTAAGCTAAGCTAGTGAATCTCTAAGTACACACTGAATGAATACTGTGAATATAACTAGCGAGTGAGTCAGCAGAAAATGTACTTTGGATAAAGCATGTGAAGATTACACTATGAAATAACATGCTACATACAAGTCTAAATTTAAATTGGCTACACAAAAATACTACTGTGCATTGTAACAGGAAGTGATACAATAACGCAGAGAGCCAACACCCACATATATTTTATATTATATCACATATAATAGAAAATATTATATAATTCAATTGCAATTTGCCTCCTGTTCCATCTTTATGCCCTGTTTCACAGTTGAATTTGCAAAACCCATGAGCTGGTGATACATCAGGACTTTTGGGAAGAGAAATCTTGATTCCAAACTGTATTTCCTTAAGCACATAAGCCACAAAAGTGCCAAATCCATAGTGGATAACACATTTGAAACAGCTAATTTATAGCTGCTATATATTGAGTAAGCTTGACAAATATAATTGGTTTGGGTTAATTATTGAGTGCTAAAAATTAAATTAATTTCAGTTTTATTTATATAGTGCCAAATCACAACAGAAGTTGTGGTGCTTTTTATTGTAAGGTAAGCCCCTACAATAATGCAGAGAAAACAAGAACACCTGAAGAGTCACATGATCCCCCATGAATAAGCACATCGGCAAAGTGGGAAGGGAAAACTCCCTTTTAACAGCCAAACTTAACGCACACTTTACAATGACCTGTTCACTTTTGTAAAGGCAGACTACCTGGCTAGGTGTGTTTGTGTTGTCTGGGAGTGTAAACATAAAAAGACAAGACTTTCAGTTAGGCTCTTGTTGCATAAATGACATTTGAAAGGATGAATTACCATGGATTTGACATGAATTAAAGTTGCAAAAAGATTAGAAATATTATTATGTCACACTTTTACCAAAAGCTCGCTTTGGTTTTTTGTTTTTGTTTTTTTTTACAAAAATAAAGTTTAGACTGCCTTGGTGAATAATTAAGGGGAGGAGCAAATTCAAGATTGTAGTTAAGCTTACTGTAAACAACAACAGAGACGGGATACTCCATGAGGTTGGCGTCTGACACCACCATGCAGGTGAAAGTCCTCTGGTCTTTGAGTGAGGCCTGAGTAATGAGCAGGCTGAAGTGCCTATTGATGCTGACCCGTTGAGCATAACCATCTGTGGCCTGAACTGTGGCCTGGTCACTGTGAGCCTGTTTGATTAACAGATCACCAGGTGTGCCATCATCTTTTTCCTAAAGTGTAAGGCAACAGAAGAATAAGACAAAGAAGACAGGGTTTGTCAAATCTGTACAAATCTTCATTCTTCAAGCATATTTATATAGACATGCACAAAAATAGAACAATTTTAAACAATGCATTTAAGCTTTCATTCAAGCATTCTCCAAGTAGAACGTACAAATGTATCACATATGTGCTAATTAGAATAGGTGTACACTGCTAACTCATAATGCAAAATTCAACAGGTCATCTTTGCCAGGTAATCTCTTTAATTACAGTGTGGATTAAGTGGAGCCATATTTATCTGACTTCTTTAAATAAGTCTTGAAGACACTAGCTGTAGATTTATGATGGACATAAGCCTAAAGTTTTGCCCTAGACAGGACACTCTCTCATAGTTTTATTTTATTCATTCCCTTAAGCTGGGCATACATTGTGCAATTTGTCACACAACAACCGTGAAAAGAGTTGGATGGACATTGCTGCTCCATTGCAGCTGGCTGGTCAATGTTTTTCATTAGCAATTTAGCAAAGTTGATGGTGGTGGTGTGTGTCTGTGTGAGTGAAAGACAGAGAGGGAGAGAGAGAGAGACAGATTTTGTGTTATAAGCTTCATGTTATGGACGCACAGTGTGAGCACTCAGGTCGTGTTATGAAGGAAGGAAGGCTCAGAGTTTAGTGAGTGGGTGTGCTGGGATGTGCTAAAAGGTGGGCCTTCACAACAGGTCGCATCAGAGCACCGGGCTGTATAGTGTAAGACCATGCATTGTGACCTACGAACTTCTAATCCCTGTGATTCAAACCTACAGTTTGAGCAGAAGCTGCATAATGCGACTGAAAAAAAATTGCACAGTGTATGCCCAGCTTTAGACTGGATGGTGATATTCACACAGCTGGTTGCTTACTTCACAAGTAACTCAATGTCAGTGTGTACTTACATATTTCCACTTGATGAACATCAGATCTTCCGGTGGTGGAGCTCCACCATTGCATGGCATAACAATGGTTTCTCCATACAAAGTAGTCAAGTTTGCTGTTCCCTTTACTGCATAACAAAAGACCACAAATTGTTAGAATAAATAAACATATAAAGTGCTACCATCTACCATTTAACTGGAAAAAAAAAACGTACACGGGTGTTTTGGAAAACGGAGATTTTCCGTTTTCGTTTTAAAAAAGAATCCCGTCCACACGTAAACGCAGAAATGGTGGCAATATATTTCTAACCGTGTAGAAATGTTGGCCAATCAGAAGTCTAGAAGCCTCAGTGGGAAATAGTAAACAAGGATGGGGCATAGAAGCAGAACCGAGTCGTATGTGTGGAGGGACAGTAACTGTGTGTGTATATGTAAGCATTTAAACACTGCAGAGAGTACAATTAACAGTAACAGTATTGTAGAAATTCATTTCACCGAAACAATAACGTGGCGCACAGTGTTACGTCAAAAAAGGCGCACACCCTTGACGCTGCATTTTCTCCGTTTTTCTTGTCCACACGGAAATGCAAAAACTGAGTTTTCAAAAATATCCACCCTGGCCGGAGGTTTTAAAAATCTCAGTTTTCAGTGACCGAAAACGCCGTTTACGTGTGGACAAAAGGTGCAAACGCATAGAAAAATCTGCGTTTTCAAAAATACCCGGGTACGTGTGGACGTAGTCTCAGTAACATGTGTACAGCAACAGCTGGCATTTTGAGTACTGCTTGTTTGCACCCTGATTAGCCAAACCTGGGTACATGAACATATCCATGTAGCTCTTCTCCCCTGACTCAATCAATCCTTGTGTACATCAAACCCACTTCCAACTGCTGAGATCTTAAGAAACCCAGCAACGAAAATAATCATTAATGTACCAGTGGGTCAGTGAGCAGCTCCTCCCAACTATAACTGTCTTAAAATGCCTGGGTGTTAATAAGTGAGTCAAACTATAGCACAATATCCTGTCACTCCAAATGTGATGTGTGATACCATGCATCACAACGATCATGTGTAATGTCAAAGAAGTAAGAAAATTGGTGGAAAAAGATGGATGGACAGTTAAAACAATATTGCTTGTTTCCCTGTCCAGTTTCTTGTCACTGAATTCTGCATTTCTACAAAAAATATATATTAACTGTTAAAAACAAAGCATGTTGAAAAACTGTGAGTACAAACACTCGAATATTACTGAGTGAAATTAGCCAAAAATATAGAAAGTGAGAATGGTAAGAGAAAGGCTAACAACATACAATGAAATTTTTTATTTTTTATTATGATGAAAATGTTAATGTAGCCTTGGCTATTTGTTAAGGTTTGAAGTGACTTTGTGGAGTTATTGTTCAGAATTTCACCCTGCTCAGTAGCGAGTAAAAAAAAAAAAAAAAAAAAAAACCCAACAACTTTGTTTAGTATAGTTTTTGTGTAACTGTATAAGTTTGTTCTATAGATGTTGAATGTAGCTTTGTTTAAAGTTATACTATATGTGTAAAATTTATTTTGGCTCTAAGCAAGTTGCTGTTTGAGTTCTTTATAAAGTGCAGATGTTGCCGATCCGTGGAACCAGCACCTCAATACAGAGATGTGAGATATAACGAAATATATCAGATGATGATATCAAAACATCTATTGTTTATTTTGTGCTGTCGCAAAAGACACGATTTACTGTAATATGTTTTAATTGCCTTAGATGACAGTTTGCAATAATCACCACGGTACAGCAGAAGAACCAGGCAAAACAAATTGAGGAGCTCGTTCCTAAACGAGGGCCTACCTCTGTGGTGTGGACGTGATTCAGTTATGAAAAGTGTGACATGGAGGAGAAAACTGCACAAATTATACAAGAAAATGGTCCCCACCACAGACACAAACACAACAAACCTTCTTTGCAAGAATCACATTAAAGAGTACAGAGAAAGTTTATGAATCAGAGGCAAATATGAGCCAGGTCCTCATAATAAACCTCAGACTCAAACATTAGAACAGGCTTTTCCCTGTGGTACGCCATGTAATAAAGACTCAGAAAAAGAATCATGTCTATTACAAGTTACATCTATAAATATATGGTTTCATGCAATGGCAAAAAAAAATTGCCATTGCATTTTTTGCCATTGTATCCAATCACTGGATGATTGTGTGAGTCATCCAGTGTGTGTCACTACTGGATAACACCATGTAAGGTCCATATTAGTTAATCTAATCTAAATGTAAAAAAAAAAGAAACTTTTGATGTGGTAATGATATAAACTATTCACTAAATTTGTAGGAATTGCACTATATAATTTTGGTCATATCGTGTAGTCCTACAAAACAGGAAGTGTAGATGGTCTCTCTGTTTAAAACACCCAGTCCAATCCAGTCCAGGGGACTTGCCTTGTTTGTTGCCTCGATCCTCTGGTTGTCTACATTGATTTAAAAAAATAGGAGCCCCAAGTAGTCTTGCACTTCAGGTATTTACAGCTCCAGTCACTACTGACACACTCCAGAGAATGTATGCAATACACTGAATACCAGATAAAGTTGTCACTGACAATGGGCCCAAGTTCTCAAATTAGGTTTTCCGATTAGACTCCGGCACATCTGCAATGAACAAGGCATTTGCTAGAAACTCTGACTACATCTTACACAACCACAGCAGAGTTGGTGATAGGAAGACATTGAAGGCAATGAAAATTTCTCTGATGCAAACTTGATATATAAGTGACTATGTTCAATCTAACTCTTGCAACTTCCAAATCTCAATACTCTTTAAGGTCTTGGACTTAGGGGTGAGCGATATATCGAATATACTGTATCACAAGTTTTTCCATATATGATGGCTAAAATGGCTTTACCGTAACCATTGAGTATAAATTGCCATGGCAATATTAAGCTGTCTGCATGCAATTCACTGTGAGTGTCTTTTCTCCCAAACTCTGCGAATGCATCATTAATTTCCCCCTCCCAAATGGAACATTTTCTACCTGGTACACCGTGGTGAATTCTTGCTTAATGTCCTTTTTTGTTGCTGTGATCGTTTGCTGGTAAAGGTCTAGTGTTGATCACAGGAAGAAACATACTGTTGACAGTACAGTCGTTTGTAAAAAACAAAACAAAACACTGAGGGATCGATTTGAATGACTGATTGGCTAAAAATAACATTTGTTTTTGGAGGTTATTTAAACATATTGTGATATATATCATGTATCGTGATGTAGGCAAAAAATATTGTGATATTAGATTTTCCTCATGTCGCCAACTTGGAATGTGAATACCACAGGCTGCAGTGTTCAGAGCAGCGCGAATCCAAGCCCAAGCCTTTGATTTCAAAATTAAAAACAAACAAAACACATTTCTATTTATCTGGAAGAAAAAAAAATACCATCCGTTTTATAAAAGCACTAATTTCCTTGCTTTTAAAAACCTAAAATGTGACATATCCCTCTGTCTTTCGGAAGACCATATATAAAATCAAAGTTAAAATTATATAAACTTCTCGATCAACTTCATGCTGGCCCATGGTTAATCCTAGATGTGATGCCCTAGAGAAGCACAGAGGGATGGAAAGGCAAGTGCCCTTGGGAATTAAGGCTAATTAATTCTATATGGGAAAATGGCCTTGTGTAGACTCAGCAGACTGTTGAGGCACCAGCATGTCTGGAGAGAAACAGAATATCCTCTTGTTCAAAATGCCTTTCATTATTTACAATTCATGTAATTAGACAAAAAATAATGCCCAGTACAAGAACTTGTTTTCTGAGGTCCGAAACATGTCCAACAGGCAAGTAAACCAATTAAAAACTAAGACAATGTGACCTGCAGATGTCCTTCCTCCTTATACATGTTAGTGTGCTTATCACAAGGCACCAGTGGTGGACCTGGCAATTCTAGTTTTCTAAGCAATGCTGAGCAATGCTGGGCAGTGAACACAGGGCCCACTAGAGGACTTTGGGTCTTCGTGCCACCATGATGAAGTCTGTGACTATTTGGTCAGTGACATTCACAACTGCTGCCTTGTTCTTCCCATGTCGATACTGAACTTTTACTTTTGTGGTTCCTAAATTATGGAGGAGTTCCAGCACATAATCTGGTCCCTTTAAACCCCACCCCACCCCACCCACCCACCCGACCGACCAACATTAGTACCAGAGTTAGCTTCTAGTCAATGTTAATCGGTTTTCGGTGGGGTTTTTTGAAATTGTCTTTTCTCCATGTTTTATTATTACATGTTGCAATAGGTGTCTGAAAGGTGCAGCCTGAGATGTGGTCTAAAGTCTTCCCTCCAATGTTTTACCAATCGTGTTAACATTCTGTTTTTACCACATGCAATAAAAGTGTTTCCTGCCTGGGCCCAGCAACCTTTGCCTCTGAGCCAGAGAGACAGAGGTCCACATAAAACAAGTGGAAATTCTAACAGTCTGATAATAAATTGTGAAAACTTATAATTTGAGCATATTTGCCTTTTCTTGTGAAAACAAAACAAAACAACAACAATAGCAACTTTTAAGGTAAACATCACATAGTACTTCACAACAAAATACAACAAAGTTAACCAAACACAAGGCCAAAAAGATTCATTTTTAGCCGTATTTTAAAAGAGACCACTGAGACCACATATTTCAGAGGTAGACCCTTCCAGAGTTGCACAAGCACTGTCTACTTTAGTTTTCAGCTTTGTATGATGCACAGCCAGCAGGCCTCAACTACATGGCCTCAGGGGCATGTTAGGGACATAAAGATTTCAAAGTTTATTGATGTAAGTTTGTGCTTGTCCATGAAGAACTCTAAAAGCCAGAATGTTGAAATGGACTCTAAATTTAATGGGGATCCAATGCAGGTGGGTCAGTAACAGCGTGACCTCAGTACTTGGAAGACTTTGTCAGCACCCTTGCAGCATCATTCTAAACAACTTACAGATGTTCCAAGGAGTTTTTACTTAGACAAGCGACCAGTGATTTAAGGTAATCTAAACATAATGAAATAAATGCATGCAGGGGTAGGCAACCTTTCTGATGATGAGTGGCATCTAAAATTTCCTCAGAAGTGAATGTGCCATATAATTGCATTAGCAATAAATTGAATAATGCTCTATATTAACAGTTACACACTACATAGAACAACTTTACAGAATTATATTTGTTCACAGATGTTGGCAGCTACAGTGGGGCAAAAAAGTATTTAGTCAGCCACCGATTGTGCAAGTTCCCCCACTTAAAATGATGACAGAGGTCAGTAATTTGCACCAGAGGTACACTTCAACTGTGAGAGACAGAATGTGAAAAAAAATCCATGAATTCACATGGTAGAATTTGTAAAGAATTTATTCGTAAATTAAGGTGGAAAATAAGTATTTGGTCACCTCAAACAAGGAAAATCTCTGGCTCTCACAGACCTGTAATGTCTTCTCTAAGAAGCTTTTCTGTCCCCCACTCGTTACCTGTATGAATGGCACCTGTTTGAACTCATCATCTGTATAAAAGACACCTGTCCACAGCCTCAAACAGTCAGACTCCAAACTCCGCCATGGCCATGGCCAAGACCAAAGAGCTTTCGAAGGACACCAGGAAAAGTATTGTAGACCTGCACCAGACTGGGAAGAGTGAATCTACAATAGGCAAGCAGCTTGGTGTGAAAAAATCAACTGTGGGAGCTGTAGAATAAAAAGGGGATGTCTTTTCCTCTTCTAGTTTCATTATTTTAATATGGCACTATTAGTTCATTAGAATCATATAACCAGCTTTGCATTAAATATATACTGAAGTTTTTGATCTTACATTAGCCTTTGTATTACAGTGATTGTTATAACTCTAGTTTGATTTTTTACTTACAGGTACCAGAATAATAATATGATCTTTCATTGCAGATGTGACCAGGATCAACTTATAAATATTGCAGTTTGTTGCTTATTCTAGAGTTGTGCTCAAGTTAATTAAGGGTTAAAAGCTACAGTCAGCGTGAATGTCTGACTGATCTATTGAGGGGAAAGGCTTCGAGCATAGAGGGCCGCACGCGCTTACATACCACTGATATCATATTATTCTTTGTGGTCTTTTATTCAATTATGTTTTTTGCTAAGTTTAAACTGGTAGTAATCAAATGACATTGATTAAAATATTAAATGCCTGAGTCAGTTTCCGGGCTTTTTTTTAGAGAATCAGTGAAAAGCATAAATCATCACTTTCATGTTTAATAATTAATGATTGAAATGAACTGAATAGCGTTTAGAAGATTTGTTAATTTGTTTGTCTTTTGTTAAAAAGAGTGGTTTCAATAATTTCAGACACACCTTGCAATTGTGCTTATGATGAGTTGGCACTTGGTCTTTTGAAGGTCATAAGCTTCGTTCGGCGTGATGGTCCGGACTGATATATTGCAGGTTTTGACTTTGAGTGCAGAGGGCTAAATGCAAACATGCTTACACAGCACTTATACGATGTTATTCTTGGTGATCTTGTGCTCTGTTATGTTTTTTGTTATGTTTTACGTTGTGGTAGCTGACCAAGCATTATTCATTTAGTATTATACACTTGTTTTCGAGCAATACACACTGATAGTCTTAATCAATATGGAAGTCCTTGTAGTTGCAATGTTGTGTCTCTGCAGGAGACGGATGGCTCCAGGAGATGGGGGGCAGTCAGCGTCTGCCCTCGGGAAGGAGACAATGTTATTTTTCTGTGTTAAATAAAACTGTCAACATTGATTGTATAACACCTGTCATTACGCATGAAGTGGCGTTCTAATACCCAGATTTTTACAAAACTATGGAGATGTGTTTTTTGTGATGAGATCTGAGGCTGTCTGCATACAGTTTCCATCTCCCACGTGTGTGACCATTAAAATCATCGTTTGACTTGACCCGGCCGGACCAGTGTTGTTATTGTGGTGTTTCTCTTGTCTCCATCCCCAATATTTTGAACCATAACATCTTGGGGGCTCGTCCTGTGGTATTGGGGTGGACGTTGGAGGTTTGGACGGTCCGAGGTTGTCGAGCGGACAGGCACGGACCAGGGATCTGACGTGAGTGGGCTCCGCGGGTACATCTAAAGGTAAGGCACTACCTGTTGAGTTGATTCCCAAATTGTGCCAAATTGGGCTGCATTAAATTAAAAGTCTACTCACCGAAGTTGCTGGTGGGTGTCTGTTTTGATTTTGATGAGGATCCCCGTGTGTGTGTTATGCAGTTAAAGTCGGTTAAGAGTATTTAATGAAGTTGAAAAAGTATGAAAGAAATGCTGGGTTAGAGTCCCAAGGAATTGAGTTAAAGGCTCAAGTAGTTTGGTAGGGAATTGGTCATGTTGTTGGTTAAAGTCCAAATTGGTTATAAGTGTGGTCCTGTGTGATCATCTCTAGGCACTTGCCTTAGTCACACTCTTGTTTTAAGGTGTTGACTGTTGTTTCAAATTGTTACAAATTATTATAGGACGGCACCGGAAGTTGCTAAGAAGCGCATAGCCCGGAGGTTATGCTTCCTCCTGGCCATGGACGCGTGGCCTTGACCTGTCGGCGAACAGGGTTAGTTCAGTTTGGCTTATCTGTGGGGTACAGGGCATCCTGAAATAAGCTAGGAGTTAGAGTCTCCTCACCGTTGGAAACGGTGTGATGTGCTTTTTTGGACACAGTTAAATTGAGTTAGGGATTTTAGAAATCAGGCCATAGGCTGTTCTGGAGGAAACAGATACTGGTTAATTGATTACAAAAAAGTTAGACTTTCTTCGGTGAGACCCGTTATTTTAAATTTGTCGAAATTTGTTAGGTGCTAAATCTGTCTGGCCTTGCAGTGATTGTAAATATAAGACGTCTTTGTAATATAAAATAATAGTTCACCAGTGGAAAGGATGGCACAACCGGCTTTTATCGATCTGCCAACACCGGCAAGAGAGGAGCAGGCACAGACCAGCAGAGCAATCATCAGAAAATGGAAGACATACAAGACCACTGATAATCTCCCTCGATCTGGGGCTCCACGCAAGATCTCATCCCGTGGGGTCAAAATGATCATGAGAACGGTGAGCAAAGATCCCAGAACCACACGGGGGGACCTGGTGAATGACCTGCAGAGAGCTGGGACCAAAGTAACAAAGGTCACCATCAGTAACACACTACAACGGCAGGGAATCAAATCCCGCAGTGCCAGACGTGTTCCGCTGCTGAAGCCAGTGCATGTCCAGGCCCGTCTGAAGTTTGCCAGAGAGCACATGGATGATACAGCAGAGGATTGGGAGAATGTCATGTGGTCAGATGTAACCAAAGTAGAACTTTTTGGTATAAACTCAACTCGTCGTGTTTGGAGGATGCAATACTGAGTTGCATCCCAAGAACACCATACCTACTGTGAAGCATGGGGGTGGAATCATCATGCTATGGGGCTGTTTTTCTGCCAAGGGGACAGGACGACTGATCCGTGTTAAGGACAGAATGAATGGGGCCATGTATCGTGAGATTTTGAGCCAAAACCTCATTCCATCAGTGAGAACTTTGAAGATGAAACGAGGCTGGGTCTTCCAACATGACAATGATCCAAAACACACCGCCCGGGCAACAAAGGAGTGGCTCCGTAAGAAGCATTTGAAAGTCCTGGAGTGGCCTAGCCAGTCTCCAGACCTCAACCCCATAGAAAATCTGTGGCGGGAGTTGAAAGTCCGTGTTGCTCGGCGACAGCCCCAAAACATCACTGCTCTCGAGAAGATCTGCATGTAGGAATGGGCCACAATACCAGCTACTGTGTGTGCAAACCTGGTAAAGACCTATAGTAAACGTTTGACCTCTGTTATTGCCAACAAAGGTTATGTTACAAAGTATTGAGTTGTATTTTTGTTATTGACCAAATACTTATTTTCCACCCTGATTTACGAATAAATTCTTTACAAATCCTACCATGTGGATTCATGGATTTTTTTTTCACATTCTGTCTCTCACAGTTGAAGTGTACCTCTGGTGCAAATCACTGACCTCTGTCATCATTTTAGGTGGGGGGAACTTGCACAATCGGTGGCTGACTAAATACTTTTTTTCGCCTGGTTGGTGGTCATTAGGTGTATAGATTGAAGTTCTCTGGTGACCTGTAATCGTTTTTCTTTGGCTCCAAAGACTATTACTTCAGTTTTGTTTTTGTTTAGCTGGAAAAAATTGTGACACAACCAGTCATTAATTTCCTCAATGTAATAACCAAGAGCCTGTAAAGGCCCTGGTCTCCTGGTGACATTGTGATATATGTCTTAAAGACATAAAGACCTGGATGGCCGCTAACTTTTTGCTTCTTAATTCAGATAAAACTGAGGTTATTGTACTCTGCCCTGAAAAGCTTAGAAATATGGTATCTAACCAGATTCTTACTCTGGATGGCATTACCTTGGCCTCCAGTAACGCTGTGAGGAACCTTGGAGTCATTTTTGACCAGGATATGTCCTTCAACGCACATATCAAACAAATATGTAAGACTGCGTTCTTCCATTTGCGCAACATCTTTTAAATTAGAAATATCCTGTCTCAGAGTGACGCTGAAAAACTAGTTCATGCATTTATTACTTCCAGGCTGGACTACTGTAATTCATTATTATCAGGATGTCCTAAAAACTCACTGAAAAGCCTTCAGTTAATCCAAAATGCTGCAGCATTTTGGATTAGCTGAAGGGACTAGGGACTAGAAAGAGAGAGCATATTTCTCCTGTTTTGGCTTCCCTTCATTGGCTTCCTGTTAAGTCCAGAATTGAATTCAAAATCCTGCTCCTCACATACAAGGTCTTAAATAATCAGGCCCCATCTTATCTTAATGACCTTGTAGTACCATATTAGAGCACTTCGCTCTCGCTCTGCAGGCCTACTTGTTGTTCCTAGAGTATTTAAAAGTAGAATGGGAGGGAGAGCCTTCAGTTTTCAGGCCCCTCTTCTGTGGAACCAGCTTCCAGTTTGGATTCGGGAGACAGACACTATCTCTACTTTTAAGATTAGGCTTAAAACTTTCCTTTTTGCTAATGCATATAGTTAGGGCTGGACCAGGTGACCCTGAATCCTCCCTTAGTTATGCTGCAATAGACGTAGGCTGCCGGGGGATTCCCATCATGCATTGAGTTTTTCCTTTCCAGTCACCTTTCTCACTCACTATGTGTTAATAGACCTCTCTGCATTGAATCATAGCTGTTATTAACCTCTGTCTCTCTTCCACAGCATGTCTTTTATCCTGTCTTCCTTCTCTCACCCCAACCGGTCGAAGCAGATGGCCGCTCCTCCATGAGCCTGGTTCTGCCGGAGGTTTCTTCCTGTTAAAAGAGAGTTTTTCCTTCCCACTGTTGCCAAAGTGCTTGCTCATAGGGGGTCATATGATTGTTGGGTTTTTCTCTGTATCTATGAAGCGCCTTGAGGAGACTTTTGTTGTGATTTGGCGCTATATGAATAAAATTCAATTGAATTTAACTGAATATATTTGTGTGTCATCTGCATAGCTGTGATAGTTTATTTTGTTGTTCTTTATAATCTGTGCCAGTGGGAGCATGTAGATGTTAAACAGAAGAGGTCCCATGATGGAACCTTGGGGAACTCCACATGTGATACTTGTCTGCTCAGATGTGAAGTTACCTATTGATACAAAGTATTTCCTGTTTTCTAAGTATGTTATGAACCAGTTTAGTACAGTTCCTGAAAGACCTGTGTGTAAAGTAAAGTGTAAAGTGTGCGTGTTAGTCCCCATAGGGAAATAGTTCCTCTGCATTTAACCCATTCACCCAGTGAAGCAGTGGGCAGCCACCAGTGCAGCGCCCGGGGAGCAGTGTGTAGGGACGGTACCTTGCTCAGGGGTACCTCAGGGTAGCCGTTCAGTGGAGTCGAACCCCCGACCTTCCGATCATGGGGCCACCACTCTACCTACTGAGCTATCCCTGCCCAGTTCTCCAGTCGTTTGAGTAATATGTTGTGGTCAACTGTATCAAATGCTGCACTGGGATCCAGTAAAACTAAAACTGACATTTTTCCACTGTCTGTATTCAGACATATGTCATTAAACACTTTTGTCAGAGCAGTTTCAGTGCTGTGGTTGAATGAAAACAGACGCTGTTGTGACAGTGATGTACACTGTCTTGTTGGTATATGTATGATTTCTATACATTTTGCGTCAGATGAAAACTTTGGTTGTAAGATTCAGATAATTATTTGTTAAATGCTAGACATTTTAAATGAGAATAAGAAAGAAAGAGTATTTCTGTGTGCTCCCTTTCCCTGTTAACGCCCTACCTGGCCCCCTGGCAAAACTTTGCTAGACCCGCCCCTGCACAGTTACCAGCTGTCAGCTACTTAGAAAAGAATCCTGGTGTTATTTCTCAGAAACTGTTTATAACTTCCCTTCAACTCATTCATGTCACCTAAAAGGTAAACCTGTTTCTCCATCACCTGTTCAGCTCTGATGATTCTGTGAGGACATCTCCTGGTTTCATCTTCATGTTTCCCTCTCACGAGATAACCAAACCGATATAATGACCAGCAGCTTTTACTGCTGTGGCTCCAGCAAACATCAGCTGATACTAGAAATTAATATTAAATAAATTCTAACAAAAGCTGATCAAGCTTACATCCACTGGTTTCCTCTTTCTGGCGCAAAGTGGGAGATAAACAAACAAGAGAGACGGGACTTGCGACAGAAAAGCTGATCAGCTGATCATTGATCAGTTTCATGATTGAAGTAGCAACAGGAGAGGGAGGGGGAGAGAATAAGAGAAGAAAAGGCAGCTGACAGCGTAAAGACGCAGAATAACTCCAGCTTTGTGTCTTTTTCCATTCTAGATGAAGTACGGGACAAACTGCGTTCCTTCTCAGCTCAATACAAAATGCGTAATATTTTCTCTAAATGACGGATGTTTCTATCCCAAAGTTCCAAATGGAAGATTTAGCAAATGAGGCAACGTAACCAAGTGTTTTGATTGTGTTAGGTGCAAAGTTGCCAGAGGCACAAACAAGGGTTCAGTTTTTTTATACTTGTTGGTTTTGGAAAAAGATACCAGCCATCTAACTTTTAGAGTCTAATCGCCTATTCAGGATAATTTCCTTTTTCAGCTTAGTAACATCCTAGGACTCAAAACAGATATAAACTGAAAGTCATCTGCATAGCAGTGATAAGAAATGTCCTTAAAGATGTTCAAAATTTGCTGAAGAGGGAACAGATAACAGAAACAGATACCCCAAACAGAACCTTGTGGCACATCATATATAAGAGAACTGGAAGAAGACCTGGACTTAGAAATAGCCTAAGCAGACCCAGATACACTCATCTAATATCTCAGCCTATTGAACAAAACATGATGGTCAACAGTATTAAAAGCAGAGGTAGCTTCTAAACTCAGCAAAACAGAACATTCTCCATTATCAGTTCACATCAAATGTCACTTAAGAGCTGTTTCAGTGGAATAAGCTCTACAAAAGGCCAGATTGAAACTAATCAAGAATACTGTACTTGTCCAAGACAGCTATTAGCTGGTTAGCCACAACTTTTTCGAAGATCTTCACAATAAATGGTAACATTTAACTCTTATTTACTCACCGAAAGGCGCAAAGCCATCATTTAACAAAGAAAGAGGCCTTTTCCACACCGCATGCAAAATGTGACACCATGCTGGTTGAAAGCAAAACAAAATCTGCATAGCAGAAATGTAGTCACACATGTTTTTCAGGTTTGTCAGCCTGTGACCTAAGCATCAAATGACAGCCTCTGTAGAATTAAAAACATCCTGTCTCATTCTCAATGGTGCTGAAAAACTAGTTCACACATTTATTACTTGTAGGCTGGACTACTGCAATTCATTATTATCAGGATGTCCTAAAAATTCCCTGAAAAGCCTTAAGTTGATCCAAAATGTGGTAGGAAGGCTCTTGGCAGGAGCTAGTTATCCAAAGCTTCCGGTTCAAAAAAACACAGATGATTTTGGTAGCTCCACTGAGGCATCGGGGATTTGCAAATGGAGCCAGGATTCAGTTACAATTAGTAGACAATAACCCACAGAGCACCCAGTGGTTTCACAATCGCAGGTGGGATACTTTGGGTCCTATCCAATATAAAGTTCATGCTGAGGCCAATTTCTCTCAGTTCCTGCTGACTGAAAGTGATCAGTGTGTTGCACTAAAAAAGCATAAAAAATGCAAAAGCACAAAAGTGTGCATAGCAGCTGGGAGCGCTGTGCTGCAGATGCTGCTTATGTTTGGAGAAAAAAGGGAGAGGTGTGCAACTGAAAGAACACCATCCAGCAGTGAAACTTGGAGATACTTCAGTGCATCCAGAACTGGGAATTTCATCAAAGTGAAGGAATTATGAAGAAAAAAAGATACTTGTGCAAAACTGGGTCTGGGTTGTCACTTTGTCTTCCAACACAACAACGACCCAAAACATATTTTGCTCCTAGTAAATAACTTCAGAAGACCAAAGTGAACAAAGTACTGTGTGTTCTGCGCAAAGCTCTCACTTGAATCTGATTTAAAATCTGTGGTCTGACCTGAACACCAAGGTCCGTGCAACAAGACCATCAAATCTGGAGGAGATTGAGAGATTTGCCAATAAAAAAAAAGGGCTGGAACTGCCCAGGAGATGTGTGTGAAACTTGCTGAAAACAATAATCAATGATTACCTAGCAAAAATGAGACACAAATCCTTAATTATGTTAAAATTTGTAATAAACATCCATCCATCTTCATCCGCTTATTCGGGGCTGGGTTGCAGGGGCAGCAGCATAAACAGCCACTTCTTCTAGCTTGTCCGAGGGAACACCAAGGCCAGCTGAGAGACATAATCCCTCCAGCGTGTCCTGGGTCTGCCCCAGACCCTCCTCCTGGTGGGACATGCCCGGAACACCTCACCAAAAGAGGCACCCAGGAGTAGGGCTGGGCCATATTATACCGTTCACGGTAATACCGGTATAATGTTAGGCAACGATAGGAAAATGAAATATCGCAATAGAATATGAGTAAAACGCGCATGCGCAGTGCCTTTGTTTTCATACGCACATGGCCGATTGTTGAGTGAAACAGATGAACCAGAATTGGTTTGTAAAAATGGTGCAACTTCAGTGATGTGGAACTGGTTTGGTGTTTGTCCGTCAGATACATGACAAAGCACATTTTTTTTGCAGAACATGCAAGCGGCCGTCGTTATTGTCATATTTGTCGGACTAAGATGCTCTTAAATCTGGGAGTAATCTGGGTCCTAAACACCGTATTCTTCAGGTCAAACGAACACTGCAGCATCACTGAGAGTTAAAAACTGTCTAAATTCTTTCATCTTTAATAAAACGATCAGCATTGCTGCTTTACCAGGTGTAACTATGAAGTTTAACTTCCAGGCATCCATTAAAACAAAATTTATTACATTTAACGGAGTAGAAGTTAGCAGGAAGCTAGCGGAAGTTAGCTCGCTAGTTTCGCTAGTTACCTAAGCATGATATAGCATGTTCTGACTGAGAGATTTCTGAAAAAATTCAAACGTACAGCTCTGCTATCACTTCCAACATAAATGAAGACAGGAAACTTAACAGCAGTGACGTTTGTAGGGTTACTGAAGTTGGGCTAGCTGGTATATAATGATGTGCTACGTGATCGCTAGCGACACAGCTATGTTAGCATAACATAAACAGTGAAGCTGGAGGACGAACACTAACACTTTTCCACTTATAAACGTTAACGTTAAAGTTCCTGATAGTTGGAGACAAATGCAATCGCATGGCAGGATGCTGTAAACGGACCAAACTTCAGTCAGGAGAACAACTGAGATAATCCATCCACAATACGAGGTTAGTCATTAATATACTCCAACAACATGGGAATAGAGCAGCTGCCAGAGAATTCAATATTAATGAATCAATGGTACAGAAGTGGAGGAAGCAAGAAGAATGAGTTGAATAAAGTTTGATTTATCTGACTGCTTTGTTTCGCTTAATGTGCGTTATAATCCCGTGCATTTTATGGTCCGAAAAATACGTACTGCACACTGCAGTTTAATGTTGCAAAGCACCTCTTTTTAACTTCAGTGGATATTATATATGGTTATGCTCAGGATATGTCAGCCCATTTCTACTGGAAATGCCTTTTGGTTAAACTTTCAGCAAGGAATTTGCATTTGCACTGTTACATTTTTATAAAGCTTTAATGTACATAAAAACCAGCTTCTTATTTAAGTGAAAATAAATGGAAGGTTGTCTTTTTGCGCTAGTAATGTTGTGGAGTTGTATTTTGTCTCGCATCAATTATATCGTCAGTTATATCGTTATCGCAAATTTTCAAATATATATCGTGATAAATATTTTTGGCCATATCGCCCTGCTCTACCCAGGAGGCATCCTTATGAGATGCCCAAACCACCTCAACTGGCTCCTGTAATAAACATGATTCTGATAAAGCAAAGAAATATTAGCAAGCTCCACATAGAAGAATTATATACTCTACTCTCTAAGGATCTGTGTGCCATCACAGATAGGACAAAGTCTCTTTCTCCAAATCATGTCTTTAGTTCTAAGGGCTAAAAGATCTTAATATTCTGTGACATGGGACTAAAATTCACTGGTAATATTCCTAAAATATATACATGTGAAACACTAGAAGATTGTGTAATGCATGGAGCATTTCTGTTTCACAACACTGAAAATCTGAGCAGCTTGACAGCGTTAGAGTCATCATATATCACATGTGAAGCCTCATAGTGTACCACAGATGGTTTTACAAGCACAGAGGTGGCTTTTAGCTTTAAAAAGAAAGAGGTTCATGCTGCATGAGGCTTAGGATTACCGCCAGGAAGTAATGGTATATTACCATCCCTCGCTGGTATGGAGTATGGGCCAAGATGTTATAAAAAAAAAAAACAACCAACAAAACCCCTCACACACATAAGGGCCCCAAAGGGCAACATTGATCTCTCTGTTCAACTATAGTAAGTGTAGGTTGTCAGTCTGCTGTCAGTCTGCTGTCAGTACAACTGCGTTATCAATATCCTGGATGTCCAAGTCCATTCAGTTTGGATTTCTCCAGTTTCCTCTTTTCAGTGTGGGAGGAACTGTTTTTTTGTTTTTTTTATATTAAAAGCTGCTACTCCTCCACTGGGATTTGGCCAAAAACAGTGTTTTACTTCTTGTTTAGTCACACTCACTTGTAATTGTCAAATGACTTTAAGCTAACGTCATTTCAAGATGGAAACTACCTAACACACCACAGGGCAGAAGTGATACCAGTGTATTACAAGGCATCATATGAATAGTGTTCATGTTTGTGTGTTTAGCAGTGATCTCATTTATTTTCAGTTTCAGTTTCACCGATTCTAATTTCAGCTACTGTTCATGCTCTAGTGGTGAGTCACCGAGTCAGGTGCTTTTTCATTCTGCCGTGAAAATACACAGCAGAAAGTCCCCGGACTTTCTGCTGTGTGTGTATACACACACACACACACACACACACACACATATATATATATATATATATATATATATAATATATAATATATATATGATATATGTGTGTGTGTGTGTGTGTGGTGTGTATACACACCACAGCACAAGCCCGGTATAACACACACAACACATATATATATATATATATATATATATATATGATGGGTGTGTGTGTATTACCTGTTTGTGTGTGTGTGTGTATACACACACACACACACACACACACTACACATATATAATATATATATATTATATATATATCTATAATTATAGATATATGTATGTGTATAGGTTTGGTTGTGTGTGTGTTATGGTGTATTGTATATATATATATATATATATGTATATATATATATATATATATATATATATGTATGTATGTATGTATGTATGTATGTATGTGTGTGTGTGTGTGTGTGTGTATATATACACACACACACACACACACACACACACACACACACACACATATATATATACATACATACATACATACATACATACATATTCTTATATAGTACAAAAATTCAAGACCTCCCTGACTTACATGACAAAAGACATAAAAGTAAAAGTATTTCTGGCTTCTTCTTAACCTACTCGGGTATATCAAACAATACACAAACACACACAAAACAGGTTCCTTTGCTTTACCCACTTAACATAAAATAGTTCCCTTTTATTTTTTTATAAAAAAAGGTAAAGTGGGAAGCCCAACGCTGAAAATCAGTCACGAGCATGTCTCGGTTTCCTCACCCAGCTGGTGAGTTATTTGTATTTTACGCTAACTGGCATTTAGTTATAAGAAATATTAGTACTGCATTAGTCTGTATTGTATTTTTGTGCCAAATCAACATCAGCACTCTAACCTGTCTAACCATGCTAGGAGGTATTCCTGCTACGTTATTAGCGAAGCTTACCTTGAACCAGCGTTCCAGCGTTGACCACAAACAGCAAAAGTAAAGCGACAGTATCCATCGTTTTGAAAAAAGGGGAAAAGATTGTGGGGTTGGTGGATGACCAGCAAGACAAGTAATGACCAGTGGAAATCAAACCAAGGTTTACAAATATGGTCGGCAGATTTCTCACTGCTGTTCACAACAGTTTAAGAGTGAAAAGTCCAGCGAAATGCGTTTTGAACTGGGAGGCCGGGCAGGTGGAATACGGAAAAGCTGACGAAAGGACAGGGGGAGGAGGAGGAGGAGACTCTTAGGGGATTTTGCTTCATTGTTGACTGTAACACGATCTGATATCCTCATGTCGGTGTTGTTCCCACGTCATCATAATAAATGTTGTTCCAGGTTAAACATTGCAAGTGAGCAATCACTTTGTTGTGACGTTATACTTTTTGCGACTTCGGAAAAAAACGCCTTAAAAAAATCTACTTAACTTGCGAGAAAGCGTCTCTGTCCGCCGATCCAGCAATTTGAATTTTTTGCATTTCAGGATAGTGTTCTTTATTAAACGGTAAGCATTATACATATTGTCCTTGCAACATTGGAATTTCATAAATGAATGAATGAATGAGCCGTCATTTGTGAGCCGCGGTCAAGCCAGCCGCTTCTCTCCGCCGCATAAATTTCCTTGCGCTTTTACACCAGTCTTTACGGTAGCGCCTTTTCGCTTGAAAGCCTAGACCCGCGCACACAAATTACAATGGAACAGCCTAATACAGTCAATACAATTATGGAAATTTCAGAAATTCATTAAGAATCATCCTTAGTAGTTAAGGTCCAACTTTCAACACATCCCTCCTCTGGGACACCTACTGTACCTGTGTGCCAAGTTTCATCCAGAATTACTGTAAAATTCCTCAAAACTTAAAGGACATTTATATGCAATTCAATACAGCCAATACACTACAATTATGGAAATTTCAGAAATTCATTAAAAATCATCCATAGTAGTTGAGGTCCAACTTTCAACACATCCCTCCTCTGGGACACCTACTGTACCTCTGTACCAAATATAATCCAGATTTATTGTAATATTACTCAAAAATTAAAGGACATGTATATTGAATTCAATACACTTTCAACACCGTCTTACTCTGGACGACCTACTGTACCTCTGGGCCAAGTTACATCTCAATTCACTGTAATCTTTATCAAAAATTGAAAGAACAATTATATGTCAATGCTGGCTGTGTGCCTTTCGAAGTGACACTAAATAACAGAATAGAATAGAATTCAACTTTATTGTCATTGCACATGCACAGGTACAGGGCAACGAAATGCAGTTTGCATCCATCCAGAAGTGCTTTAGTGATATAGATATATTACAATATATATTAGCAATAATATAGATATGTGAGTATATTACAGAAATGGGTCTATTATGGTATGTTATAATGTACACGGTATGAAGTATGTTGTGAATATTCTATAACTGTAAGTATGTACAGGCTGTAGTGAGTACAAGCTATGTACAGGCTATGAACAGGATATAAATATGAAAAACTATACAGAATATGAAATAAATAACTTTACAGAATCTGAGATATACAGCTATACAGAAATGGGAACTATGCAAGTTGTAGGATTAAAGATTATCGAATGTACAGAATGATTATTTACACAGAGCTATACAGTAGTGCAGTTAAGATAAGTGAGGGTGTAGATAGTTTCTACAGAGGCTATATAAAGTGCTAGTGGTTGTGAGTGGTGGTTCAGTCCATGTTATTATTGTGTGTTTGAGGGTACAGTTGTCCATTGTGGGTGTGTGTATGTTCAGTCCATGAGTTTAACGTGGGTCAGATGTCAGGAGGCAGAGTTCAGGAGTCTGACAGCTGTGGGGAAGAAGCTGTTCCGGTACCTGGTGGTCTTAGTCCGGAGGCTCCTGTGGCGCCTCCCAGAGGGCAGGAGGGTGAAGAGTCCATGTGATGGGTGACTGGGGTCTTTGATGATTTTCCCAGCCCTTTTCAGACACCGCTTCCTGTAGATGTCTTTTATGGCAGGAAGTGGTGCTCCGGCGATGCGCTGGGCAGTTTTCACGACCCTCTGCAACGCGTTCCGGTCCAAGGCAGAGCAGTTCCCATACCAGACTGTTATACAGTTGGTCAGGATGCTCTCGATGGTGCAACGATAGAAGTTCACCAGGATGTCTGAGGACAGGTGGTTCTTCCTCAGAGTCCTCAAGAAGAAGAGGCGCTGGTGAGCCTTCTTGACCAGCTTGGAGCAGTTGGTCGTCCAGGTTAGATCCTCGGAGATGTGGACTCCCAGGAACTTGAAGCTGCTCACACGCTCCACAGCCGTCCCCTTAATGTGGATGGGTGGATGTGGGTCAGCACTCCTCCTGTAGTCCACGATGAGCTCCTTGGTCTTCTCGGTGTTAAGCAGCAGGTTGTTTCTGTCGCACCACTCAGCCAGACGATCCACTTCCTCCCTGTAGGCGGCCTCATCGTTGTCACTGATGAGGCCAATCACCGTGGTGTCATCTGCAAACTTAATGATGGTGTTGGAACCATCAGCAGGTCTGCAGTCGTGGGTGAAGAGGGAGTAGAGGAAAGGGCTCATCACACAGCCTTGTGGTACACCGGTGTTCATCGTGATTGTAGATGAGCAGCGGTTATCCAGCCGGACATGTTGGGGGCGGTTGGTCAGGAAGTCCAGTAACCATTTGCAGATGAGGGAACTGATGCCCAGGTCTGTCAGTTTCCTGATGAGTTGTGAGGGGTGGATTGTATTGAATGCTGAACTGAAGTCTATAAACAGCATTCTGGCGTAGGTGTTGTTGTTGTCCAGGTGTGAGAGGACAGAGTGCAGTGCGATGGAGACTGCATCCTCTGTGGTCCTGTTCTGGCGGTATGCGAATTGGTGGGGGTCCAGGGTGGGGGGGAGACAGGATTTGAAGTGTGCTAGGACCAGCTGCTCTAAGCACTTAGTGATGATGGGGGTGAGTGCTACTGGGCGGTAATCATTGAGGCAAGATGGGTTGGAGTTTTTGGGTATCGGGACGATGGAGGTGGATTTGAAGCAGGCCGGTACCACAGCGTGGGCCAAGGACAGATTGAATATGTCTGTGAGCACTCCTGCAAGCTCCCCAGAACACGCTCTGAGAACACGCCCGGGGATGCCATCAGGGCCTGCAGCCTTGTGGACATTGATCCTGCTCAGCACCGCTCCTACATCGGTGGGGGAGAGAGTCAGGTTGGTGATCTGGCGTCATGTCTGCTTTGGTTGTGGTTGTGGGGTTCCCTCGCTCAAAACAAGCATAAAAGTTGTTGAGCTCGTTGAGGAAGGAGACATCAGAGGATGCGGGGGAGGGTTTGGTGGTCCTGTAGTCTGTAATGGTCTGGAGTCCTTGCCACATGCGTCGGGGGTTGGAGTTGGAGAAGTGTTCTTCTACCTTCTTTTTGTAATGGTGTTTGGCTTTTTTTGATGCCCTTCTTTAGATTAGCCCTGGCTGTGCTGTAGGCGTGTGCATCTCCTGACCTAAAGGCAGTGTTGCGGGCCTTCAGGAGGAGACGAACATCCCGGTTCATCCAAGGCTTCTGGTTGGGGTACATGGTGATCCGTTTCTGGGTGGTGACACTGTCTGTGGTTTCGGAGATGTAATCCAGTACAGATGAGGCGTACTGGTCCAGGTCTGTGTGGGTGAACATATTCCAGTCTGTGTTTTTAAATCTGTCCTGGAGCACTGCGTCTGTCCCCTCTGGCCACACTTTAATTGTCCTCACAGCAGGTTTCACACGTTGGATGAGTGGTGAATACCTAGGTGTGAGGAACAGGGAGAGATGGTCCGATTGTCCAATGTGGGGGAGGGGTGTGGCTTTGTAGGCTCCAGCCAGGTTGGAATACACATGGTCTAAAGTCTTGTCTCCTCTGGTGTGGCAGGAGACATGTTGGTGGAATCTGGGGAGGACTGTCTTTAAGTTGGTGTGGTTGAAGTCGCCAGCAACAACAAAAGCAGCCTTGGGGTGTTTATTCTGGTGTTTGTTAATGGCTGCAGAAAGTTCTTTCATGGCCAACCTAGCATTAGCGTCGGGGGGTATATACACGGCAGTGAGTATGATCGAAGTGAGTTCTCTGGGGAGATAATAAGGTCTGCATTTGACCATTAAAAACTCCGCATTAGGTGAGCAGTGACTCTCAGTAGTAGTGGAGTTCATGCACCAAGCATTGTTAATATAAATGCACAAACCTCCACCTCTGGTCTTGCCGGAGTCATCTGCTAGCCTGTCGGCTCGGTGTGTGTGGCGTCCTGCTAACTTGATAGCATTGTCCGGGCAGCTGTTGTTCAGCCATGTTTCGGTGAAAAACATGACATTTGAGTCCATAATCCGTCTGTTGTTAGTGATGGAGAGCCGTATCTCATCCATGTTGTTTGCCAGAGAACGGACATTGGCGAGAAAAATACTGGGTCGATCTCGGCGCCGTCTGCGTGCACTTCCGCCCGGCCGGGGAGAGTGGGCAGCCTCCGGTGTTCTGGAGATCTCTGGGATGAGTCGGAGATCGGCGATAAAACTGTTGGAGTTGTGAGTCCAGATGTCCAGAAGCTCTTGTCTGCTGTAGGTCAGCAACGCACAGCAATTCTGGACGAATAATCCGGTTAAAAGTAGATAAAAAACCGCTAAATAGCAGATGCTGGAGAGACACTGAGCCTCGCGTTGTTCACGCGCCGCCACGCCGCCACCAGAACCCAGGCACATCAGGGAATAATCGAAAAGGCGGATTTATTAAACAAAACCAACATACAAAATATCCCTAACCCATACTACATAACCTAAAAAGAAACAAAGGGACACTTAGAAGCACAAGAAAACAATACTGAAAGGGCAAGAGACACAGCCCAAACATAATCCACAACTAAAACACCAAAAGAACAAGTCATCCCACATAGCAGACGGGTCTTGCCTGGATCTGGTGTCAAGCCGGCACTGCTGGCTGACTTCTGGCATGGTAAGATGGCACTGTTTATGTGATGGCATGCCACATCTGGCCTGATTGGGTGAATGTGACATCGTTGTATAGAGCACTTTGAGTAATATGGGTGAGTAAAAAAGCGCTATATAAGAATCAGTCCATTCACTGTCTGAACAGAGTTTCGTCATGTTACTTTTGCACTATTATGTTCCAGCACATGTTGTTATTACATGGCTTACATGGCAGTGTGTCTGCAACTGGCCTTGTGCTGGCTCATGTGTGGGCCACCTCTGGTAAACCAGATCTGGGCCACCATAGGGCCGTCATTCTTTGCGGTACGCAGGCCATGTGTAAGCACATTGTGTGGGACAGATCCGGGCCATACAAATTTTGCTATGTGGGAGGAATTATGTAAAAATAGAAACATCATAAAAATGAAAATGAACATCAGTATGGCCATCATTATTTGCTTGGAAAGTCTAAAGTTCCATGGCTTTTAACAGCTAGAGAACGTAATGCCTAGCTTAGAGTGACTAAAAGTAACTTCTTTTAACATTCTGTCATTCTGCTTCTATATCAAAAATCCACTAAAAATAGTCATTTGAAAAAAAAATATTCGCCACTTTTCATCAGTTTGGGTTCCTCTGTTTATAGCAATTTTTAGAAAAGAATCGAATACCTTTGTCACTATACAGTTGTACAGTGAGATACAGAGCATCTCCTACTCATTGCAAACATGCTGGGGGGGTGGCTCTATCCGCCTTAGTGCAGCTGCCATGCCATACTGTGATGCAGTAAGTTAGTAGGCTCTCAATGGGCGAGTGGTGGAAGGTCAGCAGAGGATATCTGGGATGATTGCATTAAAGGCTGAGCTGTAGTCCACGAAGAGCATTCTGGCGTAGCTCTGCCGCTGTTCTAGGTGACTCAGCACCGAGTGGAGGGTGATGGCATCTTCTGTGAATCTGTTTGCGCGGTATGCAAACTGGTGGGGGTCGAATTCTGGGGGTAGGTAATCCTTGGTGTGCTGAAGGACTAGTCTCTCAAAGCATTTCATGATTACCGGTGTGAGGGCCACAGGGCAATAATAGTTCAGGCTGGTGATGGGAGACTTCTTTGGCACTGGGATGATTGTGGCTGATTTTAGACAGGATGGGATGGCTGCTTCATCCAGTGAGAGGTTGAAGATTCTGGTGAAGATGAGGGTGAGCTGGTGGGCACATGGTCTTAGCAATTTACCACATATTCCGTCTGGACCGGCCGTCTTCCTGGGGTTCACTGCTAGGAACACACATCTGACATCGTGCTCCGTTACAGTGAATGGAGCGGTGCAGGAACCAGGTGAGGATGAGGATGGGAGCAGGGCTGAGGCAGATGAATGCTGCTGTTGTGGTGTTTCAAAGCGGGCGAAGAAGCTTTTTATTTCCTCTGCTAGCTGCACACTCAGGTTTCTGTTTTCACAGTTCTGCCTCTGTGGTTTATGATGTCTATTATTCCCTGCCACACCTCTTGTGTGTTGTTGCTGGACAGGTGGGACCCCTTTTCAGGTCAGCTCGAGCCGACCTGTACAGAGCTCTGTCAACAGACCTAAAGTCGGCATTGTGGTCTTTGAGGAGTGTGCAGACCTCGCTGGTCATCCAGGGTTTTTGGTTTGGGAAAACCCGAATGCTTTTGTCCACAGTCACATTTGCAATACAGAACTTGATATAGTCCAGTACTGATCCTGTGAAAGTTTCTAATGCAATATATTATACTTTACCAATGTAACACTGCATGCCAAATCAATTTTGAAAATATCTGTGAATTTTGTATTGAAAAATGCAGGTATCTTTCAGATTTATTTTTATGTTACCAAAAATGTATTAAATGTTACAAGAATGCAATAAAATATATAACCAAACAAGCTTAATTTACAGTTTGAAATACAGAACATAATGAAAATATATAAATAACTACCTATTAATCCCCATATCCAAGTATCAAGACATGTAAAAACAAATTACATTGATAAGGTTTCCGAAAGAGACTCAGGCGCAGGCCAGGGTATTCCTTTAAGCGAAGAACAGTGCGTTTATTCACAGTGAACACAATCACCAAGTGGCTCTCAGAATCCGGTTCCAAAAAAACGATCTAAACACAAAATGTTGGGTTAGTGGGATAATTACAAAAGGCTCTCAAGATACAGGTTGGCAGATACACAAGTTTAACTGACGCTGATAGCTCAACGATCCAGCGAAGACTAGTGCAGACTCGCCATCTAAGTAGTGCAGTAATCAGCTGGGATCAGCGGCCGGTGCGGTGATGAGCAGGTGTGTGGGCCAGCAGCGGGAGCCCGCAATGAGCGTCGCCGCGGCGAGAGAGAGAGTGAGCAAACAAACCACAAACATATTGCCCAATAGAGGATCGACCAGCGGGGCACAGGGACCATGACAGTACCCCCCCTCTCAACGGGAGCTCCCCGGCAACCCACCAGGCTCACCAGGACGAGATCGATGGAAGGCCCGCAGCATACGCTTGTCCTGACAGCGGCCGCGGAACCCAGGACAGCTCCTCAAGGCCATAGCCCTCCCAGTCCACCAGGTACTGGAAGCCACCGCCGCGGCGGCGAGAGTCCATAATCCGGCGTGATGGAATAGGTGGACAAGCCATGCCAACAAGCCGGGCGGGCGGAGGGGGCCTGGAAGGAGGGCACAGAGGGCTACTCCGGACAGGTTTGATTGGGAGACGTGGAACACATTGGTGAATCCTCATGTTCGTGGCAGCAGGAGTTCACAGAGACAGGGTTAACCAGCGCCGAAACCTCAAACGGACCAATGAATTTTGGATTGAGTTTTTTGGACTCAGTCCTGAGAGGAACAAAGCGTGTGGACAGCCATACCTTTTGTCCCACGCTGTATGCTGGAGCTGGTGTGCGGTGGCGATCTGCGATCTGTTTGGTTCGGTCCTTGGTGCGCAGCAACGCCGTCCATGCGGCCCGCCAAGCTCGTCGGTACCTACGTAGATGGGCCTGGACAGACGGTACAGAATGCTCACCCTCGACAGAGGGGAAGAGAGGCGGCTGGAAACCCAGTGAGACCTCGAAGGGAGTCAGGAAGGAAGTCAGACTGTTATGGGCATACTCAATCCAGGGTAGTTCATCACTCCAGATGGACTGGTTAGAGGACGCTATGCACCGCAACACTGCCTCGAGCTCTTGGTTAGCTCGCTCACACTGACCGTTGCTTTGGGGATGGTAACCGGAGGTCAGACTGACCTTTGCTCCTAATGAGGAGCAGAATTCCTTCCAGACGCCAGATGTGAACTGGGGACCTTTGTCAGACACTATGTGCTCCAGGATCCCGTGTAAACGAAACACGTGGAGGGTAAGCAGTCGTGCAGTCTCCATGGCCGTGGGAAGCTTGGGTAGAGCTATGAAGTGGGCAGCTTTAGAAAAACGGTCTACGATGGTAAGTATGACAGTGTTACCTGCTGATGGCGGCAGTCCGGTCACAAAGTCCAAAGCTATATGGGACCACGGTCTGGATGGAGTCGGCAGAGGATTGAGCTGTCCAGCGGGTGGCTGATGAGACGGTTTATTCCGGGCACAGGTCGCGCAGGCGGAGACGTACTCCCGAGCGTCTTTGGTCAGAGAGGGCCACCAGAAGTAGCGCTGGAGGAAGTTGATAGTGTGGTGGACCCCTGGGTGGCAAGTAAAGCGGGCAGTGTGGGCCCATTGAAGTACTTGAGAACGTACCGATTGAGGGACGTAGAGCCGCTGGGCTGGCCCACTTCCCGGATCTGGTTCCGACACCCCGGATCTGGTTCCGACACCTGAGCCTCCCGAACGGCTGCTTCGATCCCCCAGGAGATGGCGCCCACGACACAGGTGGCGGGGAGAACGGGAGCGGGCTCAGTGGGGTCCTCCGAGGCTGAGAACTGACAGCACAGGGCGTCAGGTTTGACATTCTGGGTACCAGGTCTGTAAGAGATAGTGAAGTGGAAATGGGTAAAAAACAGGGCCCACCTATCCTGTCGGGCATTGAGCCTCTTAGCTGATTGCAGGTACACCAGGTTCTTGTGGTCTGTCCAGACGAGGAAAGGCTGAGCCGTGCCCTCCAACCAGTGCCGCCACTCCTCCAAGGCTAGTTTTATCGCCAGCAGTTCCCGATCCCCGACATCGTAGTTTCTCTCTGCAGGGGACAGACGGCGGGAGAAGAAGGCACAAGGGTGGAGCTTACCATCCCTCTGTTGCGACAGAACTGCTCCAACCCCTGAGTCGGAGGCATCAACCTCGACCACAAATGGCTGCGTGAGGTCAGGTTGGATCAGGATGGGGGCTGTGGCGAATCGTTTCTTCAGTTCTTGAAAGCTACCTGAGCTTCTTTGTTCAACTGAAAAGGAAGCTTGGGAGAGGTTAGCTGGGTCAACGGCAAGGCAACTCGGCTGAAGTCCCGAATGAACCGCCGATAAAAGTTGGCAAACCCAAGGAAACATTGCAGTTGCCGCCGATTAGGAGGTTCCGGCCACTCAACAACGGCTTTTACCTTCACGGGGTCCGGGCGGAGATTTCCTTGGTCGATTATGTACCCCAGGAATGCAACGGTGGAGACGTGGAACTCACACTTCTCTCCTTTGACGAACAATCGGTTTTCGAGGAGTCGTTGCAGGACCTGTCTGACATGGTTCTCGTGCTCGGACTGGTTTCTGGAAAAGATCAGGATGCCGTCTAGATAGACAAAAACAAAACGGTTAATGAAGTCTCTAAGCATATCATTCACCAGGGCTTGGAACACCGCAGGGGCGTTAGTGAGACCAAAGGGCATGACAAGGTACTCGAAGTTGCCGAGGTGGGTGTTGAAGGCGGTCTTCCACTCATCGCCCTCACGGATGCGAACCAAATGGTATGCGTTTCGCAAATCCAGTTTGGTGAAAACAGTAGCCCCTTGGAGGAGTTTGAAGGCAGGAGGAGCGAGTTGAGAAGTGGAGGCCCGAATGAGGCCGGCAGCCAGGGATTCCGTAATGTACTTCTCCATAGCTTCTCGTTCTGGAAGTGAGATGCTATAGAGCCGACTGGTGGGTAACGGAGCTCCCGGGAGCAGGTCGATAGCACAGTCATAGGGCCTATGTGGAGGAAGTGACTGGGTGCTGGCCTTTTGAAACACCTCAGCTAGGTCGTGATAAACAGAGGGCACATTAGTTAAATCAGCCAATTTCAATTCCCCAGGAGAGGGCGTTTCAGTGCTTGGAGGCGAGGCAGCTTTAAGGCAGGTCATGTGGCAGTCCTCCCCCCACCCAGTGATACGCCCCTTTAGCCAATTGATGTGTGGGTTGTGCTGTTGTAGCCAAGGGTGGCCGAGAACTAGTAGAGTGCGAGTTGCTTTAAACACCAAAAAACAGATTTCTTCAGAATGATTGCCAGAGAGGGTGAGCTCTACAGGCTCCGTCACCAGAGTGATGTCCGGAAGGCGTTGGCCTGACAACGCCGTAACACGTAATGCATGAGGCAGGGGCTCCAATTGTAACCCAAGTTGCTGGGCTAACTGACAGTCAATAAAGTTTTGTTCTGCCCCAGAGTCGATTAATACTGATAGGGAGTGACTCTTAGAATGAATGGAAAGTGTGGCCGGTAGTGTTAAACAGGGAGGAGCTTCTTCCTGGCTCAGCTCGCCCACCAGTACTCCTACCATCACTGGCGGGCGCACCCTTTTGCCCACGAAGGGCAGGTAGCTACAACATGTCCCCTATGGCCACAATAGAGGCACTCACCGGCCGAAATCCTGCGCTGACGCTCTGCCGCGGTGAGATGGGAGCCGCCCAGCTGCATGGGTTCCTCTCCGTCCCCGCTCTCGTGAGTCCGGGAGGGGCCGGCATCCGCCATGGCGCCGGTGCCAGAGACTCCCGCAGCCTCATGGGAGTTGTAGTTCCGCTGCGACCGGCGAGCCCGTAGCCGCTCATCAACCTTAATGCACAGGGACATTAGCTCATTAAAGGAGGCAGGAAGATCGCGCATGATTAGCTCGTCCCTTAATTCTTCTCTAATATTGTTCAACAACGTGCTCCGTAGCGCCTCTTGATTCCACCCCGCCTCTTCTGCCAGAATCCAGAAGTCGATAGCGTAATCGGACATGCTCCTCCTACCTTGTTTGAAGTTGAGGAGACGGAGAGCAGCGGCCTCAGCCCCGGTGCCTGGGTTAAACACACTCTTAAATTTGGAGACAAAGTCAGCGTAGGTGATGACAGGATCAGAGTTTAACACAACCTGGGCCCACTTTAGTGCACGGCCCCTCAGAAGTTGAACTAAGTAAGTGATCTTCGCCCCATCATTGTTATGAAAACGCTGCAGCTCGCGAAACGTTAGAGACACCTGAGCCAGAAATCCGGCACATTTGTCAGACTCACCCGAGAATGGTTCCGGTGTGGGTAGAGGTCCGTCAGACGGCATACCGACCCGAGGTGAGCTACCTGACGCTGCGGCGGGCGGTGCCGCCTGGGGAGCCCGGCTGGGTGGCTGAGGATTCCCTGGTTGCGCATTTCCTTCCAGCAGTATTAACTGCGCCACTGCCTGGGTTAATGCGGCGATGTCATACCGCAGGTGCACGAGCATTTGTACATGGCGAGCAAGCACAGATTCCTGGGCGGCCAGAGCCCGGCCCACGGGGTCCTGTCCTGCTGAGTCCATGCTGGCTGGATCGTTCTGATAAGGTTTCCGAAAGAGACTCAGGCGCAGGCCAGGGTATTTCTTTAAGCGAAGAACAGTGCATTTATTCACAGTGAACACAATCACCAAGTGGCTATATACAACGTGCAGGGGAAACGGGTCCGGGTCGCCAGGGTCCGTGGGAAACAGGGTTATGCTGGGCTTACACTGTGCGATTTTTGGCCCATTTTGAGCCGATTTTTGAGTCGTGCGACCGTTTTGGCGATCGGCCCGATTTTGGCCTTCATCGTGCGTCGTGCATCGTATAGTATATGTGGGGTAACGAGACGCGATTAACACCTCACGACCAGCTCCCGATCATCAATTGCTTGGTCGTGAGGATTTCAAACCTGTTTGAAATCCTCACGACCGTTGTGAGGGTATCACCGCAGTTTGTCACACTGCGCACGCGCAAACACAAATGTCAGTGAAAAAGACGGCGCAGCACGGCAGTGCAGCGTGTGATCTGGACACAAGCGATGGAGGCACAACTTATAGAACTTTGGAAAGCTCATCCGAGCCTTTTCAATGTGGCCTCACAAAATTATCACGACCACAACAACCGTGAAAATAGTTGGATTTACATTGCTGCTCAATCACAGCTACCTGATCAATGTTTTTCATTAGCAATTTAGCAAAGTTGATGGTGGTGGTGTGCGTTTCTGTGTGAGTGAAAGACAGAGAGGGAGAGCGAGCGACAGAATTTCTGTTATAACCTTCATTTTATGTACGCACAGTGTGAGCACTCAGGTCGCATCAGAGCATCGGGCCGTATAGTGTGAGACCCTGCATCGTGACCTATGAACTTCTAACCCCTGCGAGTCAACCGTACAGTTTGAGCAGGAGCTTAATCGCGCGACTGAAAAAATCGCACAGTGTCTGCCCAGCATTAGGGGGAAGGGTGCTCCACACTTTCTGTACAAAAGTTCCTCCTCAGTCACTCCTCTCAGAATCCGGTTCCAAAAAAACGATCTAAACACAAAATGTTGGGTTAGCGGGATAATTACAAAAGGCTCTCAAGATACAGGTTGGCAGATACACAAGTTTAACTGACGCTGATAGCTCAACGATCCAGCGAAGACTAGTGCAGACTCGCCATCTAAGTAGTGCAGTAATCAGCTGGGATCAGCGGCCGGTGCGGTGATGAGCAGGTATGTGGGCCAGCAGCGGGAGCCCGCAATGAGCGTCGCCGCGGCGAGAGAGAGAGTGACAGAGAGCAAACAAACCACAAACATATTGCCCAATAGAGGATCGACCAGCGGGGCACAGGGACCATGACATACATTCTTTCCTCAGTTTCTATTAATAAGACTTAAATTTACATGAAATTATTCAAAATTATATACATTATTCATAAGGAGACAAAGAATTCAGAAACAACATGGAGAATGTCTTGATGCATGCTCAATCATCCAGGTTGATTCTGTTCATCTGGACGTAGCGTTTTCAATGGGAGAAAAGTTTCGTCACTCATCCAAGTGACTTCTGCAGTCTCAGCTGACTGCAGGTTTCCCTAATCTTATAATAATAATAATAATGGATTCCATTTACAGTATATAGCGCTTTTTGAGACCCTCAAAGCACTTTACAATTCCACTATTCATTCACACACGGGTGGAGGCAAACTACAGTTGTAGCCACAGCTGCCCCGGGGCAGACTGACAGAAGCAAGGCCATATCGCGCCATCGGCCCTGTGGCCAACACCAGTAGGCAGTAGGTGAAGTGTCTTGCCCAAGGACACAACGACCGAGACTGTGGGAGCCGGGGCTCAAACCGGCAACCTTCCAATTACAAGACGAACTGCCAACTCTCATTATGCAATGTACTGTTTAAAAGAAAAAACTTTTTTTTGCCTTGACAACATACATTCATCTTCATTTCAAATAAGTAGTTATTTTTCACATAGAGAGCAATACCATTCTCCAGCCTCTGCTGTCCAAAAGTACTCTGTATTCATCTGGAGGCACTGTGTGTGAAACCACTTTAAATAGCACTCATGCAGGAACAAAGCAATTGTATACAATGAAGTGAGGGAATGGAGCTATAAATAGATTAATATAGAGATATGAAAATAAACTTATATATAAACATAGGAACACAAGTTTTAACATTAATGTTTCTGGGATATAATAAACAATATAAGCATACAGGTGTCTAAGCAAACATTGTGGCATACAAAGTGAGAGAGTGCAGTGAGTCATGTTTATTCCTGTTCAATATGTGTCTGACACAAGTGGATGAATTAAAAAGTCTGACAGCAGCAGCAACAACAGGCAATGCCTTTTTGATGACTTTCTATCTGTTTAAACCTTTTTCTTTGATGCCTGTATCCCAGCTTGAAGAGTCCTGGGCCCTATTTCAGGAAGCTGGTTTAGAAAACTCAGAGTGAAAAACGATACTCAGGGTTGAGTAACCCCGAACTGTCCAACTCGGAATATTCGGTTTCAGAAAGGCTGATAACAATTAGTTCAGTCAACGCGGAGTTGCTTTAACCCCAAGTTAAGCGCGCGCACGAGGATACATAAAACCCTGATTAGTGGAGCACAGATTAAGCGAGTCACCATGGAGACGGAGGGAAAGAAGGCGCGGTCAATGTATCTTACAGCGCTTGAGGCCGAAATTCTGATGGCAGCATATGCCGATAACATGCAAATTCCGCGGAAAAAAAGTAACACAGCCTCAGCTGCAAAAGAAAGGGAGCATGCATGGCAAAACATAGCCGACAGAGTCAATGCGTGAGTGTTAATTTAAACATTGATCTAGGGATTTCCACCCATTTAACACGTTATTTTATTATATTTCATTTTATTTTTTATTTCATACATTTTATTTTGTGATGTGATGTGAGCGCAGGTGCAACCCAACAGGCCCCAAACGTTCCTGGCAGCAAGTAAAAATGAAATATAAAAATATAGTCCAAACAGGTAAGGTGTAATTGTATTATGAGCCATAGTGCTTGGTCTGTTTGTCCGATGTAAATCAATTGCAGTTAGAGGCTACATTAATTTCCCCTCTGTAAGCACTTATTGAAATTATCTGAGCACATTACAAGTACATATTTGCTTACTCTGTATGCTCAAATGTGACCCGTTATAGCCAACAGAAAAAAAAGCGGAGGCCCGAAAAACAGGTGGGGGTCCTCCACCACCACCACTCACAGAGGCTGAGCAGTTGGCTTCCACATTTGTGATAATGTTGGCAGCATCACATATGATCTTCACAGTGCAGAGAACACAAATTAGCATCCATTACTATAATGAAATAATTTGTTAGTTTGAAATGCTACAGGGAACTATGTACCTGTACATTAATGCTGTGGAAAGACTTCCTGTTCACACAGTCTCCTTCATTTACTGAAGGAGCAATGATTGGAATGTGAGTGCCATCTATACAGCCAATCACGCCTGGGAACCGTGAAAATAAATGTAAAATTTAAGTAGTAGTTCAAGTATCACCACATCATGAATTAAGTTTTGTTCATCCTGATACCTGCAATTTTGTGGAATCCCTCTTTGATAAATCTTGTGGGTCTATGACCGGGGAACACCACAAACGAGTACAGGAGACGTTTCAGTGCAACTGTAACATTCCTGACTGCCCGACAGACGGTAGCCTTGGAAACGTGCTCAGCGTCACCAATATTAAACAGAAAGCTCCCGTTTGCAAAAAACCGAAGTGCAATACAAATAATATGTACAGAACTGAGAGAATGTCCGCGATGTGTCACATGAGCAATATTAGGCCTGAGGATGTTATTCAAATAAATTATAGATTGTGCTGAAAAACCGTAACGTTCACACAGAAAATCATCAGGAAATGATAAAATGTCCGAACGCGCTCTAATCACTCTCTCCCGGCGGAGAGCTCTGCGGAGAATTTGGGCTTCAACATCTACTGGCTCTTCAAGGAAGGGGCACGCCATGTCTGACACTTCCTACAGTCAGGTTTCTGACAAAGAGGCAGAGAACGTCAGGGTTAGTTGAAGTAAACCTGCTAGGGGGCAGGTTAGCTTCACGGAGTGTGTCGTCATAGTAACTCACTCAGAATTAATCTAAACTCGCTTTGTGAAACCGAAAACCCAGAGTTTTCGTTGACTCAGGGTATACTTACTCAGAGTTTGCACTAAACCGGCTTCCTGAAATAGGGCCCTGGACCCTTTTTCTAGTCAGTGGGTGTGTAGGCAAACAACTCCGGCTTGTCACACAGTTGGATTTCCTGGTATTTGTAAGATGGCACTATCTACAAATCAGGACACATTAACTATGATATTAAAAAATTACATGATGACATAGTTCTTGGTCAGTTTACCAAGCATTTCTCAGTTTTGTTCTTTATAGTTCTGTTCATCATATCATTGTTTGTGAGTCCAGGATTATTTGATGATATGTTTACATTATGTATTCTTTTGTTTTCAGTTCCATATTGCTTTTAAGTGTAGTTCTTCTTCGGCGTTCCACAAGTGGATGGAACACTTGTGAAAACACTCTAGTGTTAAAGCCAGTCTTGTCTTCATGTCTGTTTATGGTTTTGTCTGTGTCAAGCTCGTGTGTCTTAGTCTGTGTTTTAGTTTGGTTGCCTCTTGTCTCTTTCTTGTGTTGAGTCTTACTTCCACTGTCTTCTTATTCCCAATGTATCCCTGCTGTGTTACACAGCTGTCTCCAATTCCCCTAATCGTCATCCTATTTATCTCCCGGTCTGAAGTACATTATTCTATTCGATTCTATTCTATTCTATTTATACAGCACCAAATCGCAACAACAGTCACCTAAAGACACTTTATGTTGCTGGGTAAAAACACAACAATAATACAAAGGAAACCCCAACAATTTAAGTACCCCATATGAGCTAAAATTTAGTGTGAGTGGGAAGGAAAAACTCCATTTGAAGAGGTAGAAACATCTGGCAGAAAAAGGCTCAAGGAGAGACAGCCATCTACTGTGACTGGCTGAGGTTGATGAAAAGGAGACAGGACAACATATACACTGTGCAAGAGATACATACTAACAAATGATTAAATGCAGAGAGGTGTATAAACACAGAACGAGCAAAGAAGGAAAAAATTCATACATGATGGGAAGCCCGCAAGAGCCTAGGCTTATTGCAGCACAAATAAGGGAAGATTCAGGGTCACCTGATCCACTATAACTGTATTATTAGTCAAAACTGAGGGTTTTAATGCTAATCTCAAAAGCAGAGACGGGTGTTTGTCTTCTGAATTAATATAGAATAGAATAGAATTCAACTTTATTGTCATTGCACATGTCACAGGTACAAGGCAACGAAATGCAGTTTGCATCCATCAAGAAGTGCTTTAGCCATGATATAGATATATTACAATATATATTAGCAATAATATAGGTATGTAAGTATATTACAGAAATTGGTCTATTATGGTATGTTACAATGTACACGGTATGAAGTATGTTATGAATATGCTATAACTATAAGTATGTACAGGCTGTAGTGAGTACAAGCTATGTACAGGCGATGAAAAGGATATAAATATGAAAAACTATACAGAAATATGAGATATACAGCTATACAGAAATGTGAACTATGCAGGTTATAAACAGTTGTAGAATTAAAAATTATCGTATTGTACAGAATGATGTGAGCTGCACCCACAGAAGAGAGGCCTGAGAGATGAAGACTCTGATTCCCGTTGAACCTTAAAATTCTATAGGAACCACAAGTACACCTAATATTCCAAAATTAAAATCTGGATTTCAAAGCGAGTCAGTGAAGACAAGCAAATATGCTGTATCTTTATAGTCCCTGTCATGACTCTCTCCGCAGCACTTTTGATCCATCAATATTAAACAATTATTGATGCAGCGGATTGAGATGAAACCTGGCCCACAGGTACAGTTGGTGTCCCAGAGGAGGAATGTGTTGAAAGTTGAACCTCAACTATTCAGGATGATTTTTAATGATTTTTTAAAATAGACATAATTCTATTGTATTGGCTGTATTGAACCGAACACAAGTTTCCTTGAATTTCTGAAGAATATTACAGTAAATCTGGCTGAAAATTGGCACACAGGTACAGCAGGTTTCCCAGAGGAAGAATGTCTTGAAAGTTGGACCTCAACTATTAAGGAAGATTTTTAATGCATTTTGGAAATTGACATAATTGTATTGGCTGTATTGCATTGAATACAAATGTCCTTCAATCTTTGAGGAATTTTACAGTAAATCTGGATGAAACCTGGCACACAGGTACAGTAGGTGTCCCAGAGGAGGGATGTGTTGAAATTTGGACCTCAACTACTAAGGACGATTTTTAATGAATTTTTGAAATTGACATAATTGTATTGACTGTATTGAATTGAATACAAGTTTCTTGTAATTTCTGAGTAATATTACAGTAGATCTGGATGAAACTTGGTACAGAGGTACAGTAGGTGTCCCAGAAGAGAAATGTGTTGAAAGTTGGACCTCAGCCCTCCTAGCTGTGGTTTCGAGTGGAGAAGGGGTCCAGCGGCAGGGAGACGCTGCTTTTACCCCTCTGTTGCGAACCATTGCCATAAGTTACCGGTTGCAGTTCCGGGTCAAGCCACCTCGTTTCCAGAGAGTCGTAAACACGACTGTCGGCCCCGAGGCAGCCATGATAATCAGAGAGGAAATAAAGGCGCTATTGCAGAAAAGAGCAATAGTGGAGTGGTCCCTGCTTCGGATTCAGACAAAGGTTGGTACAACCGTTATTTTGTTGTTCCGAAAAAAGGGGGAGGGCTTCGTCCTATCCTAGACCTGCGAGTCTTGAACACGTATCTAAGAACGTACAAGTTCAAGATGCTAACCCTTGACAGCTCTTGAATGCAGTTGGCCCGGGAGATTGGTTTGCAACAATCGATCTAACAGATGCTTATTTGCATGTGGCTACACACCTGAAACACAGGCAGTTTCTGAGGTTTGCATTCGAGGGCGTAGCCTACAAATACCAGTTGCTGCCGTTTGGGCTATCGCTCGCTCCTCGCACCTTTGCGAAATGTGCCGAAGCAGCGCTTCTCAGAGAGAGACGCATTCGCATCTTAGCCTACCTAGACGACTGGGCTCTCATAGCTTGCTCCAGAGAGCAGGCAGAGACACAGCTGTCACTGGTTCTGTCACACATTCAGACACTGGGGTTCTCTGTGAACTTTCAAAAGAGCTCGCTAATCCCGAGTCGGCAGATTTCTTTCCTCGGTTTGGAAATATGCTCGCTTTCCAGCCGCGCATATTTGTCGGAGCACAGAGTGGCCGCGTTTCATCACTGCCTCGCTCAGTTTCAGCTGGGATGCAGACTACGTTTCCAGACGATTTTGCGGTTGTTGGGCATGATTGCATCTATGATAGTCGTATTGCCACTTGGACTGTTAAAAATGAGACCGTTTCAACACTGGACTCTCTCTCACCACCTGTGTGCATCGCGTCACCTCCAGAGGAGGCTGAGGGTAACCGCGTCTTGCGTGCTAGCCTTGGAGGGAGCCCGGGCTGCTGCATCAGGGCTCTCGGATTTGGAGGGCGTTTTTTCGTAAGGTGGTGTCCACAGATGCTTCCCTAAGAAGGTGGGGAGCGCTGTGCGAGAGTGCATCAGTGAGAGGGATCTGGTCCGCAGCCCAGCGCGAGCTGCACATCAACCACTTAGAGCTGTTAGCAGTGTTCTTAGCTCTAAAACATTTCCACCCAGTCCTGAAGGGCTAGCATGTCTTAGTCAGGACGGACAATTCAACAGTGGTGTCTTAGATAAACAGGCAGGGAGGAACACGCTCTCTTCCTCTGTTGAAGCTGTCTCGCTCTCTGCTGTTATGGTGCAGTGTTCTTTTTCTGTCTCTATGAGCCAACCATGTCCAGGGCCACCTGAACCTGGGGCTGGACCTTCTTTCCTGGGGGGGTCCTCTGGTGAGAGAATGGAGAACACCCTTTAATAGTGGCTCAGATTTTCAGGGTAATCAGGGTAAGCTTCCAGGGTAAATACTCACTGCCCCCTGTTCTTCTCCATAATCGACCACGATGCATATCTCCAGTTCTAGAGAGAGTGCGTCGGCAGTCTCTCTCTCTGATTCTAGTGGCCCCTTGGTGGCCCACAAGATTGTGGTATGCCAAGATAATCAGCCTGCTAGCAGCCAGTCCTTGGCAGCTTCCTCTCCACAGGGACCTCCTCTCTCAGGCAGGAGGAGAAGTGGTTCATCCGCACCCGGATCTGTGGCGCCTTCATGCTTACCTGCTGAGAGGTTAAACTTGATTGCTACAGGTTTGCCACCTAGTGTGATAGCGACAATTCAGAGCACTAGGGCCTCATCTACTAGAGGCTTGTACGCTTGCAAATGGCGAGCCTTCGAGCAATGGTGCCAGGACTGCCACACTCTCCCATTTCAGTGCTCTATTGTGGATGTTTTGACATTCCTGCAGGAGCTGCTGGATAAGGGCCTTTCATTTTCGACAATTAAGGTTTCTTTAGCAGCTAGATCTGCTTGTCATATTGGCTTTGACGGGGTGACACCAGGTGCACATCCCCTTGCCATACGTTTTCTGAAAGGTGTTCGCCGGCAGAGACCCGTGCTTAAGACCCTGCTTGGTGCTTGTCTTTGGTGCTGGAGGCCCTTTGTAGCCACCCGTTTGAACCCATTGAGTCTGTGGATATGAAATTTATTTCATATAAGACTGCATTACATCTTGCTTTGGCTTCGGCAAAGCGAGTGGGTGACCTTCATGTGCTGTCTGTGCATCCCTCCTGCACGCAGTTCTCTCATCATGGCCACAAGGTCGTATTGCGTCCAAATGCTGCCTATTTTCATGCCTGCATCTTATAGCTCAATGGAGTTTGACTTGCTGAGCTTTTGCTCCCCTCCTTTTGCATCTGAGGAGCAGAGGAGGATGCATTCTCTTTGTCCAGTGCGTGTACTACGCACCTACATTGAGTGCACTCAGAGTGTGTATTTATGTGACCATCTGTTTGTCTGCTTCACTAATCCAAATAGAGGTAGAGCTCTGTCTAAACAGAGGCTGTCCCACTCGATTATGGAAGCTATCTCACTGGCATACGGCACCAGAGGTCATGTGTTGTACCTCATTCCTCTCCTTCAGGGAACAGAAGTTATAAAAATAACTGTTCGTTTGACCAGGTACCAAAGCAATAGTGATGGGAATTCTGGCTCTTTTTAGAGAACCGGTTCTTTCGGCTCGACTCACTAAAAAGAGCCGGCTCTTTCAGCTCCCAAGTGGCTCTTCAGGTTGTTTTGTTGCTTTAATTAATTTATTATCAACAACAATATAAAATTATGCACAAAATGAACTACTGATGTAAAAAAAATATTTTTATTTATATATGTTTATTATATAACTATTCTTTTATTTATTCAAACCACACAAAATGTAAAAAGACACAGCTGAGACACCCACATCTACATTATTCTGCATTATTCAGAAATCAGATACGAGATTTAGCCGAGCCATTAGGCTTGAACCATGAAAAGGACTGAACAAGTGGGTTAGCTAATCTCCAAGGATCTATTAGGCTTAACTCTAAACAGAAGTTGTGTAAAAATGAACTTATATGATGGGATTGGAATTTAGAGTGTGATCTATCAAGCCATTTGTCATAAACCATATTGAAATCTCCTAATATAAGATTGTTTGTGGAGTATTTGTGAGATAGTTCTTTTAGGTGATTGGCTATTTCAGTTAATAAAAGTTTGTTCTGAGCAACATTGTTGTAACCATAAGCATTACATAAAATCAGAAAGCTATTATCCACTTTGAGTACAAAAATTTAGCCAATGTCCAGATTGCCTTTCCTATGAGTATCAATTTTATTATGAACGTTTTTAAATAGTAAGGCTACCCCAGCTGATTTGTTAGTACTGTGACAAATATAAATAGTAGTACTCTATAAAACTGGGAACACTGAATCCCTTAAAATTGAATTCACAAAGTGCAAACGACCTCTAATAAAAATTATTATAGTAAAGTACCAAATAGGTAATATAAACAGTAAGTATTGAGCCTGCCTTTTTAAAACTTTTGGCATTCTTAAAGTTTGGTTGAAGAAAGTAACTTATTTAGTATTGTTAGCAAAACACATTGTACTCATAGAGTAATGTGTGAATAGCTGGACAGTCACCCAGGGAATACCCGAACTCCGCTGATGTAACCGGCGTGCCCTCGGTAGTAGACGTTCTTCCCTTCAGCTCTGGCTTGCTCCATTTTGGGCCAAACTGCAGCTCTTTCCTCCCAGTCCAGTTTGGAGAAATCTTCCTGGGTGTGCAAGGAGCTAGATGCCTAGCTCCTTGCACACCCAGGAATTCTTGGTCAGATTTCCAGAAAGTGTCTCTGTAGTGGTGAACTGAACTATTATTTGTCGAGGATTGCCCGCTTCTTTTTTCACAAGGCGATGGTGGGTGTCCACAGGCGTTGCCGAGTGAAGAAGTGAAGAAGCCCAATGTGGCACGATCTTAGCTAAGATGTCGATAACTTCTTTGCTTCTTCGTCGTTTTTTTCTTTTCAGCGTTGAATTTTCAAGTTCCAGCGACGCATGTATTGTTCTAGTTCCAACATTCTCTCCTGCAGCTCCGTGTTTTCTTTGTTGAAAGCAGACATGCCTTTTTCCAAACCAGATAGTTTAGCTTTAGCTTCGTGGTCAGTGGCTGCGGAGCTCTTGGAGGCTACCGCTGACTTAGCTGAAGCTTCTGCTTTTTCCCCATGTCATCTTCTTCTCTTTTAAATGGCAGATTTGGTCCATTCAAAAAAGTCTCGGTCCTTGTGTCCTTGGGCAAGACACTTCACCCGTTGCTTACTGGTGGTGGTCAGAAGTCCCAGTGGCGCCAGTGTCCGGCAGCCTTGCCTCTGTCAGTGCGCCCCAGGGCGGCTGTGGCTACAAAGTAGCTTGCTATCACCAGTGTGTGAATGTGTGTGTGAATGGGTGGATGACTGAACGCGCTTTGGGGTCCTTAGGGACTAAGTAAAGCGCTATACAAATACAGGCCATTTACCATTAATTGGATCAATAATTTCTTCTGAGTAGCTGGAGATTCAAAATGTTATTCCCCAAGGAAGTAGTATTAGTCCTGCTTTGTTCAACATTCGTGTGCATGGCATGGTTAGTAGGGTGGGAAAAGAGTTTTGATGTTACTCTGTTTGGAGATGATGGGGCCATCTAGAAACGAGGAAGAAACTTTCTGTCTATTTTCTCTCAAATTCAGAAAGCTTTTGAAAAAAGTGTTTGTGTTTAGATACCTGGCAGTATCAGAATGTTGATGATATATAGAGCCAGCATAAGATCTGTCATTAATGGAAATATTTGAAATGCCCTTAAAAATGATGAGATATAAACTTGGGCTTAAGTATTTGTTACCGGCACCAGACCTAGGGGAATCTGGACCGCAGCAAGCGGCACACAGGCTAGGGAGCACTGCGTAGCTAAATATGAGCAAACTGTGGATTAACAGAGAGGACACCGAAGTTAGCGTCTTGCTCAGGCCGGAGCTCATTTATTTCTACATATACAAAATACAAATCACACTAGACCATACATTCTTCCCATAAAATAACAGAGTTCATAAACATAAATAAAGTTACAAAAAGCATTCTCTCAAAAGCAAAATAAATACAAACTAATTCAAAATGACTTTACATACTCACAACTTAAACAAAACACTCGCGGCTAAAGCATAACAACATACCAAAATAACCCATCTCACATTCACACAACCTTTCCCCACATTCGCGCCATATACGCTATTACTTTTGAACATGGCGTCCCCTGAACGCAACACAACATGGCGGCAGACGACTGCAAACATTGTTTCACCAACAAAAAGCTTTGCCCTTAATACATGTACTCAGTACTGCTTGGCTAACACTAAAACAAACACTACAACACATTTTCGGAAGTCACAGGTTGCCACTGTCATAGCATATACTTATAGTGCTACGTAGCATTATAGCATTATGCCGATGATACACTAATACTCATTACAACAAAATACCACAAAACAACATCATCACTATCATCTCAAAATATAGCCGAACAGTTGTTACTCAACTTGCATGACATTTAGAACCAGTTTGGTAACATAAAAGTTTGTTTGTCAGTACCTGTGGATTAATAGAGAGGACACCGAAGTTAGCGTCTTGCTCAGGCCGGAGCTCATTTATTTCTGAGCTGCGCATGCGCAGAGCCTATAGCTAGAGTCTCTCTGGTAGTTCCACAGCAGTGCAAGATCACCATCTAGTGGCATAATGAAATATAACCATGGTCTGGCAACACATAACAATGTCAAAATAAGTCACAATAATAAACAAAAAATAAGGGGGTAATTGGTTTTCTTACAAAAATAAACATGTAGCTTTTCAACCTGCTACATATTTGATGAAAATGAAAGGACAAAATGAAGTTGTTCCAAACAAAACACCAACTAAAGCCAAAGTTGGCTCTGGTGCAAAGTTATAATTAATAGTGTTAATTAAAACTCTTCCTGAGCTAAAGTAGCTCATGTTTCAGGTAGTTGTCAGCAACTTTGCAGTTTGAGACAAGCATGGCATTTTCACTGGTAGTTCCTGTCACTGATGTCCAGAATGAAAATGTTAAAGAGCTTTGGCCTGCTGTGGTCGTGGCTATTAAAACGGCATCCTTTGTTGCACTGAACATGGTAAGTACAAGTTCTCCATGTTGAAATAATTTGGTTTCTACGAGGTTTCAAATAAAATCAAATCACTTTTATCATCACTGTTACTGTTTCTCATCACTTTAGATGCACAGTTTGTAATGTGGAGGTTTGCAGAAAATTTGGGAACAGGAAGGTTTTGCTGGCTGAGTAAGTAAAAGTCTTTGTGAGCTGAAGTAGTGTATTAGTAGGTTGTGCAAGAAGCCTTGGGAAATAGATGCTTGTCGTTTTCTCTGACTCTTGTAATATTTCAGATCCACTGAGGACAGATACAAAGCTATATATCATGCAACCCGGTCCCGCTCCATCCTCTTGTTGGGAATCGGATGCTACAAGAAACTGGATCAAAATGTGCAAAAATGATACTTAGAGTAGCTTAAATGTTGTCACGTACTGCACATTAAACCAGTTATTACACAGTACTCATAAGTGTAACATGCTGGTACAGCAGTGCCAGTTAGACTGTTGATACACAGAGTTAAATAACGCTATTAGATCTTTGTGTATTACATTACAGAAACTGCCACTGCAGACTTCACAAATGCAACAGGTGATCAAACACATCCTCATTCTCTTCCCCCAGCCTGCAGACTCGTACCTAGTCCAGGTGTATAACCTCACCATTCTGTGTTCAGAGGAGTACATCATAGAGCACCAGTCAGTGCATTTCCTGGTGCAGCATGGATCTGACATCAGCAAGCAGTATGGCCACAGAATCCCGTACTGCAAGGGCAACAATAAGGTAACGACTCCTGCATGCTGCTTTGGGTTGTGTTGTGCATTCTGAGTGTTGTGTACCCACTGTGTTCACTCTGCTGCTTTTCTCTGTTATTTACCACCACTATACTTGAACCAAGAACCTTCAGCGTTTCATAGATGAAAGATTTCTACCCACCAAGCCCCATAAGATACACAACACCTAGGTAAGATACACAACAGTTAGCTGACAAAATAGACATGAGCCAGTGGTAATTGTGAACCAGAGGGCAGGGATCGCACTAAGGTGAAACACAGACAAACAATTCACAAATGATAATGAAATAGAAAGGCGTGACATGCAAAAAAAGCCCATTTTCTCTCTGTCAAACCTGTAAGAGAAGCACTTTGCGCTCCAATCACAAAATGGCATATAAAATGGGAACGGAAAGCGATATTGATGTGCTTGAAAAACTGACCATTCCAACGAGTTGCTCTACATACCTGTGGGTTTTTGTGTTTGTAGATCTTAAGTTGAGGTCAATAGAGTTAAAAACAGGTATTTTTCTTTCTCTCCAAACTGACTGAAGAAATTAAATAGGGAGTGAATGGGAGCTCAGGATGGCATTCCTCTGAAACAAATGGCATCAGTTCATAAAGCATCAGACGTGTAGAAAAAAAACAACCCCCCCCCCACAAAAATAAATAAATAAATATATATATATATATATATATATATATATATATATATATATATTAGGGGTGCAACGATATTCGTATCGATATTGAACCGTTCGATACAGTGCTTTCGGTTCGGTACGCATATGTATCGAACAATACAACATTTGTAATTTATTTTATCAACTTTCCTTCTGACGATGCTGTCTGTGTTGAGCGCTCAGTGAATCTGCGTTCGACTACTCCGCCTAGGCTGCACTGTCGACCCTAGGCGGAGCAGTCGAACGCAGATTCACTGAGCGCTCAACACAGACAGCATAGTCAGAAGGAAGAGCGCAGGGCAAGCTAGCAAGACAGAAGTTAAGCTCTCCTTGCAACATGGACGTTCCCCACTTTCATTCAGATCTGGCGTTTGGAATTATTTTGGTTTTCATGTGACGTATGACCCTGAAGGTAAGCGAGTCATGGACTAAAGTAAAACAGTATGTTGGATGTTGTTACGAGTCCAAAATTGGGGATGGAAACAAGAGAAAAAACCACAATAACAACACTGGTCCGGCCGGGTTGAGTCAAACGATGATTTTAATGAACACACGCGTGGGAGATGGACACTGTATGCAGACAGCCTCAAAATCTCAAAATGGTGGAGCATTGCTCAAACTTTTATAGCCTCTGGTGCCTCCACCTTATCATACAAAGCCTAAACATTCACATGCTTTCTCTCACACAGCGCCTGAGCTACGACCTTGGCACACTCTGTTCTCTTCTACTCAGACAAATTAGACAATAACCTTCTGCGAACAGTATTTCTTATAACTCAGCAGTATAATGCATCATAAAACAATATCATTCATTCACAACAAGTCAGCAATTTAATGTAATGCAAATCAGTTTAACTAATGTAATAGTTATCAGCTTCTTCTAATTCAGGAGAATAATGCAAACTAAAACTACATAATAATTCACAATCTTTAATTCGGGGTATAACATGGCATAAAATAATATTAGAATCTAACAATTCCCCCTGATGAGGTCATTAGAATAATGACCTCACCAACACCCTTCAATTCAGTGTGGCCGGGTTCATCTCTTCTCACTCCTGAGGTCCTGTGTCCCCCTGAGGGGCGAACCATATGTGGGATGACCTCTATGTTTGCGCAGTTCAGATGCAAGAAAAACTATTATTCCAACAATCGCGAGTACAGATGACACTCCCCAGGTCTCCCACAGCTTTTTAGCCTTTATTTTATTGCTGCAGCTACCAGTGTCGTCCAGTTGGGTGATCCTCTGCTCTTCATTCTTCAACCTTAGGGGTTAGACAACCCTTCAGTCGTGGCACAGATCAGGGGATTATTCTGCCCCGATTTCAAACAACGATCTGTGTATCCTCCAGAAAAAGGAACAGGAAGGTGTCCCCTTTTTGCCCAAAAGCCTCTCGAACTTCGTTGGTCTGGTGTTCCCGGATTTCCGCCAACCCCTTCATGGTTATTGCTGTGTTTATGGGATCCATCCTTTTGTGGTGACTAGCTGGAGCCCAAACGCCATGACCCTTGGACCCAGTTGATGTCTCGGCAGTCACTGTGTCTGTCTCTGCTACGGAGGATCCTCGCATCTCTGTGACCTCGTCTGGTGTCTGTTCCTTTCTCTGTAAGAGACAGAAAACCAAAACACCTCTCTTCCTAACCCTAATAATCTAATGTTGTTATCTACTGACCTTCTAGTGATTCAGAATTGGTCTAAAACATTCAGAATGTCCCAGGGACTTATTCTAATCATATCTTATGTGTGTGTAAGCGTGTTTGCATTTAGCCCTCTGCACTCAAGGCATTTCCTACACTTTATCAGTCCGGACAGTCACGCCGAACGAAGCTTCTGACCTTCAAAAGACCAGGTGCCAACTCGTTATAAGCACATTTGCAAGGTGTGTCTGAAAATTATTGAAACCCCTCTTTTTAACAAAAGACAAAGAAATTAACAAATCTTCTAAACACTATTCAGTTCATTTCAATGAGTAATGATTAAACATGAAAGTGATAGTTTATGCTTTTTCACTGATTCTCTAAAAGGTCCGTCTTCTTGGACCGCTATTAGCTTAAGCTTTACCATTCCTAAATTATTAAAGACACAAATGAAGTTATAAAATGTTCAAATAATCCTTGTTTGATGTTAAAGCTCAACTTTCCCCCCCTTTTTTGACACATTCCAATGTGTCAAATCAACGGAGCTAGAACATTCAAAAAAAAAAAAGTTAGGCAGCTACAAAGTTTCCCAGACCCTCAAGGTGATCCGCGTGTAACGTTCTGACTCAGGTATTTAATATTTTAATAAATGTCGTTTAATTAACTGCCGCTATTTAAACTAACCTTAAAGACATAATTGAAGAAAAGATCACAAAGAATAACATGATATCAGTGTTTTGTAAGCGCGTGCGGCCTTCTATGCTCAAAGCCTTTTCCCTCAATAGATCAGTCAGACATTCACGCTGACTGTAGCTTTTAACCCTTATTAACTTGAGCACAACTCTACAATGAGCAACAAGTTGCAATATGTATAAAAATGATCATGGTTACACCTGCAATGAAAAATTATATCATTATCCTAACACCTGTAAATAAAAGATTCATCAGAGGTTATAACAATCACAGGAACACAGATGTTAGTATAAGGTCAAAAGCTTCAATAAATGATCATGGATGCAATGCTTGTTGCATGATTCTCATACAATAATAATGCTGACGTTGAAAATAACAGTATAACACCCCCTTTTGTCCCGTTTCACTCGACACCTAAATGTTTATAGATGCCTCTTTTATTTTTGATTTTATTTCCCTGTTTTCTCCCCTTACTGACCACAGCAGGGGGATCTTAGTTTTAAATCAGCCATGAATCCAGCTCACCTGATTCATCAGTGAGCTCCACCATCACTGGCGTCTGACAGGGTGGCGCTGCATACTCTTCCTTTAATGTCACTATTTTCAACCTGTTAATTAGAGTGTTTAAACCTGAAGTCGACTACATCCACAACAAGTCAATACAGCTGTAAATGTGGCCAATTATCAATCTATTACCAATCAATAACAACAGATAACTCCTATTTTATGCATGCTTTTAATCAACCACTCACCCAGAGGATCTCCAATCCCAGGAAATTCCTTCTCCTCCTTTAATGAGTCTGTCCTCCTTCCATGCCCTGGTAACTGGTCCATCCAGAGCCACATGATCTCAAATATACATACAACAAACCAAACCACACCTTGGTCACACCAACCCTCCTCCGCCCCGAAGATGTCCAATGCCATCCTAGTATGGACTGTCAAAAGTGGCTTTAACGCTGACTGTCCTGACAATCCATCTCATACTTTTCCTGGTCAGATTTGCCAATCTCTGCACCAGGGTTTTAAACGTTTCGCCATTTTCATTAGGTTTTATTTTTTATTTAGTTTCGACTCCAGATTTTCAATTTTTTCCAGTTGTAATTAGTTTTTACCAATTCTTTGCTAGTTTAGTCTAGTTTTTATTTTTCTGGAAATCCTTAGTTTCAGTTTAGTTTCAGTTGTGTTTTGCAGAAATTAAGTGTAACAAAATCTCAGTTCCATCATATCAATCATGCTCTTCTGGTTATCCTTGGGTGTCGAGACTAATAACTATTAACTCTTGCCGCACCGAGTGGTCCTAATTTTGGTTGAAGTGAATTGATAACCTTTTGAAGGCGATTGTTTCACACCTTTATTTAGATGTCCCAGTCCTGTTATCTCGGGATGCATCACGCTGCCTTATCTGGGGTTAGCTGTTTTCTTGGGATGCGAGTTAAGTGGGGGAGCTCTTCAAGGAGGGGGAGTGTGCTCCCCCTGATGAGGTCTTCTAGGTAAGCTAGGTTAACCTTCTTGTGTGAGCTTTTCAAGTGCACTTTAAGGTTTGTGGGATTTTTTGTTTTATAAATGTCCCTCATGACCCCCTGATGGCCCAGTAATTCATTTTTGCACACTGTAGTACACATTTAGTTTTTTGCTTGTAGCTCTCATACTCTACTTGCCACTCCTCTAAGTCCTGATGTTTCTTAGAGAGGACAACAGAACCTTTAAAATTATATCCCATGTGTGGGGGTGTGGCCTTGCCAATTGTTTTTCCCACCTTTTCAAAATGGCAGGCGTGCCCACAAGCACATTTTATGGAAGAAAGAAAGGTAAGCTTTATATTTACATTTAAAATGTTTTGTTAAACTCAGATTTTTATTTTATTCAAAAAATAAACATCTAGTAAATAATTTGAGGGGTCTTTAAGAATTAGGCTCATTTACTTTCACAGGGAACATGACTAATTTATTAATGTGTGCTCTACACATTAGGACTTTATACTTATATTTATTTCACTGTTTCCTAGTAGACAACTTTTGACAAAGGCGGAGAGAATTCTTAACACAATTATTAAGGGAGATTCAAACATAGATTTTTCAAAATATGAGAGGGTCAGGACCCACTAAAAGCCACACAAAGATTATCGAGATGCAGTGGCAGATGTAGTAGAGAAAGACACAGGGCCACCTGAAATCTGTCATCCTATCTGGTGCAAAACCAACATGTAGTAGAATCTGGAATTTTGATTTTGAGTTAAAAATAAAATATGGGTAAAATGCAGAAATCTTTTCCAGTAAAGTAAAAAATAAAAGTCGCAATTATAGTTGAATCCATAACACCTAATTGTTTCTACGAGATCACGTCGTTGCTGAAAGTTATCAGTGATCTCAATGTGTGAAAAGAACTCACAGTATCTGGGGTTTAAGCTCCTCTTAGCTGAGAACCCTGGGGCAAACATGTGAACAAGACCTGAATAATACCAGTAATGAAGAGTTCTCTCCAAAGATCAATAAAAGGAAGCCCCAATCTGATGAGAGTCTACCAAAATATGGTTCACTCCACTTGCCTGAAATGGTTAACAGTCCAAGGCATTTCAGTTGTAGAATGGTTGGGTGCAACAGTAAAACAGATGTGAGATGAGGGGAGTGCCAAATGTTCCTTTGTGTCTCCAAATAAAATCAGTACTTCCTCAGATATCCTAAATAAATTGACTTTTGTGAAATAGAAAGTTCAGTGCCATCACTTATTCCTGAACCAATAGTTTACAGCTAGTGAAGTGTCAGTGACTTCTGGGTTGGTCCCTGATCTTCATCTTATGAGATTGTTATTTTAATAACACTTGATTTATTTAAAAGAAAAAAGAAAAAAAGAAAAAGAAAAAACGAAAATATTTTCTCCCTGTTTTTTTTCTTATTCTCTGGGTCTCAGGAGGACATTATGTCCCTCTCCACTACAAGACTCTTGTCATGTCTACAAAACAGTCATATTAAAATCATCCTCAATTCTATTCTGGCGCTGTCTCCCGACTTTTCCTGACCTGATTCTGCGCGTGGACGAAGCAGCAACACAGACGACTCGACTAACGTACTGCCTTAACTTTACTATAGCAGGGCACGCACACATCAATGCAACCAAACACATTTTGCTATAAATCTAGTTAATTTTAGTTAGTTTTGTGAACATTCATTACAGTTTTAGTTAGTATTCCTTTTTGTTTTGATTTTATTACCGTTAACGCAAATTTTTTTCCACTTCTAGTTTTCGTTATTTCATTTGTTGTCTTTAATAATAATAATCTTCTCTGCACCCTTGAATAAACATAATCAATATGATCAACATTTTGCTGCTTGTTATTTCATCATCTTATTGAATCAAATACTTCATCCTTATGTGGTTTACGACATTATATTTATCTAAATCTCCACTTTGTGTCTAAATGTTTGAATAATTTTTCGAGGGTCAAATTTTGAGAATTCGACCATAAGTGAAAGTTATGGCGTTATCACCCCCTTTGGGGATTACCTTTTTCCAGTTTTGATGATATTCCTCCCCGTTCTCTATTCTTTGCAAGTACCCCTCTTCGGTGGCGAGAAACTGCTGGTGTGATCAAGCGGGTGCTGTAAAAACAAAAGCTCAGGACAGAACAGTCACCAGTCATGTACTTCATTCAAAATTAACAAATATCAAGCTTCATATTGATCCTCTGAGTGTAATGGTACATTTTAATTTGCACTTCTCAAAACTAAAAACAATATTTTCTTTATTCTACTCTTGTTCTTGTGCAGCATCACCCCTCAGCACATGCCCCTGTTATTTTATCTTACTTTTAAATTGTTGACTACTTCAAGAAAGCGCCCAAAAGACGGGGACCAGTGTTTATCATTACATATCTCCATTTTTAGTGTGGCTGTCTATCATTCCCCTGTTATTCATAGACCTCGGTGGAGGGTTTTTTGTTTGTTTGGTTTTTTTTTTTTTTTTTTTTTTTTTCTTACCTCTAAAAAATTAATTGACTTTTTACAGTGACCCACTATGGTTAATAATAACATGCTCAGTCATGAGTGGAATCAAACCTTTTCTTCACTTTAGCATTTAACATTCCCAACCATATAATATGATACATTAATTAAAACACAGCTACTAAAACACAATTTTCTTAATGCAAACATCAGTAACTCAACATTAGCAACCAAAGGGTTCAGTCTGCAGTTCACACTGCTGTGAAGCTACAGCTCTTTAGTCTCTGTCATCTTTCTTTTCTTGCAAACAAAACAAAGCAAGACAAAACATCCACCCTTCTTTTACAGGCTGGGTGAATTGTCTGTGGACATTCAATAATCCTAAAATCGGCACCTTTTTTGTCTCAGTATCAAGTCAGTTAAACTTTTAGTCGTCAGTCCATCACAGTCCAGTCACATGCATACATCCACACACATTCATACCAGAAGTTGCTGATAATGGAGTCTCACGCGCAACCTAATCGAGCCTCCATCACCAGCAAGATGACGTCATCATTTTAAAGAAAACAGTTCCTTGTTTGTTTTTCCTTCTTTGGACTGGATTGACTCGCTGCAATCCTTTTAGGCTTCAGGCTTCTCATGTGATCAATGTCCCATATAAGTGAATTTTTTCTCCCAAGCCCATTATAATCATGGAGAAAAAATACTTTGCGACTGTTTTCAATAAGAATATTTTATAGCGCTTTAAAGTTCAACCTCTCAGGCCTGGATTAAAGAGCTGATTTGTTAAATCAGAAACTCACAAAATACCAAAATATCACCACCGGTGGATCACACCTCTCTGATGTTCTTATCTCAGTGCACTGTAACAAAAGCACAAACAAACGCAACCAATAAAATACTAATAAAGTAACAAATACTGGGGCCCATTGCAAACATGTCCAAAGTTCAAACCATCTTTCTCTCTCTTAGAGAAAGAGAACAATCCAAACCTCACTGATAGAATCAACCTAGTGTCAAACAAAACCCAAAAATCAACCAAAACTTCACACACACTATATTGTGTAGGCCTACAGGCACCGTAACTCCTTTTTTTTTTTCACTGACAAAGACATGTTGGATTGACTTGATTCAATAGTGGACACTGGTTACACACAAATGTTTTGCTTTGGCAGAAACTTAACAACTGAGTTAAATCAACACAACCTTTTCATATTCTCTCCGAAATAAAACTCACACCATTCACTCATCATTTTCACTCTGTACCACTGCTCCTTATCAGGCTGTGTGAAGCACAGTAAACAATTCAGTGGAGGCCTTAAGCCATAAACAGACATCACGCACAGACATTGTTTTCACAACCAAACTACTTTAGACCTTGTCCCCTAAATCTACACAGATGCCCTCTGTGTGGCATGAAATGCATTTAACCAATAAACAATCAATGAGTTCTTATTGTTGTAACCGACTCCATATTCGGATGTTCGTGTGCAGCATTTGTTAGTAAAGCATTCTTCATTGCATCAGCGTGTGTGTGTGTATCACTCTTTATTGCACAAGCTTGTAGATGTGTGTGTGTGTGTGTATCACTTCTCAGTGAATTGAATCAGCATATTGATTTTTTGCAGGTGTGTGTGTCATTTCTCACTCAATCAACGAGTGCATATGTTCGTATGTGTTTCTCTTCATTCTGAGTCAATGCATGTAGATGTGTGTGTTTGTGTGGGTGTTTGTGTTCATCACTTTCCTGTTCTGGTGTTCTGGGTAAACCACGGCCTGAAGCGTGCCCCGGGGTCCTGCCCTCCTCCTTTTCAGTCCGTTTGCATCTGTTGGTGCTGCTGCTCAAAGTTCTGTCCATACTGGTTCTGGCCCCAATTGAGGCAGTGCTTTTCTCCAGTATCCTGCATCTTCTCCTTATTCCACTCCTCCTTAGCTTGACCCTTTTGCTTCTGTAGCTCCTTCAGGGTTTTGATACGCAGCTCAATCGTCTGGATGTCAGTGTCAAGCTCCAGTCTACGCTGCTGCTCCAGCTCTTCCTCTGTTTCTCCCAGCCAAGTCAAGATTTTGTTCAGGTCCAAGTTCAGCTGCTGTCACTGCTGCTCGTTCTGCTTTGTTCTCATCTCCTTGCTGAGGTCCTGAGCCTGATTTCAAGTTGTGTGTCTGGGACTCCAAGTCTGATGGGTTCGATAATCAGCCAGCTCCTCCTGAGCCATGCTCAGTTTTCTGCTCTGATGCCTTGAGCTCTTACTGAGGGGCAGAAACCTCACAACCTTTTCCGTCCACTTCAGATTGAAGTCCATCGATGTTTTCCTTGCTTTGCTCCACGGCCTTCTTCGGCTCTGCTGTTCGGCTCTTCTCAGAGGTCAGCTCCTGGCCGAGCCCCGACACCTGTGCCTTCAGCTTATTTTCTCCTGGTGTTTTGTCCATTCTGAGGTGCCTCCTGACCTCAGTTACTCCTCCTTTCTCTGGCACGCCCTTTTTGCTGCCCGATGGTCATTGTTGGTCCGTCACTGTCCTGCACAGTTTTAATGCAGAGTGGTTAAGGTCAGCATGGTTTTGCTCGGCCTCTCTTTTCATCTGGGCTTAATGGGCGTCTCGTCACAGCTCTGTCAGCTGAAGCTGTCTTTTTCCATATGGCAAGAATGTAAAGAGTGTGTGAGAAGGGTGTGTCCGATCAGGCACAATGCTGGTGGCTTTGCGAGTGCCTCGTTTTCCAAATCCAGATGTTTATTTGTCATGTACACAGCAACAGAGAGAACAGTCTGTTGTTGGGATGGCTGAGGTCCTTCACGATCTTCCTGGTCTTGGTCCAGCACCGCCTGCTGTAGATTGCGTGCAGGTCAGGGTGCTCGGAGCGGATGGTGCGCTCAGCTGATTACACAACCCTCTGTAGAGCTTGTCTGTCCGGCATGGTGCTGTTCCCGAACCAGACAGTGATACAGCTGCTCAGGATGCTCTCGATAGTTCCTCTATAGAAGGTGGTCAGAATCGGTGGTGGGAGCCGGGCCTTTCTCAGTCTTCTCAGAAAGAAAAGACGCTGACAGAAATCTCCCCCGTGTAGTGAAACGGGCCTTGGATTTAACTCTCTCCGTCTCTGCTGCATGAGATCATTTTCCTGCAGCACTGTTGACATTTTCAAGTTGTTGTTGCGGGTTCAGCTGCTTTAGCATTTGGTCAGGGTCACATCAAAGATGGTAGAGGAGAGAGCAAAGATGGTAGAGGGGAGAGCAGGAGTCCAGGGTCAGCTTCGGCTTCCCGGGCCGACAAAGCAGCCTGTAACCAAGCATAAAGAGAAAAAACAAAACAAAGACAAACAAAAACAAACGAACAGGAAAATGATGTTATTTTGGCTGCGTTATTCAGAGAGGGGAGAAACAACGGGACCAGGCCCTGTGTCAGCCTTCTCTCCCCCTTTTTTGTTTTTTCTCTCCATATAATCCACTCATGACCCGCCAAGCTGACAGGACAACACAGGTACATGTTAAAATTCTTAAGATCATGTTTAAAAGCACAAAAATTGGAATTTTCTTTCATTTAGTAATCACTTGTATTAATCAATCAGCAGAAAACATGTCACAATTTGACTTTTATTAACCACTAAATTTGTCGTGTTATCACTGGTTGTGATTTTTTTTTTTTTTTTTTTTTTTTTGAAGTTAAGTTGTTGTCCTGCAACCCAGAGAGTTTATTTGTTAGTAGTGGATAAACTTTATTATTTAACGGCGGATGTATGTTAAGTTTCACTGTTTTACTTGCTGGAAAATCTTCACGTGTTCATGGGTGTAAGCTGTTTCTTCATTGCGTGTATGTGCGTTTGTAAATGGGCTAATTTAACGTTCTTTACTCAAACGAGGCATTTCTCTAACATGTGCCTCTCTCTCACATTACTCTGCTTGTGTGTTTTGTTTCACCTTTTTGTTGTGATGCTCCGGACGCCTTCCCAACCTCCACAAGTCTGTCGGCCGCAATTTTATGTGTTAAAACTTCTCTTAATTTCTCCTTTAATTCTCTGCTAGCTGCTGTCTTTTCCACAGCTGCTGATCCTTGCTGAGTTTGGTTTCCATTACTATAATTTGCTTCGGCCGCTGTGCTTGTGGGGGCAGTTGGTCCAGCCCCGTAGCCACCTGTATCAACACACTGAGAGATTTATTTAATATCATTTTCATCACTGTTAAATAGACCAGCAGGCAAGACGCCCGCCTTTGCACTGCAGACTACATGCCAGTCTCCCAACACACTCCTCTCTGAGTTTCAGCTTTAAAACCCAACATCATTCACACCCTAGTCATTCAACACCTTATTTGTAGTATCATAATCAGCAAAATCAGCGTTTTACTTACAGGCATGTATCATTGTTTGCAAATCAAAATTATAAAACTCAAAAACACGCTAAACAGCAACAAAAATCCTCTGTGCGCCTCACAGCTCATTTGCGTCTTCACACACAGTCTAAAAATAGCTCGCAGCGCTGCTGTGCGCTGTCGTCACACACAGGGTCACACAAAGCTCAGACAAAATTCTTTTATTTTATATTACAAAAGACGTCTTATATTTACAACCACTGACAGGCCTGACAGATTCAGCACCTAACAAATTTCGACAAATTTAAGTTAACGGGTCCAACCGAAGAAAGTCCAACTTTTTTGTAATCAATCAAACAGTATCTGTTACTTCTGGAACAGTTTCTGGCCTAATTTCTAAAATCCCTAACTCAATTTAACAGTATCCAAACAAGCACATGACACCGTTTTAAACGATGAGGAGACTCGGTAACTCCTAGCTTATTTCAGGATGCCCTGTACCCCACAGATAAGCCAAACTGAACTAACCCTGTTCGCCGACAGGTCAAGACCGCGCGTCCACGGCCAGGAGGGGGCGTAACCCCCGGGCTATGTGCTTCTTAGCAACTTCTGGTGCCGTCCTATAATAATTTTCACCTAACCGATTTTGAGAAATTTTACCATAACGGGTCTCACCGAAGAAAGATAACTTTTTTACGACCAATTAAACAGTCTCTGTTACTTCTGGAACAGTTTCTGTCCTAATTTCCCTACCAAACTACCTGTGCCTTCAGCTTATTTTCTCCTGGTGTTTTGTCCATTCTGAGGTGCCTCCTGACCTCAGTTACTCCTCCTTTCTCTGGCACGCCCTTTTTGCTGCCCGATGGTCATTGTTGGTCCGTCACTGTCCTGCACAGTTTTAATGCAGAGTGGTTAAGGTCAGCATGGTTTTGCTCGGCCTCTCTTTTCATCTGGGCTTAATGGGCGTCTCGTCACAGCTCTGTCAGCTGAAGCTGTCTTTTTCCATATGGCAAGAATGTAAAGAGTGTGTGAGAAGGGTGTGTCCGATCAGGCACAATGCTGGTGGCTTTGCGAGTGCCTCGTTTTCCAAATCCAGATGTTTATTTGTCATGTACACAGCAACAGAGAGAACAGTCTGTTGTTGGGATGGCTGAGGTCCTTCACGATCTTCCTGGTCTTGGTCCAGCACCGCCTGCTGTAGATTGCGTGCAGGTCAGGGTGCTCGGAGCGGATGGTGCGCTCAGCTGATTACACAACCCTCTGTAGAGCTTGTCTGTCCGGCATGGTGCTGTTCCCGAACCAGACAGTGATACAGCTGCTCAGGATGCTCTCGATAGTTCCTCTATAGAAGGTGGTCAGAATCGGTGGTGGGAGCCGGGCCTTTCTCAGTCTTCTCAGAAAGAAAAGACGCTGACAGAAATCTCCCCCGTGTAGTGAAACGGGCCTTGGATTTAACTCTCTCCGTCTCTGCTGCATGAGATCATTTTCCTGCAGCACTGTTGACATTTTCAAGTTGTTGTTGCGGGTTCAGCTGCTTTAGCATTTGGTCAGGGTCACATCAAAGATGGTAGAGGAGAGAGCAAAGATGGTAGAGGGGAGAGCAGGAGTCCAGGGTCAGCTTCGGCTTCCCGGGCCGACAAAGCAGCCTGTAACCAAGCATAAAGAGAAAAAACAAAACAAAGACAAACAAAAACAAACGAACAGGAAAATGATGTTATTTTGGCTGCGTTATTCAGAGAGGGGAGAAACAACGGGACCAGGCCCTGTGTCAGCCTTCTCTCCCCCTTTTTTGTTTTTTCTCTCCATATAATCCACTCATGACCCGCCAAGCTGACAGGACAACACAGGTACATGTTAAAATTCTTAAGATCATGTTTAAAAGCACAAAAATTGGAATTTTCTTTCATTTAGTAATCACTTGTATTAATCAATCAGCAGAAAACATGTCACAATTTGACTTTTATTAACCACTAAATTTGTCGTGTTATCACTGGTTGTGATTTTTTTTTTTTTTTTTTTTTTTGAAGTTAAGTTGTTGTCCTGCAACCCAGAGAGTTTATTTGTTAGTAGTGGATAAACTTTATTATTTAACGGCGGATGTATGTTAAGTTTCACTGTTTTACTTGCTGGAAAATCTTCACGTGTTCATGGGTGTAAGCTGTTTCTTCATTGCGTGTATGTGCGTTTGTAAATGGGCTAATTTAACGTTCTTTACTCAAACGAGGCATTTCTCTAACATGTGCCTCTCTCTCACATTACTCTGCTTGTGTGTTTTGTTTCACCTTTTTGTTGTGATGCTCCGGACGCCTTCCCAACCTCCACAAGTCTGTCGGCCGCAATTTTATGTGTTAAAACTTCTCTTAATTTCTCCTTTAATTCTCTGCTAGCTGCTGTCTTTTCCACAGCTGCTGATCCTTGCTGAGTTTGGTTTCCATTACTATAATTTGCTTCGGCCGCTGTGCTTGTGGGGGCAGTTGGTCCAGCCCCGTAGCCACCTGTATCAACACACTGAGAGATTTATTTAATATCATTTTCATCACTGTTAAATAGACCAGCAGGCAAGACGCCCGCCTTTGCACTGCAGACTACATGCCAGTCTCCCAACACACTCCTCTCTGAGTTTCAGCTTTAAAACCCAACATCATTCACACCCTAGTCATTCAACACCTTATTTGTAGTATCATAATCAGCAAAATCAGCGTTTTACTTACAGGCATGTATCATTGTTTGCAAATCAAAATTATAAAACTCAAAAACACGCTAAACAGCAACAAAAATCCTCTGTGCGCCTCACAGCTCATTTGCGTCTTCACACACAGTCTAAAAATAGCTCGCAGCGCTGCTGTGCGCTGTCGTCACACACAGGGTCACACAAAGCTCAGACAAAATTCTTTTATTTTATATTACAAAAGACGTCTTATATTTACAACCACTGACAGGCCTGACAGATTCAGCACCTAACAAATTTCGACAAATTTAAGTTAACGGGTCCAACCGAAGAAAGTCCAACTTTTTTGTAATCAATCAAACAGTATCTGTTACTTCTGGAACAGTTTCTGACCTAATTTCTAAAATCCCTAACTCAATTTAACAGTATCCAAACAAGCACATGACACCGTTTTAAACGATGAGGAGACTCGGTAACTCCTAGCTTATTTCAGGATGCCCTGTACCCCACAGATAAGCCAAACTGAACTAACCCTGTTCGCCGACAGGTCAAAGCCGCGCGTCCACGACCAGGAGGGGGCGTAACCCCCGGGCTATGCGCTTCTTAGCAACTTCTGGTGCCGTCCTATAATAATTTTCACCTAACCGATTTTGAGAAATTTTACCATAACGGGTCCAACCGAAGAAAGATAACTTTTTTACGACCAATTAAACAGTCTCTGTTACTTCTGGAACAGTTTCTGTCCTAATTTCCCTACCAAACTACCTGAGCCTTCAGCTCAATATCCAGGGACTCAAACCCAACATTATTACTTTCATATTTCTTCAACTTCATTAAATACTCTTAAGCAACTTTACACTGCATATCACACGGTGATTCTCATCAAAATCAAAACAGACCCTCTGCCAGTAATTTCAGTGAGTAGACTTTAATTTAGTTATATCCAATTTGGCACATTTTGGAAATAATTCAACAGGTAGTGCCTTACCTTTAGATAAGCCGGCTTTTGTCCACTCAAATCAGACCACTGGCTCGTGCCTGTCCGTTCGACAACATCGGACCGTCCAAACTTTTAAATTCCACCCCAATACCACAGGACGAGCCCCCAAGCTGTTACGAGTTCAAAATTGGGGATGGACACAAGAGAAAAAACCACAATAACAACACTGGTCCGGCCGGGTTGAGTCAAACGATGATTTTAATGAACACACGCGTGGGAGATGGACACTGTATGCAGACAGCCTCAAAATCTCAAAATGGTGGAGCATTGCTCAAACTTTTATAGCCTCTGGTGCCTCCACCTTATCATACAAAGCCTAAACATTCACATGCTTTCTCTCACACAGCGCCTGAGCTACGACCTTGGCACACTCTGTTCTCTTCTACTCAGACAAATTAGACAATAACCTTCTGCGAACAGTATTTCTTATAACTCAGCAGTATAATGCATCATAAAACAATATCATTCATTCACAACAAGTCAGCAATTTAATGTAATGCAAATCAGTTTAACTAATGTAATAGTTATCAGCTTCTTCTAATTCAGGAGAATAATGCAAACTAAAACTACATAATAATTCACAATCTTTAATTCGGGGTATAACATGGCATAAAATAATATTAGAATCTAACAATGTGCCATGCAATGCTCAATTACATGGGTGGGAACTAGTGTGTTAGCGCAGTTAGCTCGTTAACGTGTTGGCCGTCTAGCCCCATGCACGGGGCGATCGGCGGTAGCTCGTTAACGGAGATTTGCCGTGTTGTGGCGTTAAGGTCATTTCAACGAGATTAACCTGAAAGCACTAGTGGGAACACAACGAATATGACTGCACATTTACGCCGACATCATCCTAGTGCAAAGACAAAAACAACAAGCATGCTACTAACTTTAGCCGAGTCATTTAGACAGCTATTAGCACATGATTCTCCTTATGCTGCTGAGAATATAGCCCAGAAGAAGCGGATAGTATAGCTTTTATTTTGGAAAGAGGCATTTCTCTGTAATAAACTCTCTTTTCCAAAGATGAGTGATTCCTCAATCAGATACAGGGCTCGCAAAATCGCTAGCCCGACGTCCTGGGGCTAGCGATTTTTTTCAGACGGGCTACCCTGCCCGTCGGGCTATTGTAGGAAAAATATATGTCAATGCTTTTGCATTCTTTCAGAAATGTAGCTGGGTAATTATGTCATTGGCATCGGTGAGCCACTGTCAATATGTGATATATTGAAATCGCGTTTGAATTTGCGCTTGTTTTTTTGCTTTCACTTTGCAATCGTGCGAACTGTGTATAGAGAGCGACAGCACTGATCTGTGAGTGATGATAATTTGTGCACCAATTCCTCTGACATCGTCTTATTAATCGTTAGCTTACTATGCAAACATGACAAGTGAAATCTCCCGCAGCAAGCTTAAACATGTGAGAGGTTGATCGCGCAGAGAATCGCTGAGCTTATGTGAGTGAGCGTGTAAAAGCATTTCAGTTCTGCTGAGCCAAATAAGACAGGTCAGGGTGAAGAAGTGACAGCCAAAGAAAAGCTTACCACAAAACGGAAAAGTTATGACAAATCAGACTATAAGGCAAAAAGAAAGTGCAGCTTTATGGTTTCATGGACAAAAGAATTTCTGTGGCTGCAATATGACGAGCTAAATAACCAGGGCTGCACATAAGTGGTCCGCAGGTGCGCATTCACTGTCAAAATAAAAAACGCGCACAAGGGTTAGGGTTAAATTTAAAAACTGTACTTTTGAGTTAAAATATATATTTATAATTTTAATAAATGACTAATTAAAAAGGCATGAACATTTTTTTGTATCGAAAAAATATCGAACCGTGACACCAAAGTATCGAACCGAACCGAACCGTGAATTTTGTGTATCGTTGCACCCCTAATATATATATATATATATATATATATATATATATATGTACATGTACAGTGGGGCAAAAAAGTATTTAGTCAGCCACCGATTGTACAAGTTCCCCCACCTAAAATGATGACAGAGGTCAGTAATTTGCACCAGAGGTACACTTCAACTGTGAGAGACAGAATGTGAAAAAAAAATCCATGAATCCACATGGTAGGATTTGTAAAGAATTTATTCGTAAATTAGGGTGGAAAATAAGTATTTGGTCAATAACAAAAATACAACTCAATACTTTGTAACATAACCTTTGTTGGCAATAACAGAGGTCAAACGTTTACTATAGGTCTTTACCAGGTTTGCGCACACAGTAGCTGGTATTTTGGCCCATTCCTCCATGCAGATCTTCTCGAGAGCAGTGATGTTTTGGGGCTGTCGCCGAGCAACACGGACTTTCAACTCCCGCCACAGATTTTCTATGGGGTTGAGGTCTGGAGACTGGCTAGGCCACTCCAGGACTTTCAAATGCTTCTTACGGAGCCACTCCTTTGTTGCCCGGGCGGTGTGTTTTGGATCATTGTCATGTTGGAAGACCCAGCCTCGTTTCATCTTCAAAGTTCTCACTGATGGAAGGAGGTTTTGGCTCAAAATCTCACGATACATGGCCCCATTCATTCTGTCCTTAACACGGATCAGTCGTCCTGTCCCCTTGGCAGAAAAACAGCCCCATAGCATGATGATTCCACCCCCATGCTTCACAGTAGGTATGGTGTTCTTGGGATGCAACTCAGTATTCTTCTTCCTCCAAACACGACGAGTTGAGTTTATACCAAAAAGTTCTACTTTGGTTTCATCTGACCACATGACATTCTCCCAATCCTCTGCTGTATCATCCATGTGCTCTCTGGCAAACTTCAGACGGGCCTGGACATGCACTGGCTTCAGCAGCGGAACACGTCTGGCACTGCGGGATTTGATTCCCTGCCGTTGTAGTGTGTTACTGATGGTGACCTTTGTTACTTTGGTCCCAGCTCTCTGCAGGTCATTCACCAGGTCCCCCCGTGTGGTTCTGGGATCTTTGCTCACCGTTCTCATGATCATTTTGACCCCACGGGATGAGATCTTGCGTGGAGCCCCAGATCGAGGGAGATTATCAGTGGTCTTGTATGTCTTCCATTTTCTGATGATTGCTCCCACAGTTGATTTTTTCACACCAAGCTGCTTGCCTATTGTAGATTCACTCTTCCCAGTCTGGTGCAGGTCTACAATACTTTTCCTGGTGTCCTTCGAAAGCTCTTTGGTCTTGGCCATGGCGGAGTTTGGAGTCTGACTGTTTGAGGCTGTGGACAGGTGTCTTTTATACAGATGATGAGTTCAAACAGGTGCCATTCATACAGGTAACGAGTGGGGGACAGAAAAGCTTCTTACAGAAGACATTACAGGTCTGTGAGAGCCAGAGATTTTCCTTGTTTGAGGTGACCAAATACTTATTTTCCACCCTGATTTACGAATAAATTCTTTACAAATCCTACCATGTGGATTCATGGATTTTTTTTTCACATTCTGTCTCTCACAGTTGAAGTGTACCTCTGGTGCAAATTACTGACCTCTGTCATCATTTAGGTGGGGGAACTTGTACAATCGGTGGCTGACTAAATACTTTTTTGCCCCACTGTATATATTAGAGATGGCACGATACCACTTTTTTATGTCCGATACCGATTCCGATATCATAAATTTGGATATCTGCCGATACCGATATGAATCCGATATAGTGTTTTTTAATCAACAAAACTGTTTTGTTAAAATATCTTGCTGCATTTTGTATAAGTTCATACTCAAGTTTAAAACAACAACTACACTAAAGCTATTCTGTTATACCTGTATGCAAAAAAAAAAAATTTCATAGTTCAGCAATACTGATCAATCTAATAAACTTAAACCTACACCATCCTCCCTATTCTGGTATTTTAAAGAGTACTTAGCGTAAATATTAAGCAACCTAACTAATAGGGTTCCAACTCCCAGCAACAACAAAAATAAATAAATAAAAAATAGGGAACCACCCCTCACGCTCCACCTCATGATGCTTAATCGACGTAATCAACCTTAATTTGATGCAGTGTGAAAAAAAAATGCACAGAAATCAATTATTTTTCAAGAAATATTAAATAGATTCAACATCTTTCTTCAACAAAATTGCAGACTGCACAGATGGTACCTTCCCAAAGGAAAAAGTACTATAGCTTACTAGGGTATATATATTAGACTTAATAGTCACTATATACAGTAATTGACTTTATTCATTTTACATCAAATTAAAACTTTGGGTGTAAGATTCGGATAATTATTTATTAAAAGCTAGACATTTTAAATGAGAATAAGAAAGAAAAGTATGTCTTTGTGCCCCCTTTTTCCCTGTTAATGCCCTATCGGCCCCCTGGCTAAACTTTGCTAGATCTGCCCCTGCACAGTTACCAGCCGTCAGCTACGTAGAAAAAGATCCTCGAGTAGAAAGTAATATTAAATAAATTCTAACAACAGCTTATCAAGCTTAAACGTGCTGCTGTTGTTCAGCCACTGGTTTCCTCTTTCTGGTGCAAAGTGGGCCAAAAACAAACCAGAGAGATGGACTCGCGACAGAAAAGCCGATCAGCTGATCATTAAGCAGTTTCATGATTGAAGTATCAGCAAGAAGAGGCAGTCGCTTGTTAAGCTTAACGCAGGAATGCTTGACAAACATTCAGAGATGGACTTACACACTTGCTTTACTTCTCTCGGGGATAACTTTGTCGGAGATGAAATGCCGGGTTGCTAGCGAAGCTCCAAATGCTATCCAGACCACCGACAGGTCCCGTATGCCACAGCCGCTCTACGACGTGATGCATACTGCTCCGACGTGCTAACGTTCTGAGGTGAGTTACGGCGTGTTGCAAGTTTTGTGAGGTGCTTTCGTGATATTTAATGGATCGGATTACATTTTTTATTTTTCTCCGATATCCGATCCAGTAATTTAGGTCAGTATCGGACCGATACCGATACGTAATATCGGATCGGTCCATCTCTAGTATATATATCTTTCAGGTCAGTTCCGGATCGTTGAGTGCGAGAAGAACTGACCTGAAAGATAGGATCATGGCCAAGCTTGAAACCTGGACCCCCCGTAGCTGGTTACCAAGATTACGTGAAGTACCCTCAGAAGGTCTGCTAGATGATGCTAATGCAGCACTACGGACGATACCTACAGCCACGATTACCGACACTAACAAGCTGATCTACAATACGGCAGCCATGATCAGTGAGATGCTTGGCTACAAGTTGAACAGCCACAAGGGGCAGTACCCTCCATGGAGAAGGAGGCTAGAGGCTAAGATCAAGGTAGCACGGAGGGAGGTTAGCTAACTATCGGAGTTGCAGAAAGACGCGATGAGGAAGGTGCCTAAGAAGTACAGGAAACTGTCCATACCTGAAGCCTTGGAAACTGCCAAGCAAAGACTCACAGCCTTGGCTGGCCGCTTGAGGAGGTACACCAGAGAGATAGAAGGCAGGAGAATAAACCAGCTGTTCTCCACAGAACCAACCATGGTATACTCTCAGTGGCAGGGGAACAATATGAGAACAGCACCACCAAGGCTGGAGGCAGAACAATACTGGAAGAGCACATGGGAGAAGGACGCAACCCATAACGGCAATGCTCAGTGGCTAGTGGATCTGAGTGCAGACCACAGCGACCTCCCCGAACAGGGTCCAGTAACCATCACAGTGGCAGATATACAAGAAAGGGTCTCCAGTATGAAGAGTTGGACAGCACCAGGCCCTGACATGGTTCACGCCTACTGGCTAAAGAAGCTGACTGCACTCCACGAGCACCTGGCAGCACAAATGAATCAGATGCTAGTTGACGAGAGACACCCGGAATGGCTAACTGAATGCCAAACAGTCCGGATCCCCAAGGATCCCCAGAAGGGACCGGTCCCCTCCAACTACCAACCAATAACCTGCCTCAGCACCACGTAGAAGCTCCTGTCAGGCATCATAGCGGCTAAGATGAACAGGCACATGGGTCAATACATGAGCGGGGCACAGAAAGGGATGGGCAAGAATACCAGAGGCGCAAAACACCAGCTACTGGCAGACCAAGCAGTCAGCCGAGACTGCAGGACCAGACTGACCAACCTGTGCACTGCCTGGATTGATTACAAGAAGGCCTATGACTCAATGCCCCACACCTGGATCCTGGAATGCCTAGAACTATATAAGATCAACAGGACCCTGAGAGCCTTCATCAGGAACTCAATGGGGATGTGGCGGACCACACTGGAGGCCAACCTCAAGCCCATAGCACAAGTCACCATCAAGTGTGGGATCTACCAAGGAGATGCTCTGTCCCCACTGCTGTTCTGCATAGGCCTTAACCCCCTCAGTGAGATAATTGACAAGACTGGCTACGGATACCGACTACGGAATGGAACAGTTGTCAGCCACCTCCTGTACATGGATGACATCAAGCTGTATGCCAAGCGTGAACGAGACATCAATTCACTGATCCACACTACCAGGATATACAGCAAGGACATCGGAATGTCGTTCAGGCTGGAGAAGTGTAGTCGGATGGTAACAAAGAGAGGGAAGGTAGTCAGAACGGAGGGGATCAAACTACCAGAAGGCAACATTGCAGACATAGAGGACAGTTACAAGTACCTGGGGATCCCGCAGGCGAATGGGAACCATGAAGAGGCCGCTAGGAAAGCTGCAACCACCAAGTACCTGCAGAGGGTCAGGCAAGTCCTGAGGAGTCAGCTGAATGGTAAGAACAAGATCCGGGCTATCAACACCTAGGCCCTGCCCGTGATCAGGTACCCTGCTGGGGTAATAGGCTGGCCAAAGGAGGAGATAGAAGCCACTGACATCAAGACAAGAAAGCTCCTTACCATGCATGGAGGGTCACCCCAAGTCCAGCACCCTGACGCTGTACGCTAAGCGGAAAGAAGGGGGCCGGTGTAAATGACCTCATTAATATTTGGTAAAGTGTTTTGTAAACTTATGAGTGGCTATTATATTGTTGGAGTGAATGCTTTTATTTTGAAAGTCACAGAGCGACAAGGTGCCGTAAATCAAGTGGCGTAAACCATATGGCAGAAGCGCGAGTTTTAATGCACAGAGAGAAGGTGTGCTCTATGGTTAATGGACGGGAATGGGAAAAAGAACTGCTATTAAGGTGCAACACTGAGTCGAAAGCAGTTTCTTAGCACCTGGTTGATGAGGGAACAAGGTTTGTAACAAAGTTTGTCCTGTATATATGTATTTTGTTGTTTTACGGAGCATATAGCTGCTGACCGCTACTAAGCATAAAGGCTAAGTTTTCACCCACTAGAGGGCGCTAACATACCTCGTCATGTTTAGGCAGCGATGCAACGATTTCCCTGTTATATGTAATAATTTACAAGTTTTAGTGTTATTTGTTATGTAAGGTAAGGAGAATTAATTTGTGATTAATGAATAAGTCAAAAGGTTAAAGGTAACACACTGTTTGATTTACTAATAGTCTTTTATTCTGTATGTTGTAGCTCTTACGGTGTGTTCACATACACAGCTGTTTAATAAAAGGATTGTGAACCATCAGTTTGAGAGACCATCTTTTCAACCGGGGATGCTACAGCCAGGGACTGGTGAGTGTCAGCACCACAGTCCAGGATGAGACAAGGAACATCCACGAATACATCACAAAGATGGACCCAACTGACAGCGTGCTCAGTGAATACCTCAGGCAGCAGAAACCCAAGAAAGTGGAGGAAGGCAAGGAACCATCATGGAAGGACAGGCCCCTGCATAGTATGTACCACCGGCAGATAGAGGAGGTGGCTGATATCCAGAAATCCTACCAGTGGCTGGACAAAGCTGGACTGAAAGACAGCATGGAAGCACTAATCATGGCAGCACAGGAACAAGCACTGAGCACAAGATCCATTGAGGCTGGGGTCTATCACACCAGGCAAGACCCCAGGTGCAGGCTGTGTAAAGATGCTCCAGAGACACATAACAGCAGGGTGTAAGATGCTAGCAGGCAAGGCATACATAGAACGCCATAAACAGGTGGCCGGCATAGTGTACAGGAACATCTGTGCCGAGTATAACCTGGAAGTCCCGGGGTCAAAATGGGAGATGCCCCCAAGGGTGATGGAGAATGACCGAGCTAAGATCCTGTGGGACTTCCAGATACAGACGGACAAAATGGTGGTGGCTAACCAACCGGACATAGTGGTGGTAGACAAACATGAGAAGATGGCCATAGTGATCGATGTAGCGGTTCTGAATGACAGCAACATCAGGAAGAAGGAACACGAGAAGCTCAAGAAATACCAAGGACTCAGAGAAGAGCTTGAGAAGATGTGGAGGGTGAAGGTAATGGTGGTCCCAGTGGTAATCGGAGCACTAGGTGCAGTGACTCCAAAGCTAGGGCTCCAGCAGATCCCGGGAACAACAGCGGAGATCTCCGTCCAGAAGAGCGCAGTCCTAGGAACAGCTAAGATACTGCGCAGGACACTCAAGCTCCCAGGCCTCTGGTAGAGGACCCGAGCTTGAAGGATTGACCGCCCACAGGGGCGAGTGGGGAATTTTTTTAAAAATAAATTTCTTACTCTAACCTCACTGTAGTTCTCACACGTATTTTTGGTGATATTTTGGAAAATAAAATAAAAACTGTAGAAAGTACAGTAACAAAAATGTGTTTGTTTTGTAGGCACGTTTGTGCTGGTCGATTTGGCATGACAGCGGTGTCTGCAGGGCAAACGGTTTGGGAGAAAACCAGCCTAAAGGAAGGAGAGTCACAGCAGAAAAGAGAAAGACCGGTCTCTTTTACGTGGTCTTGGTCTTGTCTTGGTCTTGGATCCCTTGGTCTTGTCTTGGTCTCGCTGTCTCCGCCTTGCTGTCTCAGATCGACATAGTGGTCGGGAGATTTGGACTCAACAGTATACATGACACAGAACGTAACATTTGATAATGTGTCACGCAAAAGCATCAGCTCTAAGAGCCGTGCTTAGAGAGTGCTTTGTAGTGAATCAGAAGAATCGACTCCCATTGAACGAGAGCCGGTTCCTCACTTAATTTCCTTTCACTGGTCAGCTCTCACACAGTGGCTCAGCTATGCTCCAATCCCTCCATATTGTGGCCAATCACATGTGAGGATATAGGATAAAATCATTATGTGACAAACAGAGAGGGTGAGAGACGCGACAGTCAAGTGGAGTGTGCGTCTGTCCTCTCAGTAAGTGAGTGAGACAGTAGACAGCGGTGAGGAGGGCTGTGTGAGTGCATCGCAAAAACACATAAATATGTCTGACACCCGTAAATGAAGCAGCATCTGGCTGCAGTTTAAAGACTTTTTGTCTCGGTCTTGGTCTCGTCTCGACTTTTAGAGCATCCTCACACAGAACATGACATCGTGGTTTGGCAACAGCTGTGTAAAGGACCAAAAAGCTCTCCAGAGAGTGATCCGTACAGCAGAACGCTGCTGCAGGATTGCTCTCCCCCCGCTTCAGGACACCTACACCAGGAGATGCCGGACTAGAGCAGCGCAGATACTGAAGGACCCGTCCCATCCTGGCAACAAACTGTTCCAACTTCTGCAATCTGGTAGAAGGTTCAGCATCATCCGGGCAAGGACAGAGAGACTCAAGAGGAGCTTCTATCCCCAAGCCCTAAACACACACACACCCGCCCTCTCACATCATCTATAATTGACTGAGACAGGACTCTCCTCCAGACACTCTAAACCCAGGCACAATGTACATTTCAAATTCCTTTAATTTTAAATATGTTTATATTGTCTATTCTGTAAAATAGTCAGATTTCTATTCTTATTAATGTACAGAATTCACCTGCTTGCTGCTACTACTGCACATTCACTCAATGTATCTACTATATATATATAATGTTCTTCCTCTACCCCCTCCCCCCACCCCCACCCCCGGAGCCAACTAGACCCGGAGGCGGGACCAATGGGGAAGCTTGTGCAGCACTCCACCTTTGATAGATAAAACCGTCCTATTCCAGAAAGGAGGTCTAGCTAACATCTCTGAGTTTGTTAAAATTGAGACGGTGGAAACTCAGGTTTCTTGTTTCAGAAAGAGAGTTCACTTCAACTCTTAGTGAGTTACCAGGATAACAGACTCCATTTGGTTGTCAATACATAAGGACAGCGATTACATCACAGATTTATTATCAGCTCAGAATAAAATCTAAAAGACTCCATCTGATGTTGTCCCTTTGTACCGAAAATATTTACTGTATGTTACACATTGATCAATTGTTTATCTTATTATAATAAGTTACACTGACCTAAAAATGTCTGTCACAATTGGATCTTGGAGATGATGACTTTAAGAGTCTAACATTAAACAAAAACTAATGTTTTAAATGCAGCCTGCAGACAATCTGTGTTCCCAAAATTTCACTTTGAAATGTGTTCACAGATTTAGGTACAGTATTTGAATTTTAGAATCTGAGCTTTGAGATACTTTTCACTGAAAATCATTGAAATCAGTCTGGGTGGTTCGACCCAGAACCAGATCAACTTGACGAAATCATAGGGTCTGTAACAGATCAGTAAACTGTGTCTGGATCCAAAGTGGATCTTATTTTAAATCACAGATTTAGACCGCATCAATCCCAGATCAATTACACTCCAGCCATTCCTCAGCTGATCACATCTGGATCTATTCATAGAAGGTTTTTTTTATGTTTATGATCTGTATTCCTATTTAAAATGTCTTGAAATATCTTGAAATCTTGAGATATCCAACTATACCATAAATTGAAATGCTCTGCTCTTTACCCGTTGCCATGGTGAATCCTAGTATCGGTTTTCCATGGAGAATGACTTTCTTTCACTCCTCATGCACTAGCTTAAATCAGCTTGAACACACTCTGAGTTTGCTGTTCTAGAACAGCAGATCAGAGTATGTTCAAATAACTCAGGCTACGTCCACACGTATACGGGTATTTTTGAAAAAGGAGATTTTCCGTTTTCGTTTTAAAAAAGAATCCCGTCCACACGTAAAGGCAGAAATGAAGGAAAACGCTGCTAGGAACATGCCAAAGCAACAGGTGGCGATATATTGCTAACCGTGCAGAAATGTTGGCCAATCAGAAGTCTAGAAGCCTCGGTGGGAAAAAGTAAACAAAGCTGGGGCATAGAAGCAGAACCGAGTCATATGTGTGGAGGGACAGTAACTGTGTGTGTATATGTAAGCATTTAAACACTGCAGAGAGTACAATTAACAGTAACAGTATTGTAGAAAATCATTTCACTGAAACAATAACGTGGCGCACAGTGTGACGTCAAAAAATGCGCACACCTTTGACGCTGCATTTTCTCCGTTTTTCTCGTCCACACGTAAATGCAAAAATTTAGTTTTCAAAAATATCCACCCTGGCCGGAGTTTTTAAAAATCTCCATTTTCAGTGACCAAAAATGCCGTTTACGTGTGGACAAAAGGTGCAAATGCATAGAAAAATCTGCGTTTTCAAAACTACCCGGGTACATGTGGACGTAACCTCAGAGTTGTCAATCTCACAGTTTATCAACTAAGAGTTTGCTTTCAAACTCAGAGTTTGATGAACATGCTTTCTGGAATAGCCCCCTACTCTTAATGTAATAGGCATTATGAAAAGAAATACTGTGACCCTGAATTGGGTCACAGTTGGGATAGATCCTATCCCAGCTGTTATGGGGTGAAATTTAAGATACACCCTCAAAGGTCACCAGTATTTCACAGGCCTAAGGCCATGTCCAACGTATTAGTGTTTTCGTTTCTCTCTGTTTTGTCCTTCCGTGCACACTGAAATGGCTTTTTTGGTCAAGGAAAACTGATCTTTTTAAAATTGTAGATGAATTTAAAAACACTGTTTTCACACTGCAGTGTGGATTGCGAAAACGGAGGCTTTTGAAAACGATGACGCATTTTAGTCATATGATGCAGTCATGTAACCAATCAACTAAGATGGTGTACGGCATTGTACAGCAGTTTTGTTTTTCCCCCATTTTTCATAGCCCTATTAAAGATTAATATAAGTTTGTACATGCTCCACATTTTCACGTTTTTCTTCAAAGAAGACGGAATGTTAATTTCGGCATATTTGTTGTGGTACGTCTCCCAGTTTATATTCTCGCTTGCTTTTCCAACTTTGTACTCTTGTGTTACTCGCAGAAACAATTCCACCTCATTGTTAGTCCATTTAAAAACTTTGTGTTTTTCCTCGACATTTTGCCATGATGTTTCAAAGAGCTGGAAAGTAAATAAATGCAAGACGGAAATGACGCAGATCGAATCGTCTTACGTTTCATGGATGCACAGTACAGGAACATAAGCGTTTAAATAAAATTATCCATATATACAAAACAAAATGTTTTAATGAATTCTATTCTGTTATATTAGCTTTAGGTTTTCTATAAAAATTAAAAGAAACATTAAAATGATAAATGATCCCAGAGGAAGTTAAGCCCCTCCATGAAGCAAAGAGGTCTTTGAGGTTATTAAGGACTATGATAAGGAATCAAACTGATTTTACATCAGGTTTGTATATTAGTAATGCAGAAATTTACATTTTCTTGCTCACCCCCAATCTCCACCTCACCTGATGTTCGTGTGTCTGTGTGTGTTGGATAGTAGTGTTGTATGATCTGACCAAGCAGTGCATGTATGCGTGCATGAATGGATAAATGTGGATTGTAGTGTAAAAATACAAGCTATATCAATGCTAGTCATTTATCAATTCTTGTAATCCCACAGTAGTGTTTAAGAGGCAATGTATAGTTTATGTTTAGAAATATGCAAATGGGTATGTTTTAATAACAAGTCAAGGTGCAGTATTAGCAACATGGACGTTTGAAGACAATTTGAACAAATCAAGTTGCATTTTAACCACATATCAGGAAAAGTTATACATAAGGTAGCACATGTACAAAATATCCTTAACAATCAAGTTTATTGCTAACACAGTAACTAAAAATATTTAAATCAAGCGATGGAAATACATATTTAGGGGGAAAAAAACCTCCTAATAAATGATTAAGTAAATCTATCTCTCTAATATCTATCATTTCTCTCAGGAAATGCTATGTTTATTATACACTATATAATGCACTGCAAGCCATATAATTGATCCCGTACCCTGCAATGAAAACTGTATAGCTGAGGTATTGCAGTAAGTTTTTAGTATCCCCACTAATGGGTTAAAGCTGCATGAAAAATATGCAGGCTGAGGCTTAGCTTTTTGTGCGATAGGAACACAAAACCCAGTTTTACTTAACTCCTGCACTAATACTCATTGTACAGACCTGGTAACAGGTATTTTTTTTCAACAGTTAAATTCTTTGATGCCCACATGCACAGACAGCGTGTGTTCTGCATTCTTGGTTAGCATTGAACTGATGAGAAATGTGTGAGTTCAGGTACTCAGTTGAAGGTTAGGTTTCGGACTCCTGACAGGGTGCCGACTGGAGCGCTCTTGCCTTTCAGAAGGGTGAGGGACATGATGAAGAAGCATAGGCACATGACACCCAGAATGATCATGCCTGAGATGAGTGCGATGGTCATTGTATTTGTGTGAAACACTGGAGCTTTAAGATGGGCTAAGCAGCACAAACACAAAGAAACATTCCAAAATGTAAAAATGTCTTTCACATTCTCAATGCTTTTTCTTAAGTTCATGCAAAATGCCAAATAGCAGTGAGTGTTAAAACACTAATACCTTTTTTGCCATTCCAATGAGAAATGACACAACTTTTAATGTCAGATTGAGACATCCCGGCTCAGTATTTGATTTTCAATAACACTAAAGCAATATACTGGCTGAACAATAAAATGAATCCTGAGGAATATAGTATGCGCAGGCATTGCAGAAGGGTATATGTTCCTGTCTAGATTATTGTGGAATCATCCAGTTAAGGAAATCCCAAAGGTTGATTCTGTTCATCTGGACATAGTATTTTCAGTTGGGGAAACATTTCATCACTCATCCAGACTTCTTCAGTCTCAGCTGGCTGCAGGTTTCACCAGCTCATAATGCATTTGTAGCATTGTAAAATGGTAAAAGATGTACCATACAATGCTGTGATTCCAAACACGCTGGAAATCTTCTAATGGTACTCATGGCATGGCTAGCGATCAAGGGTCATGACTACGGATGGGTATTGATAAGATTTTCACGATTACGATTCCATTTTCGATTCTGTTAAACGATTTGATTCTTTATCGATTCTCTTATCGATTCTTTTTTAAAAAGGAGAACACTAAGGTCGAATAGCTTAGAACTTTGTTTTATAGCTTCTCTTTGAACGAGATGGAAATTTAGGAGTAACATGGCCTTACAAACCCAACAGTGAGATCTTAAGAGATCCAGCCTACGGCTCTTCATGGGGTGTCACAGGGTCCCCAGGAAAACTTCAAGTATAGTTAGGTGCTCATAGAAACATTCCTTGTAATCACAATGGGCATTTCGTAAAGCATCTGTATGTGATAAAGGATTCGTTACACAGCAAAGTTCATTGTAATAAATTTGCTGGAGCTAATCTGATGCTTCAGTATACAGTGTTAGATGAATGTCCACCTCTTCTCACCCCAACCAATCGCAGCAGATGGCCGCCCCTCCCTGAGCCTGGTTCTGCTGGAACTTTCTTCCTATTAAAAGGGAGTTTTTCCTTCCCACTGTCACTAAAGAGTTGCTCATAGAAGCAATTAGTTGACCAGATTACATTCATATTTCTTCAGACTAAGTGACTGTCTGACTTTCCAAACAGACTGAGATTTCCAAATGGTCCTTCCATAGAGTCTAACAGACAGCAGTACTGTTATTGAACAGTGGTGAGGGCACAGCAGTTACAAGATATAACAGGTTATTAGCCTACATTCCTCATTTTTCAGACAGTACGATGTCTTGAAAGACACCTGAGCATCTAGATTTCATGTTTCACCATGAATCATCATGGAGCATTGTGGAGCGACTAGAGTGGAAGAAAACAGGTCTACTTTATACAGATGACAAGCTGAGATCAACAGTAGTTGTAACTGAATGATTGATTAGTTCTGTGTCTCCCCATTATACAATAATAAAACTACCAAAAATATTAGAGACTGTTCATTTGAGCAAAGGGGATCAAATCATTATTTCCCTCACTGCAGAATAAGGGGTTAGATATTCCTCCGATATCAAATTGGACACATATCTTGGCAACATCGATGGGTTATATTAGTAGTCTGTGTCCTGAATTCCTCATCATAAGAACATACACCACATGAGAGAGGACTCATTCTTTCTGTGTAATATTTTCATAGATCTGTGGCAGCAGGAAAAAGAGAGATGTCTCTGAGGGAAAGGGATCAAATGCTGCATCTGGAAACGCCATCCTGACTGCTGGGCCTATCATAACTCGGAGTGGTATAGTTTAATAACACTCTTGCCTAACATTTCCACAGCTGAATAATTTTTACTGATTATCCAATGTATTACAAGACACTAATGTATGTCAAAATCCAAGATTTGACACCTAAATGTTGACTAAAGTTGAAAGCTTGTCTGGGTGACCTAGGATTTTCAAAACAGTACGTTAGACAAGGCATCCTTGTCTATCGTACCGTATACACGCGAATGAAAGAAACTATATACCATATGGATTACAGTGTGCTGAAGTGCCATGTCTTTGTTTTTCACAGATGAAATACCAGCCAATAATTCTCAGCTGGGTAAGTCTTGTCATTCTGTTCAATAAGTGGTATGATGCTTTTGTGTGTTGTTCTACTTTTAAAGGTTATAAGATATTTGTGTTTTCACTGGGAGAAACATTTTCACTCATCCAAGTGACTTCTTTAGTCATAGCTGACTGCAGATTTTCCTACCTTATAAAAAGGACTAACTAACGCACTACTAACTAACAATGGGCTGTAATATCAATTTTATAATCATTAACATGCAAATTGTCATGACTAGGGATGGGTATCGAAAACCGGTTCTTGTTGAGAACCGGTTCCCACTGTTTCAATTCCTTGGAATTGTTTGGCATTTTTGCAAACGATTCCCTTATCGATTCCAGTCGCCCCGAATGACGTCACCACGTTGCGGAGCGTCATTTACCTGGCAGGAAACATGGCGGCTCAAATGCTCAAACGTTTGATTATACTTTACGAGAACGGATGACAACAGGGCAACTTGCAATACTTGCAAAGTAGACATTTCATTTAAGGGAGGAAACACTACAAATATGCAAAAGCATTTGCTCACAAAACACACGATGACCTTAAATGAATGTCGTGTTTTTAATTCCGCTCCGGACTCGTGAAATCCAACCCAGCAGCAGCGGTAATGTTTGCACGTCCTCTCCCGTTAATGCGGCAGGTAAATAATCAACTAACAGTGCATATTATGTTAGTGCGATCTGCCTTATTACAAAACCTGCCATTACTGTGCATTTAGGTGACCATGATGAGAGAGACAGACAGAGTCTGGCTGGCTCAGATGCTGGCAGTTCTCGCTGCAGTCTACCGGTAACGTCTCCTTTCAGGCCAGGATAGATGAATGTCACTGAGCAGTGATTAAGTTTGTGGTAAAAGGCTTGCACCCATTTGCCACAGCAGATGGTAAGTGAATGTGTTTAATTGTAGGCAGGAACATTACTGGATATTCTTGTGTAATTGCTACAGAATAATTTATGTTATACTTTGTTATTGCTACAGAAGAATATTTATTTTATTATTTTACATTTACAATATTTT